>NC_050089.1:9336008-9642892 GCF_009764565.3 Dermochelys coriacea
TTTCCAGGCACTTCTACTGCAATATGTCTTCTCCAGTATGGCCAATGGCTTAAAACTACAACGTGGCCCATAGTATTTAGCAAACTGAGATCTTTCTGCTTATTTCTGTGGGCTTCTTCACCATGGGTAAGAAAGAGTGATATTGTATTGTACGCATAAAACTCAGGGATCTCCTTGCCAATTAATCTAATCTAATCTAATCTAATCTAATCAGATATACAAAGTTATACAGGAACCCATTTGAGAGTCAAAAAAAAAAGAGAGAACAGTAATTTTCTGACCTGGAAATATATCGATATGAACAAATTTAACTAATAGCTTTCATCCTTGCCAAGTAATGTTCTACTTACAGGTTTCTCAAGGTTGGGGACAGTGCTGCCTGGAGAATGTATCATTTTTATCATAGCAGTTTTTCATTTTACACTTGCCACTTTCCTCGCTCTCTCTTTTTCTCTCTCTTTCAATTTTCACCCACTTTTGTCAAATGAGTCTGATTTATTTAGCCTTCTTTTCACTTTTAACCCTGCATGGGAAGCCTGACCTAGGGGAGGGGGCCCTGTGTGGTACTTAGGAGAGCTGGGTTTGATTTCTAGCTAAACCATAGACTTCCTGTGTGACCTTGGACAAGTCACGTAGGGCAACACCTTCAAAAGAACCTAGGAGATTTAGGAGTCAATGTCCCACTTTCAAAAGTGACTTAAGCACTTTTTAAAAAATGGATTTAGGCTCTTAAGTCAATAGGTGCTTTTCAAATTTTTTCCTTAATATCTCTGTGCCTCAGATTCTTTTCTGTAAAATGGGGATTATGTTTCTTTACTTCACAGGAGGGTTGTGAGGATAAAATCAGTAATAGATGCAGGAGAAGGGACTCAGATGCTACAATCATGGGAGCCATAGAAGTACCTAGATAGACAGATAGGTTTGTTGTCACTCTCATATCTCTTCTTGTCCTATGCAATCCTCCTGTCAAACTCCATTTTTGAATTTTGGTTTCAGACAAACCCT
Organism: Dermochelys coriacea; assembly: GCF_009764565.3. Lineage (NCBI taxonomy): Eukaryota > Metazoa > Chordata > Testudines > Dermochelyidae > Dermochelys > Dermochelys coriacea. The sequence continues at coordinate 9,337,014 of NC_050089.1, forward strand.
GACTTAAGTGTAAATGGCTCTAAACTGCTGCTTTTTGCGTGTTCCCATGACCAAGCTATGATAAACTGAAAATTTGATGTGATTTCGATTTAAAAAATAAATAAAACAGCCACAGGTTCAACTGAAAAATTTTTGAACTTCAATTATTCAAACATGGACCAATTTTATTTGGAATGAAATCCAAATAAGGTAAATTTCATGCTGTTTGGGGTTTCTCTAGGAACTCTTTCCATAGCCCCAGTGTGGATGAAGGGATGTACTTCTCCATACACAAACACACACACTGCATATGCACACACACACATCAAGTATTTTTCCTGACTTTTATATGTACATAAGACTTTTATGAACAAATAGAATGCAAATAATATGAGGAAAACAAGCATAAATCTGAAGAAGTTAGGAAATGCCTCAAAAAGAGAGATGATCCCAGACCAAATACTTGGTTTTGAACTTCTCTGACCAGTCGGAAAATTTGGATACAGACCCCCCTCTATTTCTGCTATCTTCTTTTTGTCCAGAACTGAACAGTGCATTTCATGTGAGGGCACTCAGTTGATACATATAATGTCATTACATTATGGTCAGTATTATTTTCATAGAATATCCGGATTGGAAGGGACCTCAGGAGGTCATCTAGTCCAACCTCCTGCTCAAAGCAGGACCTAATCCCCAACTAAATCATTCCAGCCAAGGCTTTGTCAACCCTGATCTTAAAAACCTCTAAGGAAGGAAATTCCTCCACCGCTCTAGGTAACCCATTCCAGTGCTTCACCACCCTCCTAGTGAAAAAGTTTTTCCTAATATCCAACCTAACCCCCCACCCCCACTGCAACTTGAGAACATTACTCCTTGTACTGTCATCTGGTACCACTGAGAACAGTCGAGATCCATCCTCTTTGGAACCCCCTTTCAGGTAGTTGAAGGCAGCTATCAAATCCTCCCTCATTCTTCTCTTCTGCAGACTAAATAATCCCAGTTCCCTCAGCCTCTCCTCAGTTCCCATTCCTTATGCACCAGTTTCTATTCCATTCCTTATGCACTTTAACATTGTTTGCTCTTTGACTGCCCCTGCAGTGTGCACAGAGGTTTTTGCTAAGCTGTCCGTTGACAGATCTTGTCCCTGAGTTGTTACAGTTCATTTAGAACCCACAAAGGTTTATATGTAGTCCAAGTTATTCCTTCTAGTGTGCGCTACCTTGAATTTGTCAACAACGAAGTTAATCTGCCACAGTGCTGTCCATTCATCTAATTTTGTTAGGTTCCTCTGAAGGTCCTCAGTCGTTTCTAGTCTTGACTCACCTAAATAATTTTTTGTTGGTTTTGAGCACTCCTTTGCCCAGATCATTGATAAATAGATTAAGAAACTCAGGCCCTAGTACTAAATCTTGCTGCATGCTACTGTTAACCTTTCACCAGGTTGAAAATTGACCTCTTATTCCTACTCTTTGTTTTCTATCTCTTAGTTTCTTATCCATGACTTCATGATTTTCACATGTCCTTAACTGCCTCTTGGGAGGGAATTTGTCAAAGTCTTTTTGAAAGTGAAAATAATTGATCTCAATGAGTTCTCCTTTACACACTATTTTGCTGATTTGCTCAAGGAATGCTAATAGATTAGAGAGGCATGGTTTATCTTTCCTGAAGCTGTTCTGGTTTGTCCCAATCGTATCATGGTTATCTAGATATATTTTCATTCTATTATTAATTATTATTTCAATCCATTTTCTCGGTACTAAAGTAAGGCTTAATTGGCCCTGAGTTATAAACCCAGTTCTGAATCCCTCTGAATTTTAAGTGAGTTCAAAATCAGAACACTGGGGGGATCTAAATGCAAATCCCAAATTCACAGTTCCCTCCCTATTTTAACATGGGATTAACATCCACCCCACAATCTAAAACGTCCCTAGCACTGGATGGAGATTAGTTAAAAATCCAGAACTGAATTTCCTGGGTTGGTCTGTCTCCAAGCTCTATACACTAGGCCAGATCCTTTCCTTGGGATAAAGAAAAGGAGTACTTGTGGCACCTTAGAGACTAACAAATTTATTAGAGCATCCGTGAATGCAGTTAACCCCAGGATGCTGCATGCTGTAGGGAATTATAGACTGTATGCCCAAACCCCTTCTCATCTCTTGCTGGACTCAAGTAGCAGAAATACATGATCAGGGCACAGGTAAATTGTCAGGGAGCTTTATGCCCACAGGCCTGGTTGACTGCAATTCGGATTTGAATATCATTGGCTTTTATCTAAAGGAGGAAGGAGGGCTCCATTTCTGAGGCAAAAGAGATCATATAAAATGATATACTATGGCTGATCTATACAGCTATCTTTATGAAGAAGATGAACAGAAAATGAATTACTCTATTCAATGGATCTGGAGAGCTAAGTCTCCCATGCAACTGGATCCTTTTTCCTGGACATGAGATACACTACACTCCAGTTGCTTGGAAACAAAGAGTTATTTGCAAGAAGAGTCAAAAAGTGGGGGTTGTAAATAAGGCTTTCCCTAACATCACTGGCATATCACTGTAACCAAGGTGTGCTAATCAGATGTCATGGTGATGAGTGTGATATAGACAGACCAGATAAATCAACAGACACAGACAGATTATATCTTGGATTTCTGGACCAGAATAGTATAGTTCCCACTTACTTAATTCTGGACTTTGTATTTGCAAAATAAAAATTGTACACATGAAATGTCAATAGTTTTTCTTCATAGCCATAATTCCCCCCATAACCTTGCCCCTTTGATTTCCATTGGAGTTTTTAATCTTATCTATCTGCAGTGTGTGTCCATCTCTCCAGCTGTCAGGGGTATGTCTAAGATGCCTATCATCTTGGTATCTCAAATGCCACTTAACAAATAAGTCTGAGTTAATTACTACATCAGCCAATCCCATGCACTGAATCCACTGGACCAGCGAATAAGCATGGATCAAATGAGCTGAAGGCCAGAGTGGGTAACATTTAAATTGTGGGTAAGTAACTCCTGTCTGCATATTTGATAAAATGCTTTGAGATTCTATGGGATGAAAGTTGCTGTGTAACAGTGATATTATTCTAAGTATTGCTTCCTGAAGCTTTGCATTCTTCATAAGGTCATTTAGACTCTGGTATTAAACCCGATTAAGCATTTTCAAAGGCTAAAAGTTTAATTCTTCACCTAACATGTCTTATTAGTTATATTGCCTATATATGGTGACGACTCTACAGTCTTTGAGAAATTATCACACTTGTGATGCAAATTATATTCTCTCGCTGTTTGGAACAGGATGCCTGACTCCTGGCATGGTAAAACAGCTAGTGGTAGAATGCATAATTGCAGGATAATTGCTATCTAATCATATCTACCTCTGGTTTGTTACTCTGTATCTTTCTGTCCTAATCCAAATCAAAGCCATGTCTTTAAACTGATTTCTGATCTATTCTGACTGATACAATTGTTAAGATATTTATTAGATCTGATTTCGAACTTTATCTATCAGGCTTCATTAAAGTCCATCACAGTTGTGCCAGCAGGTTTCAGAGTAGCAGCCGTGTTAGTCTGTATTCGCAAACAGAAAAGAAGTACTTGTGGCACCTTAGAGACTAACAAATTTATTAGAGCATAAGCTTTCGTGAGCTACAGCTCACTTCATCGGATGCATTGAAGTGAGCTGTAGCTCACGAAAGCTTATGCTCTAATAAATTTGTTAGTCTCTAAGGTGCCACAAGTACTTCTTTTCTAGTTGTGCCAGCAGAAACCCTTTACCCAGAACACAGGGATTGCCATACAGGATCAGATCATGTCCCATTTAGTTTAGTAACCTGCTGCTGACAGCGGCCAGTATCAGATTATTCAAAGAAAGCTACAAGAAAACCCATAACGGGAGAATTATGGAATAACTTGTTCACAAAATAAGTAATTTCTTGACTCCTGTCCATTAGATAATGGCTGATGCCATGAAACATGATGATGATATGGTGGCGTTAGTCTCCTAAGGGGATTCTATTCAATCCACAGGTAGCAACAACCCCTTTCCTAAGATACGATATGGCTAGAATATAGCTCCAGGTACTCAGTATTAAGTCTGTAGATTGAATATGGTTGTTTTTGTAAAAGATATGTTCTCTCGTTTGACCAGAAGTTATTAGGCTCAATAATGTGTATTTATGTAGTGGGAAAAAAGAATTGCCTCCAATGTAGGAATTACTGTATGACTTTCTATGGCCTGTGATATGCAGGATGTCAGACTAGATGATACTGGCCCCTTTTGGCCCTTAATTATATTAATTTAATAACAAGAATACCTTTTGGTTTGTTGCTAGTGGTTAGAGTCTGAGACTTTGAGTTAGGAATTTTAGGTTCTATTCTAACCATGTTTTAATCTGGGCGTGCCTCAGTTTCTCTCTGTGTCAAATGAGGTTAGCACCTCAATAACAGGGGACTTGATGCGGCTCATTCATGTAATGAGCCTCATCAATTATTGTAATCAGTTAATTTGAAGTAGATCATTGGCCCATGTGCCAGGTAGAGAGAGTGACCACAGATAGCAAGGGCCATAGCTTGGGTTGGCAGTAGCCTGTGCTGGCCTAGATTTTAGACATTCTGGGCCAAGTCTCTGCTGCTTTAACTCCAGTTAAGTCAATGGAGTTATGTTAGCAGGGAATTTAGCCTCTGTCTCAGTAGCAGGCTGTGTCTATGGTGCATTGCTCCAGATCTTAGAGTTCACTTGCTGCTCCATGCGTGGTGAAGTTCTGTAGGGGAAATTTGTCCCTCTGAACCCTGCCTCTGTGCCCCATTGTTGCTGCTTATGAGGTATTCCCCAAGTGCTGGCTACTCCCAGCCCCTCTGTGTCTTTTCAGCAGGGCTCATGTGTATCCTTAAGAAAAGAAAAGAAAAGAAAAGAAAAGAAAAGAAAAGAAAAGAAAAGAAAAGAAAAGAAAAGAAAAGAAAAGAAAAGAAAAGGAGAGTTGCAAATCCTTTGTGTTTTCCAGCTTGTTTGAGCTCACCCATCACAGGAGTGTGTGTGTGTGGATGCTTAAGCTTCACCACTGTTCCCCCCAGTGACTACACTCAGCGCTTTTCTCACACAGCACCAAGGATTATTCTAGTGGAATTACCAGAGATGGGAAAATTCTGCCTTTGCAGAGAAAACAATTTCACAGAAGACTAAACCAAGTTAGAACAGGAAGTAGGGACACAAAGGCAGTGAGAATGGAGTCCAATCTCTCCTTGGTTCACCAGAATGAAGAGTCAATTAGACTGAGGTGTAGTGCAGACTGGCACCCAGAGCAATCATTTTCATTAAAAGATTGGGAAAGCACAGAGGCTTAATATGATCTGATTTTATATAACTTTCTTTGTCAACTTAATTACCGCTGCATCTCCATCCATCCCCTCCAGGCCGCTTTCTTCTTGCTGCTCTCCATTGGCTACAGAGAAAATTTTTTCTGCTTTGATGACAGGGCAGAAATCCAAAGAGCATCACTTAGTGTTTACAGCAGGGAGCTAAGGAGTCAGGAGGAATGCCGGGTTTGATTATCAACTCAGCAGCTGACTCTGGATAAATCACATAACCTATTTGTGCCTCAGTTTACCCAGAAGGTATAACAAAACTACAGATGGGCTGTGTCAGGGTTTTGCAAAACTAAAACCCAGAAGTGGATTAGATCTTGCTTCTGTTTTATTTGAACCATCAAAGAAAGTGAAGTAGTTAAATTGGTACACCTTTCTCATGCACAGAGAAAGCCTAAAATATAAGTCCCCTACATGGAAATATACATGACAATTGATACAAGCACAACCTACAGATGGACAGTATGATCCAGGAGATGAGTGCTGGACTGGGGTTCAGGAGACCTGGATTCTACTCCTGGCTGTCGACCTGCTTTGGGACTTTGGGAAAATCACTCTCCTACTCTGTGTCTTAGTTTCCCCTTCTCTGTTTTGTCTCTCTTGACTAATTAGATTGCAAGTCTTTTGGGGCAGGGACAGCCTCTGACTATGTGCTTGTTCAATGGCCTGCACAATGAAACCCTGATCTCAGACACAGCCTCTAGGAATTACTGTAATATAAATAATAATAATGACAATGTGACCTTTTGGGTTTCCCTCTATTCGAACTACTCCCATCACTGCTCATGACATTCCCACTTCCTGCTCTCAGCTCCAGCAACTTGTTTCCAGCCTGAGACATTGGTAAGAAAAATAACATATTTAACCGCAGTCTCTCTCCCTCTCTCTTCTCTGCAGGAGAGAATGATCGATATTCAGAATGTGCACCCCCTTCCTTCTCTTACCCGCAGCTGTGATGCTCACTAGCAAGGAAAAGGTTACGACGAGGTTCCAGTGCCATTGCTCACAGATGTGATTGATGACGACTGCGCTGGAGGCTGGGAGAAGATTGGTTTCTGGGGCTGATTGATAAAGTCTATCATGCAGCGTGAAACAGTTGGAAAGAAAAATAATGGACCGTATGATTCCTCCTAGCAGTGAATCTGTGGTGGGAATGAGTTTACTGTTTATTTTTTTCCCTTTAATTTGTAATTAAAGAAACCTACCTCTGTGTGTTCACTTCACTTCTCCAGTGTGTGGGTTTTCCTCTTTGCTTAATAGGATTCCAGAACTGGTTTTTTGAGGTGAAGGTAAGTTGCTGGAATCCCCTAGGGCTGGCATGGACTTTCTGAATGTTCATTTTGGGATGAGCGAAATGCTGGGTTCAGAGCTGATGATTATAACAAGAGAGACACTTCTTTCCCCTCTTCTGACCCTGCCGATTGCTTTGCTGCTCCCAGCATTACTTTCAGTGGAGCTCAGAATAAGGTATAGTTCCCATCTGATTCTGCCTTGAGAAAGAAAGATTCCAGACTCCAGCTCTGATCTACTGTAGTTTTCTTTTAGAGATGAAACTGAACCAAAATCCAGGATCTAAAACTTCCAGGATCTAAAACTTTGCAGACTTTGGATCTGGATTCAGAGCTGCTTCCATGCTTTGCAGCTGGCTCCTATAGCTAAAATAATGGGGTAAACTAAAACCCCATTTCCAAACACTCAATCCTTGGGGAAGTTTGGATTTGGATTCAGGTATGAATTTTGCAGCTCCTGCCCTGGCTAATTTCTTTCCATCTCTTACATGGCTTAAATCCAAATATCATAACAAAGACAAATACATCTGACTGGTAAAGTAGAACAAATAACAAATGCTGAGTGGATTGCTCAGGGGATTGATAATGAGCTATGGAGTATTTCACCTTCATGTTACCAGTATGAGGCTAATGCAGATTTGTAGTGGCTTAAAGTTCTTCATATCTGATGGCTACTCAGTGGACACTATGGAATTGATCAGTTTAGTGGTCCTGGTGGGTCAAATGTCCACATCACAAAAGCTTCCACCAGGATTATCACTTGAGAAATTCTCTTAACATTCTCAAGAGAGAGGCCAAGGAGTGAATGGGCCACAGAGAATAAGCAATTCACTCGTGCCTTGATACAGTGTCTCCAGGTCAGGGCAGATGCGTATACTGGCGGGAACGTTTGCACTGTGGCATCCCATGGGTCTTTCAAGGATTTCATTCTCCTGGGCTGTTATCTTGGCAGCTTTTGTTTTTAAAAGAAGTCCTGCAAAGTCTATTTTTTCACTGCCTAGAGAGGATGGATGGCCATTCTTTAGTACTGACAAATCTCTTGTTTGGAGGTTCAGTTCAGCTAAGCATCGCAAAGTTCAGACGCTCATCCAAACTTCTTGGGTCTGGAAAGCCTGTTTCCATAAGATTTACAGACCCTCCCAAAAATCCAGAGAGGCTAATTAGGTTTCTGACCTTGTGGGTGTTTAGTCAGTGAATCTCTGAACCATCTGAAATTCTCATACCACTAAGACAAGATCTGTTCATCCCCTACCCAAAGGAATCAAACTGGGCTTGGTGTGGTGAAGATTGAATGTAATGACCTCCCACTCTGTGACCTAGTGCACTGACAGCAGGCACATGGGAGTCCCACAGCTCATGTGCTGAGTTCGCTCAATGCCACCAAATCTGCCAAAAGCAGGACCGTACACCAGCAGTGGTAAAGAAGCAAGAAGCAGTTGGAGGCATCACAAGACAGGTGAAGGGACTTGTTTACAGTGATTTACCTTCCATGGCAGAGACAGAACATGAATTAATGATTGCACAGAAGAGAGAGAATTCTGGGGCTGAGTTTTTAGTGTGTTTTCATGTATATTTCATAGTCCTGTTTGCTTTTCTGATGCTTAAAGCTCTTTGATTACTTCCCCCCCACACACACTTTTTTGTAGTGATTTCTAAGTGCCAGGTGCAGTCCTACTTTTAACTCTCAGGGTGGATCAGGTGAGCACTTTTTCCTTGGCTGGCCAGGGTGCACCGTGCTTCTTCAGATTCACAGGGAACTGTAGATATTCTCCAAGGTTCTTAAAACCTGCAGCAGTAAGATGTGAGATTGTGCACCTTAGGCCAAGCAAATTCTCTGATATAAAAATGTTATTATGCTGGAGTTGTACAGGATCCATTGCATCAAGTCCTTAAATGCTTTCAGTGGCTCTAGGGTCTTGCACAACTTAGAGAAAGAACAGGATGAACTTCCATTGTACAGAGGACCCAGGCAGTGATAAACCAATGATGCATAACTCTGCTGTACCCCAGAGTAGGAGAAGGGGGTGAGGCAGTGGGCAACTGTCCACAAGCTGGGCACAGACAATGGGACTGCTCAGAACACAGATCTACATGGCCCAAACCCCATGAAGGAGGGGAGCAGTGGACCATGTCTGCACTTCTCCCCCTGTACCGAGCAGTAGTGCTGACAATTGTGCAGTCTCAGGGGCAAGTACCTAATTTGTGGGTATAAACTGTGCCCACAAAAGGTAGGCCGTTCAATGGAAGAAGTATCCCTTAACCACCAAAATGATGCTTCTCCATCACAAAATCACATGTCTGAAGGAATCATCCTCATAAATGCCATCCTTACAGGCATCCCCAAACTTCTGTATGTGACTGCATCCTTCACCTCTTGGACTCAAGCTATTTAACAAACCTTGCTATGAATCACCTTCTGCCAGAGGCTTCCTGGGGGAATTGCAATGGCAGAGAGAGGGGGTCTAAGACAATGTGCAATAGGATTGTCCCGTCCTTTAGCAATTCAAGATTAAAGGAATAGTCTTAGGTCGTTTTAAGCCCAACACTTAAGTTTTATAAAATCACCCAAAGCACTAGAGTTCAATAGAAATATCTCCATGTAATTCATTTTTTATTGCAACAAAAACAGTTTCTTTGTTATTCCTCTTTTCTTGCGTATGCAGCCATGTCACATGATTTTATTCTACTAAAACAGCATCTTTAAATTACTTGACTCTGCTGTCCCCTGACAAGCAGCAGTGTTTTGTGCAACACAGAAGTGAAGACTGATACAGAGGAGTCATGCACACTGTGTTCACTCTTATGCAGACTTTACTCTTGTTCTTTCTTGTTCCTCTGCTCTTGTAATCTGAAATAAAGTTGTTCCAGCAGAAAGTATCTGATTATATGGGGAAAAAATATTAAACATTCCTGGTCTACTGCTGTAAGCAATTCTTAGATTTACAGTGTCACTTTAAAGGCTCCTGCAATGGTTTGTCAACATCTGGTTTGCTGGAGCTTTTTCAAAGTAAGGATAGGGCCTGGCAATTATAAAGAGAAATAAAATTCCTAGATTGCCCCTGGACAGGGTGAAGTTTAAGCAAATTGGCATTCAGCATATGTGTTGTACTCGCAGCCTTGGAGATGCAAAAGTTGGAGAAATTATCAAAATCAAGAACAAATCCAGGAAAAAATTTAAACAAGTTTTAAATAATTGATATGGCATTGGAGCAGCTTGCATCAATGGAGGGGAGATTAATAATGAATGAGAATGCTTCTCCTTCTCTAGGAACAGAAAGGTAGCAAAGTTGTCTAATGAGGCCTTTGTATATCACAATCAGTATTTACAGCCCAAGTGCAGATGGGCAAAACTGCAGCAGTTGCTGCTTCACTCTGGATTTTGAGTGCAGAAACTCATTGGAGCAGGAAGGGAAGAGGAGACCTACCAGCTCAGGTAACTTCACACCCAGAGGGGGTAGGAACTGGGAGGCAGGGGGATCAAACTGAGTAAAAGGAATCAGCAGGCAAAATAGCAGGAGACATGACCCAGTGCTGAAGGCACTGCTGGGCTGTGGAACGGTCTTCCATGTATATGGTGAGTGGAAGGCTCATCTCACTGGTCATTTAATATCAGACTTGACAAGGCACTTTTGTGCTGATCCAGCAAAAAATTAAAGCACGTGCTTAACTTTGAACAAGCCAGTAGTTCTATTTAAGTCCCTTGATACTACTCACTATCTTATCCGGCTATCACCACCAGCCATTGTCTACCTGCCTATGTTCATATATGGCCCTCATCACTGTAATATTAAAGCTGCTCCACTGAGTTAAAAGATGACAATGATGTCCTCCCTCTCTTTTCTTAGCTGCCATCTAGAGGCAGGTTTATTGGCTTTGTTTCAATGGATCTGTGAGAATGAGTATGCTACTGTGGGAAAGCCCAGACAAAAAAAGGGGGACTCTAAATAGTTAGTTCCAAGGCAAGATTAGCAGGTATTCTTATTTCTTCCAGCAGTGAAAGGTAAGCACATCCTGGAGTGCCATGAGGAATTGGGACCCATGGATCAGTTCCTTGGAGTATGGTGTCAGGTTCATGGCTTTTTCTGGAGCAATGGGTGGGTGGGAATACATTAGGGAAATCATTTCCTTTTTTTCATTGTGTAAACACAGAGTGTTTTATTAACATTCCCCCTGAGGTATCTAATTAGGGACATGCTAGAAATCTAAAGCAATAGGAAATAAATAATAAATGAGAACATTACGAACACATGATGATAATCAATAATACTTTGCACTTAAATAGCACCTTCCATCCAAGAATCTCAAAGAAAGTGACACACATTAATTCATCAACTAACCAGCCCTCAGAGGCAGGTGAATAATATTACATAGAGAGGGGTGCTGTGGCAGAGCAATGTGAAGTGACTTGCCCAAGGACACAGCAGATCAGTGGCAGAGTTAGGAAAAGAACCCAAGTCCTTTTTAGCTCTGACACTGCCTCCTGCATTCATAGATGTTGAGCCAAGCAGGGACCATTCTGATCATTCAACTTGATTTCCTGCATAACATAGGCCAGAGAATTTCATCCAGTAACTTCTCCATCCAGTCCAATAATTTGTGTTTGAACTAAAGCACATCTGAAAAACCCAGGAATGAATTGGATGATAGAATAGGTTGTTTGCAGGTCTAATTTTGGTGACAGGCTATTCTGAGATGTATTCCTCAGAGTGGAATTTCTGTCATGGTGGGATGGGATGCCTGTATTCCAATGTCATATGTTATGTGTGTATTTCAATATGCAACAGAGATAATGTGATACAGAGGCAGTGCAGGATAAAGCTACCAGGGAGTGAGCCAGAAAAATTCACATTTAAAGTTGTAGCTCAGTGTCAATTGACAGCAGTGAGTAAACACCATATGTATTTGATTTAAAATAGGATTAATACTGCTCCCCCACCTTCCACTACACCATGGATGGCACTATGTGATCTATGATCCCTGCTGCTTATGATCAGCATCGTGAGGTTAGTGGTACCTCTGTGAAGTGTGTCTTTGTGCAGATGGGGAAATCAGCCCTTAGGATGGAGGAGGAAAAGGCAAGGGAGCAGCTGCAGATAACTGGAGAATGAATTAATTAAACACATTCACCAAACTGGTTCTTAAAAAACAAAACCAATGACTTCCCGGAGACACTCCAGCGAAGGCTGGATGACTGTTCTCTGTATGGCTGCAAACTTCAACCCACCCCTAAGGGTTCTTGCGAGACCATCTCAGACACATCCATTAAACACTCAGCTGTTACAGATGGCAGCGAGATGGAGGATGCTTGGCCCTAGGTTGAGAACATTATTATATTCTGATCATTAATACATTGAGTGGCTCCTTACAAGCTGAAATATTGCAAAAAAATGTGAAATGCATAAGGAACAGGGCACAAGTTCACTATAAAAATATCTTCGGGGGATTGAATCCAGGACATGTGATTAATAGATGCCTTCAAGATGCAGGAGTTCATTCTCTCAGTGTGTGCATATGTGTATTTGCTGCGCCAGTCCTCCTCCTGTGCCCTGAACCCAGAACACACTTCATCCTAGGAATGGGCTCAAGTCCTAACATTTGGATGTGGGGCCAGAATTTGGACGCCCAAATGGTTGCAAGTGCTCAGATCTGGAGTTTTGCTTGGTCCCATATAGGGCCATTTGCAAAATTCAAATCTGGATCTGGCTTCAGATTTCAAAACTCCACCAAAGTTGGAGGGATGGTTGGGTCTGGGATTATGAAAGAACCTCTTCTAGAGAGAAGGAGAATGAATCACGTGACAGACGTTAATCACATCATCCAACCCTTTGTTGGAAGGCACTCAGACACCACAGTGATGAGGACGACCCAAGACTTGCAGACCCAAGAGCAAGAGCAGCTTAGAAAAGATGGGAGTGGTTTCCATAATCTACTCAGTTTTAGCCTCTGTACCCAGACTCCCAGACAGGGGAACAGTTCGTTCTAACAGCATGACTCCTAGTCAGGGGCAGCAGAACCAGGCAGGAGAGTGGGGGGCAATGGAAATATTGGGGTGTCTGATGTAAATTACTCCCTGCCCCGCAATATCTCACAGTGGTGAGAACGAGACCTGGAGGAGGGGCTTGAATGGCTGCCATGGTGCATGAGATCAGACTAGTTGCTGGGGAGCAGGTAGGAACAGCTCTCCTCTCCCTACCTTCTTTCATTCGGCTGGCTGTAGTGGCTGCAGCTGGAGTACAGGGACCATGCAGGGGTGAAACAATGTATGCCACTAGCTAGTGATCCTGACCCAGGTCATATGATTGGGAAACAAAGTTCCATTTCTTGCTGGCACTCTGGATGGTGGCACCCTCAATACAGTCTGAATCCTACATTCCTGGGGTGCCCAGAATGCCCCCATCAGACCACTGGGAGGTGTAAGTGTGCAAGGGAGACAGGATTGGTCCTTATCTCATACTCCAGATTGTTTTTAGTGACCTACCATGTTGTCAGAATGATACAGCGTGAAAAGTTCAGAGCATTTTAGTGAATGAATGAATTACAGTTTAGATTTCATTTAAAAACCCTGCCCCAGTGCTAAAGCACCTGCAAATTATTAATGAAAGAAACACACCCATTAAAAATACCTCAGATCAATAGCCACAAAACTCTCCCAGCTCCCCCTGCCCCCTGCAGCAAGAAAGCACCTCAGTCACTCCCATGCCATCAAAAGAAGCCAGAGATGGCAGACTGGCCTTGCAGAATGTCCTAAGGGCCAGGAAGACCAGGCCTCAAGGAGTACAGTAAGGTACTATCTACATTAGGGAAAGTTGCAGGGATGTAACAACATCCTTGGAGGGTTGCTGACCCCTAATGCAGATATTGTACCAGCATAACATGGGATTTGCACTAGGGTGGCTTAATCTAATAAAGTACATAACCAAGCGATGCTGGTTTACGTCGAGCTTTACATTAAAGCAGCACGTCTACGTTGGGGGTTTGTATCCCTACATCAACATAGCTGTGCCAGAACAAATTTCTCTAATGAAATGTTGCCAACTCTAACAATTTTACTGCAAGTCTCTCACAATGTTTGGTGTTTTTCTTTAAGCCCCAGTTCCTGCAGTCATGTGACTGTGAGAGAATCTCAGCTTTAATTAAAAAAACCCACAAGTCTGTAGCCTTCGTATTTGCAGAGAAAAACTTGAAAGATGTGACCCAGAAACCAGGAGGCAAATCAAAAGACTTCCCAATTTTTTTTTTTATAAATCTCATTATTTTTAAGCTGATCTCATGATTTTGGGGGCTTGACTCATGATTTTTCAGTGCTTGGGGTTTGCAATATTGCTGATGTAGACAGGGCCCAAGTCCCAGAGTTTTACTGTATAAACCAGGGTCTAATCACTTAAACTCAGTGGATAGCAATTGCTGTGGTTTCATGCGGGGAGATAAGTGACTCCTGAGACAGCCAGCCCAAGCTCATACAGGGTCAAAAATGGAAGCTGCTCTGTACTGGAGCAGTATGCACTGAAAGCCTGTGACTGTGATAACACACTAATTGCCTGCTTTACTCAGGGTTTTGGGGTTTTTTTGTTTTTTTTTCGGTTTCTGGTTGGCTGCATTTGCATCTGGCTTTGCAGCCTGGTTCCCGCCCCCCCCCGGGGCTTCTTTATCGGATTTGCTTGGTCTCATGACTTATTGCTTTTTTAAAACAAAATTGTAAATAACAAAAATAAGCCCCTGGATGGCTTAGTTTGCTGTAGTCCCCACTTTTTGAGGGGAGAGGAGCATTGCATGCAGCCAGCCAGCTCAGCTGTGCAGTCAGCTTTGCATTTGAAATACCTCCTCAGCTGCAACAGAGTGTCACTGAAAGGGATAAAGACCCTCACAGACCAGTGAGGCAGCCCCAAGCTTAGCCACAGCTTGTGGTACAAACATTGTAAGTGTTATTTATAGGGCCATTGTTACTGACAGCCAAGTGGAAATTAGCAAGACCTAAACTGCAAAGCTGAAACATTTCTATCCTGGATGCACTCTGGAATGGGCTCCTGGCTCTGAGTCTGAGTCAGAACAGACTTAAGTGGTAGATGTCCGCTTTCCCTCCCAGCGTGCATCTCTGGGGGCAGCTGCCCCTCCTCTCTCCCAGCCTGGAGCAGCAGTTCTCACCTAGGGATATTTGGGACAGCTTGCTATCTAACCAGTGCCACACTCACAAGGATGTAGGAGGAAACTAGACTCCATGCAAAGTGCTCCCTAGGCAGGGGGCTTTCTGAACAATGCTTGTTTCATAACATCCCTCAAACACATGTGGAGTGGAGTGCAAATCCCTCAGAAGGGCTGGTTGTGATAATGGAATAAATCCCAGATGGATTCATCATGATTAAAGATCTTAAGATAAATGGCAGAGGGACAATTAATGAACTATTTAAATGCCCACCGATCACCAGCTTGGAAAGGCTTTTTCTTTTTTTCAAGAAATTTCCTCAGCCTGTTGAAAACTTTGGCGACTGTTTCACAATCATCTTTTGGGAAAGCAGATTATTTCTGGTGCCTATTCTTGTTGCTTCTTTCCTCTCGGTCCCGTCTCCTCCAGCTAATGTTACTTGGCAGGAGCTCTGCGATGCAGGAGATGGTATACTCATTACTGCCAAAGAAGGGTGGGCCTGACCTTTCCTCTCCGTTGTTTACAGCACTTGTTGAGCTGTTCTTTCAAGGCTCTGACAAGCTGGTTTTGCCCTTTTCCGCAATCTGTGATTGGGTCAGCGGGGATGGAGTTCTTGGCTATGCCCAAAAGCCTGATGTATTTTGTTCAGGGTGGGAATGGAGGGCAGAAGCTGAAGCATCAGAACTTTCCTGAAAGTTCTTCAGTAAAGATTCATCAGGTGCTGGCATTGCCTGGGTGATGAATCCAAGCAATGAGCCTGTAAATCCACCCCACCACAGCAGAGGTGGGGAGAGAGGGAGCTAGAATCCGGGTCCTTTTAGTTCCAAAAACACAAGGCTCTGTCCCTTAAACTAAAGAAAAGCAAAACCATTTCAGCTTTCTTGCTTTTTCTGTGGGGCAACATCACAGAGAAGGGATAGAAGAGAGTCAGCACCCATTGCATCTTCACCTAGGAGTAGAACATTAATGACTTACTGCTTGTGACAGCTGCCCCAAAGCCAGAGAGGAGACAAAACTGGAACTGTGTCTAAGTACCTTCAAGTTTCAGGTGTTGAATATGCTAGGGTTCAAATCCCCAGACCCACACCATCCCTATAGTTTTGGCCCTGGGTTACATCAATTAGAGGCCAATCTTCTGATCAAAAATCTCATGAAGACAACTGAATCTGACAGTCCTCAAATAGATGGAGACTCAGCTGGTTCAAGATAAAATCCCAAAGTCCCTATACTTCTCTGGGTATCTTGGGAACATAGGATGAGTTGAAAATCTCAGGAGAAAAGATTTTTTGGGGGGGATTTCTAGTAATCCCTGCTTCTCTAGTCAGGCTAAAAAAACCCCTGCCTCTCTTGCAGCATTTTTGGCACTTCTGCTCCCCATCCCTGGTGAAGCAATAAAATTCAGAAGCTGCACTGAACGTTAATGATACTAGAAGAGGAAAACAAAACATTTCCAAACCTACAAAAATGTTTAGCTTGAGATTTCAGAGAAAGAGGAAAATTGTCGTGTGCAGGGTTGGGAATCAGGACTGCTGTGTTCTATTCCCAATGCTGCCACAAACAGTTTTTGTGACAGTGAGCACATGGCCACTTTGGATAATATTTTGTAATTGATTAATGAGTCTAAGGGAACCATTTTTAAAGGTATTTAGGGACCTGACTCCCATTGAAATACTCTTAAAAATCTGGACCTAAATCACTTACCTTCATCTCTCTGCACTTCAATTTTTCCACTGGTAAAACAAAGGTAGCAGGAATTATACACCACTCAGGGTGTCGTGTGGCTGAGTTCATTAATGTTTGTGATGTTGTTTATTAATTATTATTATAGGCAGAGTGGTGGTGATGCCTATACTTTAGATTGTCCAACATTTCCCATTACAGGATCCTGTTTTCAGTTGCCTATAACTTTGCCAAACCTTAACCATTTGATCTGAAATGTGCTTAGGAGCAGGGGCTTAAAATTTGACAGGCAGGTCCCCCTGGTGTCGGGGCCTTTCACCATCCCCATGAAAGTTCATGCAAATATGTCCAAGCTATAGGCCTTTGAAAAAAATCAAAGTATGGAGAAACTCAGTAGAGATCTGTTAGAACTTGGCAACTAAATTTGCTAAAGATTCCAACTGCTCTGAGCATGCTCCAGCCCAGGCTAGCAAGGGCTGAGCTAGACTTTCTCTACAACTGTTGTTCCTGGTAATCAGGGCCTCTGTGGTGCCACACATAGGAGCTGAGAGCATGGAGACTGTCTCCCATGTGCTTTCAATGTTCCCTGTGAAGGTGCTCAGGCAGCATGAAGGAGGAAGCAGCCTGACTGAAATGCAGAGGGGTGCACAGCTAGGTCTGCGGGGGGGTGCAGGTAGTACACTGGGACAAGGAGTGCTATGCACTGAGTGAAGCAGGGTGTGCTCTGGAAAAAATAGTACGTGATCTTGTGATTAAAGATTATTATAATGTATACACACAAGAGGGCCAAATTAAGGAAGCCTGGGCAATCTTAATACTAACATTTTCTAATTGATGAGTGCTTGATTTTGCAACCTGATTAATCCTTTAACATAGATTTTTGTTTGACTACATTATTTGTATTACAATGACTCCTACTGCTCTCAAAGCAATTGGGTCCCTATTGTGCTAGACTAGACCTTGCATCAAAGAACTTACAATGTAAATAAACAAAACAGACTATGAGTGGGAGGGGAAACGAAAGCACAGAGAGGTTTAATGACTTGTCCGAGATCACACAGCAGGCCAGTATCAGGAAAAGAACCCAGTTTTCCTAGCTCTTGCATCAATACCCTATTCATTAGACCCTACTGCCACTCCAGTGCTTTGGAGTCTTCAGACTGAAGGTGCTATAAAAGAGCAAAAGATCATTCAGATATTTTTCAGGCCGGTTCTTATATATTTTGCCTAAACGTTAGCCACGGGCAAACCCAGATCAAACACTTTTGAACCTTGGGACATGGATCACAATCTAAACATTACATCTGATCTCAAATCCATTTTAGCTCATCCCTTTCAAGTCTGCATTTCTCAGGTTAGGTTACCTTGCTCCACCACATGTCTGAGGCCTTAGTGTTTACAGCTAAATAGACTTCCTTTATTCTTTTTTTTTTCCTTTTTAATATTCTTATCTGCCGTCTATTGTCCTTACTGCAGGATTAATGGCTGCAATGCTTTGCGGCTTGTTTATGTAAATTATTGGTTGCAAACAACCATCACAATACACTTTGAAGCAATGAAATGCAGTCTGTAGTGAAATCTATTATAGTTCAAATATAAATTAATTATAATCCCTTCTGCTGTAGTGAACCTTCATCTATAATTAACATTTACTGTAGGAGAAGAGAAAGGGAAAAAGAAATCCCCACTGGAGTGTTTCAACATCCGTAATAACTCCTGCTTCCCAACAGACCCTTTTGAACTGACTGTCCATTGGAAGGTACACTGCACCACACCTTCCCTATTGCACACCACTAGCTGCAGCTGTCCTAAGTTGCAGCCATGGGCCCTTATGTAGCTCAGAGAGAACATGAATGATTTCAGATCATGGGGTGGTTTTCAGTCTCTTTGGGATACAGCACCTGTAAGGTAGTCAGCAATCCCTTCCAAGGCTGCTACATCCAGGCCAGGACTTAGGGAGACCCTGTGTGGTAAGAGTAGGCAACACAACTTATTATGGTACTCTGCACTACAAGCTAGGGGTGTGATCCCCCTTCTCATGTCAACATACTCAAGCTAGCTCTCAGTAAGCATAAATAGCAGTGTAGTCTCGGAAGCATGGCAGTGGAGGCACGGCTTAGCCACCAGTTTCAGGCAGGTTTGTACTTGGCATGGCTAAGCCATGCCACCGCTGCCGTCACTCGTGCTACCACAGTTCATGGTACAGGCATAGCCACAGTCAATCTCCGAGCTAGATAGCCAGGAAGAACAGTTGGGTCTGCCTGTATCTGGCAGCCTCAATGAAGAATCCCCATTATATTCAACACAGTTAAGTCCTATTTGTTCTCTGGCATGGACAACACAAGAGCACTTGAAGGATTCATCCTGACAGGGCTCCTTCAAGGCTTCAGATGAAATCTAACCCAGCTCCTATTAAAGCCAATGGAAAGATGTCCATGAGTTTCAGTGGGAATAGGACAGGTCCCTGATGATTAATTGATACAGTGTGGGAGGCAACTTACAGTCACAGTCAGGGCCAACCATAACCAAGGGCCCTGTGCCTTTTCATAGAATTATAGAACTGGAAGGGACCTTGAGAGGTCATCTAGTCTAGTCCCCCGCACTCAAGGCAGGACTAAGTATTATCTAGACCATCCCTGACAGGTGTTTGTCCAACCTGCTCTTAAAAATCCCCAATGATGGAGATTCCACCACCTCCCTAGGCAATTTATTCCAGTGCTTAACCACTCTGACAGTTAGGAAGTTTTTCCTAATGTCCAACCTAAACTGCTCTTGCTGCAATTTAAGCCCATTGCTTCTTGTCCTATCCTCAGAGGTTAAGAAGAACAATTTTTTACCCTCCCCTTGTAACAACCTTTTATGTACTTGAAAACTGTTATCATGTCCCCTCTCAGTCTTCTCTTCTCCAGACTAAACAAACCCATTTTTTCCCAATCTTCCCTCATAGGTCATGTTTTCTAGCCCTTTAATCATTGCTCTTCTCTGGACTTTCTCCAATTTGTCCACATCTTTCCAGAAATGTGGCGCCCAGAACTGGACACAATACTCCAGTTGTGGCCTAATCAGCGTGGTGTAGAGCGGAAGAATTACTTCTCGTGTCTTGCTTACAATATTCCTGCTAATACATCCCAGAATGATGTCTGCTTTTTTTGCAACAGTGTTACACTGTTGATTCATATTTAGCTTGTGATCCACTATGACCCCCAGATCCCATTCCTCAGTACTCCTTCCTAGGCAGTCATTTCCCATTTTATATGTGTGCAACTGATTGTTCCTTCCTAACTGGAGTACTTTGCATTTGTCCGCATTGAATTTCATCCTATTTACTTCAGACCATTTCTCCAGTTTGTCCAGATCATTTTGAATGTTAATCCTATCTTCCAAAGCACTTGCAACCTCTCCCAGCTTGGTATTGTCCACAAACTTTATAAGTGTACTCTCTATGCCATTATCTAAATCATTGATGAAGATATTGAACAGAACTGGACCCAGTACCGATCCCGGCGGGACCCCACTCGTTGTGCCCTTCCAGCATGACTGTGAACCACTGTTAACTACTCTCTGGGAATGATTTTCCAACCAGTTATGCACCCACCTTATAGTAGTTCCATCTAGGTTGTATTTCCCTAGTTTGTTTATGAGAAGGTCATGCGAGACAGTATCAAAGCTCAGGCAAATTTGATCTTTCCTTCTGGCATTCAAACTAGACAGGCAGGTACTATGCTACCAAATCTTCTCCTTCAAGGGTAAAACAACTCACAGCACATATTCAAACCTTTAGAGGGGAGGTAACCCATGGCTCAGTCCCCCCAGCCAGGCAACTTAGGAACTGGAAAGTGCATTGCTGGCCCTGAAATTAGTAGATGCTATATAGGCACAGACAGATGCAAATGTTCTGATTCCTGGCCATGGAAGAAGCTCTGCATGGAGCACTGCAATGCCCTTGAACTATATCTCTCTACTGGAGCTTTATGTTTGTTACCTAAGAGAAGCAGCAAAGCTTACTGCACATTTTCCATAATAACTGTAATAATAATGTAATTTGCAACTATTTTCTTCAGCCTGGACAATGTGTTGGCAGGTCCATCAGTTACTCACTGCTTAGGCATGCAAGGACTTCTACCGCCATGTTAACTGCAAGACCAGCACTTGGGGGATATGAAAGCAGTGTTTATGGATCTGCTTGGGACAGGAGTGCAGTATAACATTGGGCAACCAAAGCTGGGGAATGAAATTTTAGAGAATTTCCCCTCTCCTAGGAGGATTCTGTCTGCTCCCAATCTCCGATGAGAGCCAATTGTGACTGATAAATTTTACATAATAGCTTTTTGCTTGTTCTGCAAATTATGCAGAAAAATTGCCTATTAGATGAAAACTGGAGCATTTTTCAAAACTCAGTGTAACCTATTTAGTTGGTTAGGTCAGACACAGGGTGGAATCCAAAGTCTCTTTATTATCTTTCTGCAAGGAGCAGCAGCAATTTGCATTGCTGATGCAATGTCTTGCTTGAGAGACCCAGCGAGGCATGATTTCAGAACTACATCAAAGCTGCTTGGTACCAAAGGGGCTAGATTAGCTCCTCTGTTGCTGTTGAGGCAACTGTCTTTCAGCACAGCTCACCTCTCCCTCTCCTCTGAACCATGTTCCTTCTAGCTAGCTGGTGGCTCACCCAAACAAGCCTCAGAGACCCTCCATAAGGGGGCTTTTCCCCACAAAAGAAGATCTCAAGTGCCAGATAGGCTGCTTGGAGCCTCCTTTTAGCCAAGACTGAGTATAAAAGCAATGGAATCTTTTCACTTCACCTCACCTCTATCCCAACCTTGCTCTTTAGGGATTACCTATATAGATGAGTGTATCTGGCCTACTTAATCCTGAAGCTGTTAACAAATTATGCCTGTGTATGCTCACTCATACATCACTAGTCTCTGCCTCACCCTACATATTCATCCCTTCTCATATCACTCCATCCTCTGCATCCACATAATCACTTCAACCCCCTCTGTACAGTACCCCCCTATCCTCGTTACCTTGTCCCCTTCATATCTGCAAGCACCCCACCCCCCGATCTGCATCTCAACATAAAGCTGTGCTCAGAGCTCACTGGTGCCCAGCCTGATTCTGGTAGCTGATTAATTCCCTTTGCCAGGGGCTTATTCTCTCCTCTTCATTTCTCTACTCTCTCCATTGCATAATGTCTTTTTTGGAAGCGTATTACCTTGTGTTCTATGCTCTGGACTGCAGGCTCATAGTCTTTTACTCCTGATGATAATGCTGTGATCACTGAAGCCACCGGGTAATTGGCAGTGAGAGGGACAAGTGTTTCATGTGAGTTGCAAAGAACTAGGATACATTAGATCAGCATTTGCTACCCTTTTCACCTACAGACATTAATGATGACATCTGTTTCCTAAAGCAGGTCATGTCACCATCTCCCTTAGGATCAGGGAAGGTGGGGAGCTCCAAATTAAGTGCTGGAAGAGCCTTGGCTTTTTCCCAAACTGACCCTCTTCTCCTAACTCTTCATGTCTCCTCTCTCTTCTCCCAGAGTTCCCCCTCCCCCCATTAACAGGCCAGAAACTACTGGCCTTCCCTAACAATCCTGCAATCTCCACCAGCTAGGCTTGCTGGCCAATGATTAGCCAACCTCACTCAGCAGAAAGGCTTATGATAAACAAAGCCCTACAGTCCTCCTTCACTGCCTTTCACACAATGGGCCTTGCAGATGTGCAGTCTTTTTGCTGGGCTTCAGGCTTACTGTGCCTGGCATGGCTCCAGTTAGCTCCCTGTCAAGAACACATCTCCTACCTACATCCTATCCACCCACCTCCCTCCCTGTCCATCCCTGCAAACACACATACACACACCCCTTAACTCCTGCTTATAATCTTCCCCCACATACACACACAAGCTCCTTTTACTTATACCTCAGCCAGGTGAATCACGTGTGCACGCACACGCACACGCACACACACACACGAGTTATTCTAGGGGAAACTGAACATCCCCTCTATTTACTGAATACAAGACTTAACTGATTTATTTGCTTTTCACACTGGGCCCTGAGGTTTTGCTTGCTGCATTGGATCCCCGCTTAAACTCAGCATCTGATTTCTTGCCACTCTCCCACCTGTTGCTGAAAATGATCTCAAATGTCTTAGCTAATCAATGGCATCTTTCAGGCAATATAATGCTCCTGATACATGTGCCCCTCACTTATCCCTTGCCAGCTGACAGAATTACCTAGAGCTTTTCTTGCCATTATGCACCATTCACTCAGAGGAGGTGCAGAGATCAACACGGGAAATTAGCAAAGGTCACCAGATCCAGTCTTTCTTCTCCTGAGCTACAAAAGGCTGCCCTGGGAGCACAATAAAATAAAATAAAATAAAGGTTATCTGGATCTACAGCACAACAAAATGGAGCCTTCTTTCAGCACTAATAATGATACTCACACTGAGATACCACAGAAAGAAAAGGAGTACTTGTGGCACCTTAGAGACTAACAAATTTATTTGAGCATAAGCTTTCGTGAGCTACAGCATCCGATGAAGTGAGCTGTAGCTCACGAAAGCTTATGCTCAAATAAATTTGTTAGTCTCTAAGGTGCCACAAGTATTCCTTTTCTTTTTGCAAATACAGACTAACAGTGCTGCTACTCTGAAACCTGAGATACCACAGGGATGACTTCATTGGGATAGATATTGTTTATTTCCTTTTTTTAGGCCAGAGCCTCTCTCAGTGCTCTGAGGCGACAGATCACAGAATATCATCACTTCCATACACACACATATTAATTAATTAACCATCACACTGCCCCTGGGAGTTAAATGTTATAATTCCCATTTTATAGCTGGGAAAACTGAGGTACAGCAAAACAAAGTGACTTGTTCAAGGTCACCCAAGGAGTCAGCAGCACAGCTGGGAATAGAACCCAGGCATTCTGGTTCCCAGACTTCTGTACTAACCAATAAACCACCCTCCCTTACTCCAGCAAAGGTTGCATGTCCCGCAAATCAGCCGTGGGATTCCTTGTAGTCTCTTTTCCTACACTTGGCCTCTATTTGCTCCAATGGCACAAGTCTTACGGCCTGGCCTCCCTTCCCTCAGAACTTTGAATATGGCCTTTGATGTGATTTCTGCTTGACCCACATGCATGGCAGCTCAAACTGTGCCTCCCACATAACGTGCATAGCCCAGGTGGGTTCTGGAAGCTGCATCCATCCAGCTCAGGGTAGCGGAGTTATTTTCAGGTGAAGAATGCATGTGGGCTGAGATTTCTCTTTGCTGCTGTATGCATTACTGTTTGGTGCACTTACAAATTGGGTCAAAGAACATTTCTGAATTATCATCCGTGGCATGGACCCAATCCTTGGCCCTAAAATTTTCCTGCCCATTGTTTTTCTTTTTAGAGGTGGCTTTTGTGCCCCCTGGCTCTGACTGGGGCAGGAAGGGGAAGAATGTGTTACTGTGAGACTGGCAGAGCTGAGAGGTCTGGGGAAGTATCTGCACACTGAGATTTCTTTTTCACTAGTGACCATGCATCCTGCCTTCAGCTGAAATTCTGTGGATGGGACAATATGTCACATCAGAATGGCTTCCCTGGAGGAATTTCGTTAACATGGTGTTTAAGGTTTGGCAGGGCTGGTTCTTTCGCAGAGAGCAGGCAAGCAGGGAGCAGCTGCTTTTCACTCTGATAGCTCTGCCTAAACTAGGCAGACAGCAGAGTCCCTATTTGCCACCCATTCTTTTCTACCTACTAAGCTATTCCACTTTATCTACCTTTCTCCATAATCTGTGGTACCTACCTACATAGACACTTCTAATGCTCTCCCATGTGCCCATCATCAAGGGATCCGACCACCTACCTACAATCTCAGATAGCCACAGACCGACAATCCCATATTTATATATTTATATTTAGGACTGTCCCACAGATTGGCTGGGCTACTCCAAGACAAAAATAGCATAGGTCCCAGCAGCCAGCTCTGCTGATAAACTACCACAGAGAAGATGATGCCACGTTCATGTCACTCCCATCTTAGCTACATTCACATCTGATCCAGAGAAGCAAAACACCAGCATTTAGCACAGGGATGGGTAAACTTTTTGAGGGCCACATCTGGGTTGCAAAAATGTACGGAGGGTCAGGTAGGGAAGGCTGTGCCGCCCCAAACAGCCTGGCCCCTGCCCCCCATCTGCCCCCTCCCACTTCCCACCCCATGATTGTCCCCCTCAAAACCTCCAACCCATCCAACCCCCCCTACTCCTTGTCCCCTGACTGCCCCCTCCCAGGACCCCTGTCCCTAACCGCCCCCCAGGACTCCCACCCCCATCCAACTGCTCCTCATCCCCTGATCACCCTCTCCTGGGCCCCCCAACCCCTGACTGCCCCCCAGGATCCCACCCCCTTATCCAACCCCCCCGCTCCCTGCCCCCTGACTGCCCCCCAACTCCTATCCTCAGCCCTGCCCCCTGACAGGCCCCCTGGGACTCCCACCCCCTATCCAACCCCACCCCTGCTCCCTGTCCCCTGATTGCCCTGACCCCTATGCATACCCCTGCCTCCTGACAGGCCCCCCGGGACTCCCACTCCCAACCCTCTCTATTCCCTGTCTCGACTGCCCCCCCAGAACCTCCACCCCATCCAACTGCCATCTGCTCCCTGACTGCCCCTGGGAACCCCCTGCCCCCTTACCATGCTGCTCAGAGCAGCAGGAGCACGCCACCCAGCCGGAGCCAGCTGCACTCCCTGCGCTGCCCGGTAGGAGTGGCGGGCCAGAGTGCTGCCTGCGCAGTGGTGTAGCTGCAGGGGAGGGGCTGGGGGCGAGCCTCCCCAGCCGGGAGCTATGGGGCCTGGCAGGACAGTCCCGCAGGCCAGATGTGGCCCGCGGGCCGTAGTTTGCCCACCTCTGATTTAGCAGGAAGCAATGCTTGGGAATCATTTACAAGAATGAGACAACTCTTTTCCCAGCAGTTTGAATAAAAATGAGTTTAGCCACTTTAAAACTTTACAGCCATTTACCCTTTTCTTTTCTTTCTTTTTTTTTTAAATCAAGCTGCTCTAATTTCTCAGCGTTGTTGCAGGGTCAGTGTTGGAGGTACAGAAGCAGCAATCAGAGGACTGGATTACTGCATTTTTCAAACATTTAGCAGTTTATTGCTGATAGCTAACTGTATTCAGAGAACATCTGCTTTCACTTCTCAGTGCAATCTCCATCTCAAACTGCAGCTTTCTCTGTTCTTAAGAAGTCCAAACAGCCAGTCCATAGAGCTCAAGTCTGACCTACTTTCATAAAAGAATTTTATCTCCTCCTTTTCTGTTCTCTTTTCTTTTATTCATTCTTTTTTACACCCTTACTCTCCAAATTTGCTTCTTTTCCCAAAACCAGTTGCCATTTAGACTCATAATCATCTGTGACTGAGGACGGAAGAAAAGTCAGAAGCTACAGCGACTGGCTTATTGCTATAAGCATCAGGTTTCTAATGACTCCATACCAGAAATAGATTATAATTCAGGAATGTGCAATTTAGCCTTTCATTCTTCTTAAGGGATTACAATGAGTTTGATGTAGTCGACTTTCTGGGAGGTTTCAGGTAAGATCTTAATAGGAAAGGGCCTGACTCTACTGCTTTACACCAGGAAACCTCCATTGACCTCACTGAGACAAGAGAAAATCAGGCCTAGAGCTGCAACATCTAGGATGTTAAAAATCTCATGGGACTTTCTGTAAGTGTAATTCTGTCCTTGGCATAATTGTCCCTACCTCCATAGTCATGCTAGGTGCTAGCTGGCTGCATTTCACTGGTGTGTCTGTCGAGTACAAAATGCTTTGCAATTCATTTTGATAAAAAAATGCTTCATGTCCCTTTGACTCCCTTTGTAACATTCTGAGTCTGAATTGAAACACAAAATGGCAGCCACCGCCACAATGAACAGACAGGACTCCTCTACCTTTAATGTTGCACAAAAATGTAGAAAATAGAATGGTATCCACTGCTTTCAGTCACAAAACTACACACACCATGGAAAGCTATCCAGGGAGCAAAAGAAATACAGGACATGAAGGATGAAGTGGAAAGGGGAGAGAAAGTGAGGGAGAGAATGCTATATGTATATACACACACACACACACACACACATATATATATATATATAATATAAAAAGGAAGGAGAGAGAGATTTGGAAGGGGGTTTGTTTTTTTAAAAAATCTTGCTTTTCCTGAGATTGATCCAAATCCCACTGAAGTCTATGCTAAAGCTCTATCTGACTTCAATGGACTTTGAATCAGGCCCTCTCTGTTTCCCTCATCTTTCACAGAATCCATCTTGCCTCATCTATGCAGGCATTTGCCTGTGTGGAACTCTACATGTGAGCTCCCTGAAGGCAAACAACAGGATGTATATGCTCTCCTCCTGAGATAAGTATACAGCAAAATCTCAGCCAGCACTAGGCTCAGACAGACTAAACTATTTAGGCAATCCTTAAAACTAGCAACTCACACAGCTCAACATCGTACTCTCTTGGTATTCTGACAATCTGTGGAACCTAGCAGGAGCCCTTCTTTGCAGTTCAGTGATAATTGCAATTAAATGGAAGGTTTGCAATGAAAGCAAACATGGTAATGGAGTTAATTTTAGCAAACCACTAATGAGCACTAGGCCAGTCTCCTATTTTTACCCTTATGGCCAACCTCCTAATGTGCCTTCTCTTGCTTTGTTGAAGTCATTAACAACTTACCCACTGTCCTCCTTTTGGAAAGCACATTTCTTCCAGACTCCCCTCCACAGGGATCTGAAAGAACTTTTCCAGTCAACAATTCATTGAATGAAGTCTCCGAAAATCCAATATTGTCCTTCCCTCCTGAGATGACTTTCAGCTATTTAAAACTAGATGGATTTCAGTGCTATGACTCCACCAGTCCCCAGATTTCTATTGCCTTCTCCATGAGGGATATGGGGGATTTCAGGATCCATTAGAGGAGGTCAGCTAAACATTGCAGTGAAATTTTAAAAGAGAGCTGAAGAAAGGCAATGTTGATGAGCGGCTTGAACAAGGGAAGACTGGGAATCAGGACTTCTCGGTTCAGTTCCCAACTATGTCTCACTTCATGACCTTGGGCAAGTTATTTAACCTCTTTGTGGCTCAGTTTCCCCATAATTATTTATCTGTTTCATAGCAGGATTGGGAAGTTTCATTAAATGGTTGCAAAATGTTTTCAGATCCTTGAATAGGAAGTGCTCCACAAAAGTGACAATTATTGCTCAGCAGAGGAGAAAGGAGAGAGAATTTTGCCTTTCACCAGCCCTCACTAATAATGTTTTCCTTTACCAAGGCACAGGGAAGTTAAATGAAATGCCTAAGGTCCCACAGCAAGTCAGTCACAGAACCCAGATTTTTTATACGCAGTACTGGGCTCTCTAACCACTAGGGTATGCCTATTGCCTCCTCCATACTTTCAAAATAATAGTAACGTAAGACAGAAAAAGCCAGATAGGTGACTATGTGGAAAGAGAGCAATAGCACTTCTTTCAGTCTTCATGATAGGCAAATGGAGATGGATGCAAGAGAGCTAGCTCTCACCTAACGTTTTCCCAAAGGGACCTTTGTAGTCTTTGAAGATCCACATTAGTTTCAAATTTCACTGCAGAACAACTTCATCTTTGGGAGACAGAAAGGTGAGGGGTGTCCTACGGGATTGGGAGGAAAGGTTCTGTGTCATATGCAGTGTCTGATTAAGCTCTGAAGGAACATGTTTCTGTCAGTGTGATGGCTTTGGAGGCCAAGGCTATTTCTCACAGAGCCTGTCATTACTCTGTCTCTAGATTTAATGACTTGAAGCCGCAAAAGGTGATATAAGACTGCACTTCTGACCACCATGGGCCTTTCTGCTACTTCAGGGTCCAAAACACACCAACAGTTGCCGGGGATGTTCGTGAATCATTAATGCACTAGAGCAAAAAAGTGGCGGATGTTACAGAGACAAGAAAGATACTGCAAAGCCAACTGCACCTCTTGTATCCTTCTGACAAAAAATGCCAGGAACAGGATTTTAATGAAAGGAAGCCACAAGTGTAAACTGCTTCATTTTCAAACTCTATGTCTTCTCATCACCATATCCAAGGCCCCCTTCTTGTAACCCCTCCTGCATCATCTGCTTTGTATCTTCCCACTGCCACTGCTCTGTTATTCCCTTCCCTTTGACTTCAGTGTGTAGGCAGAGCAGGATGTGGGCCTAGCAGAGTAGCAAGAGATGCTGCAAATCAGAATTCAAGTGCATCTGGAAGGCTATGCAGGCTCCCAGGACTGGGATATTAGGTGTATTATACGTTAGGATTGAGATGCACAGACACAGCTGGACTGAGCTGAACATCAGAAGCAGCAGCACGTCAGGACTGAGGTGCATTAACTGAGTGGCAAGTGGGCTCAGAAATGCAGTTGGCACTTCTAGTTGGGAATGCGTTGCGTTGGCCAGAGTTCTGTGCAGATTCAGGGCTGGCACGTGTACAGCACTGTAGTTCTGGAATGCAGAAAGCTTTCACAGCTGTGTAGGGGCCCAGACTTGGAGCAGCAGCTGGTATTTCACATATGGATTGCAGTGCATTGGCAGAACTTTATAGGCAGAGCTTGTACATTCCCTGTCTAGACTAAACCAGATGCTATTAAATAAGTTTCATGGTCTCTAAGTTCATCCACAAACTACTGCCCCTGCCAAAACACTGCTGGTAAGGTGATTCGTCCTCAAACCAATGACAAAGTCATTCTGTCGGTTTAACTCCATTACTCTGGCAGGAATTTCAGGAAGGGCCCAGGGGCAGCTAGAAAAACTGCTCTGGTTGCTTCTGTTAATGATGAAGTGTCTGCCTCACCCTGCATAATGGATCACAAGAGGACACATTATTGAAAGGAAGGAAAAGGATAAAATGAGAAAAACTTTTCCAGCAGCAGCATGTGCCCCTGCTGAGCAGTGATCTGTTCTGCCCTGGGTAAGAGGAAGCCAGTTCATTTAACGGAAACAAGGTCATGCTCTCTTGCTGGGGAAGATTCTTTAGTTCAGTGCTCTCTCGAATGCTCAATCACTTGGGTGTTTGTCCTGTCAGAATGAAAATTAGCCGTGGAACTGACCGCCTCTTTAATACCATGAGCCTCGGGTTGGTCAGATGCTTGTGGAGCACTCAGGGATAATATTTAAATATCTAAGGAAATGGCAACGGAGAATCCTAAAACAAAATATATAGGAATGAAAGAGTAGGCTGCACTGGGGAAAGGGGGATGATGCTATATGTGAAAGAAAGCATAGAGTCAAATTTAGTAAAAATCTTAAATGAATCAATGTTTGTACCATGCAATCACTATGGATAGAAATCCATGCTTGAATAATATAATATAATATTAGATTATAGAAGTTGGAATACATTACCAACCACCTGACAAGGATGGTGATTGTGAAATGCTCAGGGAGATTAGAGAGGCTACAAACACAGAAAACCCAATAATAATGGGGATTTCAATTATTTCCATATTGACTGGGTACATGTCACCTCAGGCTCGGATGTAAAGATAAAATTTCTAGACACCAGTGGTGACAGCTTCTTGGAGAAGCTAGTCCTGGAACCCACAAGGGGAAAGGCAATTCTTGTTTTAGTATTAAGTGGAGCACAGGAAGAGGTCCAAGAGGTGAATGTAGCTGAGTCATTCAGTAATACCACCCATAATGTCATTACATTTAACATCCCTGTAGGGGGAAAAATATCAGAGAAACCCACAACAGTACCATTTAACTTCAAAAAGGAGAATCACAGAAAAATGAGGAAGCTAGCTACATGAAAATTAAAAGGAACAGTCACTAGAGTGAAATGCCTGCAAGCTGCGTGGAAACTATTTAAAAACACAATAATAGAGACTCAAACTAAATGTATACCCCTCCTCCCCAAATAAAGTAAGAGGAACAAAAAATGCCACCATGGCTAAACAACAAAGTAAAAGAGGAGGTTAGAGGCAAAAAGCTGTCTTTTAAAATTGGAAGTAAAATTCTACTGAGGAAAATAAAAAGGAGCATAAACTCTGACAAGTCAAGTGTAAAAATATAATTAGGCAGGCCAGAAAGGAATTGAAGAGCAACTAGCAAAAGACACAAAAACTAAAAGCAATTTTTTTTCAAGTACACCAGAAGCAGGAAGCCTGTCAAATAATTAGTGTGGCCACTGGATGATGGAGATGCTAAAGGAGCACTCAGGGAAGACAAGACTTGTGGAGAAGCTTTCCATTGATCTTCACTGCAGAGGATATGAGGGAGATTTTTAGGAAACAAATCTGAGGAACTGTCCCAGACCGAGGTGTCAAAAGAGGTGGTTTTGGAACAAACTGATAAACAGTAATAAGTCACCAGAACCAGATAATATTCACCCAAGAGTTCTGAAGGCACTCAAATATGAAATTCCAGAACTACTAACTGATGTGTAAACTATCAAATAAATTAGCCTTTGTATCAGATGCTGGAGTATAGATAATGAGACAATGAGTTTTAAAAAAGGCTCCAGAGGCGATACTGGCAATTACAGGCCAGTAAGCCTACCTTCAGTACCAGGCAAACTGGTTGAAACTATAGTAAAGAACAGAATTATTGGACACATAGACGAACATGATATGTGGGGGAAGAGTCAACATGGCTTTTGTAAAGGGAAATCTTGTCTCACCAATCTATTAGATTTGGTTGAGGTTGTCAACAAGCATATGGACAAGGTTCTTTCAGTTGATACAGTGTACTTGGACTTTGATAAAGCCTTTGACAAGGTCCCGCACCTAAGGCTCAAAAGCAGATCCGTGGGAAGGTCCTCTCATGGCTCAGTAACTGGTTAAAAGATAGGAAACAAAGGGTAGGAATAAATGGTCAGTTCTCACAGTGGAGAGAGGTAAATAGCTGGGTCCCTCAGGGATCTGTACTGGGACCTGTCCTGGGACCAGTGCATTTCAACATGTTCAAAAATGATCTGGAAAATAGGGGTAAACAGTGAGGTGCTAAAGTCTGCATATGATACAAAATTACTCAAGATAGTTAATTCCAAAGCTGACTGCAAAGAGTTACAAAGGGATTTTGCAAAACTGGGTGACTGGGCAACAAAATGACAGATAAATTTTAACGTTGATAAATGCAAAATAATGCATATTGGAATCCCAAATATACATATAAAAATGATGGAGTCTATATTAACTGTAACCCCTCAAGAAGGAGATCTTGGAGTCATTGTTGATAGTTCTCTGAAAACATCCCCTCAGTATTTGGTGGCAGTCAAAAAAGCGAACGGAATATTAGGAACTATTAGGAAAGGGATAGATAATTAGACAGAAAATATCACAATACCACTAGATAAATCCATGGTGTGCCCACACCTGGAATACTGCATGCAGATGTGATCATCTGATCTCAAAAAAAAAAAAGATATATTAGAATTGGAAAAGGTACAGAGAAGGGCAACAAAATGATTAGGGGTATGGAACAGCTTTCGTATGAGGAGAAATTTAAAAGACTGGCACTTATCAGCTTAAAAAAAGAGACAACTAAATGGGGGAGGGATATGATAGAGGTCTATAAAATCATGAATGGTGTGGAGAAAGTGAATAGGGAAGTGTTATTTACCTCATCACATAACACAAGAACCATGGTCACCCAATTAAATTAATAGGCAGCAGGTTTAAAATAAACTTAGTACTTCTTCACACAATGCACAGTCAATCTGGGAACCCATTGCCCGGGGATATTGTGAAGGTCAAAAGTATAACTGGGTTCAAAAAAGTATTAGATAAGTTCATTGAGGGTGGGTCCATCAATGGCTATTAGACAAGATGGTCAGGGATACAACCCTAGGTTCTGGGTGTCCCTAAACCTCTGAATGCCAGATGCTGAACCTGGCTGAAAGGGAATGAACCACTTGACAATTGCCCTGTTTTGTTCACTCCCTCTGAAGCACCTGATTACCGTTGGAATACAGGCTACTGGGCTAGATGGACCATTGGTCTGACCCAGGATGGCTGTTTTATGTTCTTAAGACAATGGGGTATTCTGCCCTGCAGTGGTCCTCTGGGAGATGCTGAGTTGTGCTGCTCTGGAGTCTATGTGCTGCTGAAATTGATGAATACTGATACAAGAGTACGTAAATACTTGTGATAACAACAGAGCTAATACTGATGGAATGGAGTGCTGGGTGCAATCAGTCAAGCAGATCGAATAATCATACCCTCTCTTCCATATCCCCCTCTTTACAATATCATTAACTGAAATCTTTTTTGGGGATGGTGAAAATGAGGGACTAAGAGAAGTTTCTGAAGCTAGTGCAGGCAGGAATGAGGTAATGTCCTTTCACCTGATTCAGTACAATGATAAATTAGAAGCATGACATATTACAAGTCCGCACACAGCTATGCCCATGTCTCTGAATCATGTCCCGAAACACTGTGGTTATTACAGTCCTGGGACCCAACAAAGCTTTGTTCATACACTGTAATTTTTTCCTGTAATTGGTCTGCTGGCCCCAAGGCCTTCTCACGGCTCTGCCAGAGCAGCACACTCCTTAGTACTAGAACAATTCCTCTTATACCACTGCTGTTGTTTCTTATCATGCCCCCAACACCCTGGTAATGAAGTCTACCCCACCATGCCCTTTATTACCCTCTGCCACTCTTATCTTCATGATTCTCCCATGCTTCCCCATATTCCTGGAATGCCCACCCACCATTCCCAAGTCTCCCAGCATATTCTTGTGTTATCTATTTAGACTGTAAATTCTTCAGTGCAGATACTATGGGTTTCTTTTGTCTTGCAATGGCCTAATGTGCTGCCGGTAATTAAAAATTAATAATCAAAATACCCCACTCAGTTTTGACAATCACTGCATTTGTTTACATTGAAAAGGGCTAATTTTAGTTAATCACCTGAGAAGCCCTTGCTCAGATGAGCACTCCCTTTGGATTCCATGGGAATTCTCACATGAGCCAGGGCTGAGACCATAATTAGTAAGCAAATGAGAAATATAACAGTATTTTATTAAATGCTAAATCCACCTGTTTAATGGAACGGCACAAGCAAGTTGAAGCAGAAGTGTCTGTGTTAAGTTCCTCAAGCCAGGGACTGTGTCTTCCCATATATTTGGGCAGAGCCCAGAAGAATGCGTTAACAATAGCAATATGTGATCATATAATTAATTATAATATTTCCAGAACACCCACACAGGATAGTGACTGATAAGATACTTGCCCAAAGAAACACAAGATGAAACATATGTTATCAAACATCCCATTGACTAAAACTGCTCCAAAGACTCAAAGATGTTACCTGGATCTTCTGAGGCCAGTTCACTGTTTCATGGATGTTACAGACCCCAGAGTTTTATCCCTGAAAAGAAAGAACAACCCACGGTGAAGTACTCATATTCTATTAATTATTGATCATCATTATTAATTATGTTGTTTATTATTTTTATTGCATTGTTAATTATGGTATTTATTATTATTATTATTATTATTATCTGTATTAACACATCAAGCTGGAGCTCTAGTCATGGCCAGTACCCCATTGTGTGAGCACTGTACTTTCTTCTTGGAATAGTATAAACCACACTGGCCTGGTGGATTCCTCTCCCTTCTCTCCAGATGCTGGTAATATTTTCCAAGAGCAGCAGTGAGATGCAGAGGGGGAATCACGCAGATATGTTAGAGGCTTATGAAAAGAGAAAATAATGAGACGGGGGAAAAAAGTCTCCAAAAAGCAGCAAGGTTTGCGCTGAGTTTGAGAGACAGGGTTTTTTGGCGTAAGCTATTTCAAATTCTGACTATTACCCTCAGTCTGCAACATGCTCTCCCATCAGCACTAATGGATTTCCATGTGTGGAAGGAGAGAAGGGTAAGGCCCTTTTGTTGTGCATGTATCTCTCCTCTCCTTCTCTCACCTTTCATACTGGAAGTTGACTCCAGCTTCTTGTCCACCATCTTGTTCTTTGGAATCCCTCCTCAAACCCCATTTCCCCAGTGAATCCATTGGACACTGGCTTGCTTGCTTGCTTGCCTGCTGCCAGCCCACACTAAGGACCTCTAGCGTCTATGAGGAAATAAATTCCCATCTGTTTGACTGGTGTTCCCTAGGAGGCATGGAATGGGGAAGAGCACCATTCAGAGCTGCTCACTGGGACAAGGGCCAGCCTGACCCCTCAGCCCAGAGAGCTGGCAGGACCCCCCCTCCCGTTATGTAATCAAAGGCTTAAATTCTCAGAGATTTTCTCAGATCCCCCATCCCTCTCCCCACACTGGGCTCTAGCTGCATGGGGGGGTTGTCTCAGTGTTTTAGGCCTGGGGGGGCACTGTGGCTTGGGGCTTACTTCATGGGGGAGGGCAACCTGGGCTCAGGGCTTCAGCCCATGGGAGGCACTGGGGCTCAGGGTTTCAGCCCTGTGGGGCACGCCGAGGTTCGGGCTTTCAGCCCCACAGGAGGCACTGGGGGTCCTGCAGGTTTTAAAATGTTTATTAGAGCTCTGCTCCAGACAGCTCTGGCTGGATTTAAGCCCTGCAATACCTCCGCTCCCTCTACAGCTGCCCTGCCCACCCCTGCTCTGCTCTTCCTTTGCCCTTTCCCAAGGGGGTTACGAAGATGCTGACACTGCCTCTCCCACTCTGCACAGGTCTGCTCCTGGCCAAGGGGGCTCAGGCCAGTGGAGAGCCTGGAGACCCCTGGTGTCCCCAGTCTCCCCTTGGTTAGTGGCTGCTGCCTTGGTGACCAAATAGCAAGTATGAAAATCAGGACAAGGGGGGCAGGGTAATAGGCACCTATTTAAGACAAAGCCCTGAATATCGGGACTGTCCCTGTAAAATCGAGACATCTGGTAAACCTACTGCTGCCCAGCCTCCCTCTCTTTCCCCCTCATGTGCTTCTACCCATCCATGTGCTGCCTCCCTCCCCTCCCCTGTAGTGCGGCTACCCCATGCCCCACCTTCAGAGCGCTGCTCTTTCTCACCCCCATACCTAACCCCAGGTGTAGGCTCTCTTTTTACCACAGGGGTCTGTGTGCCCCTCAGTGCCCCCACTGCCAGTCTTCAGGGTGCCCTCAAGAGGGGTCACTGCCTCCCATTCCCACAGAGAGTGCTGAGTTCGTCAAGGAGGAAACCCCCAACTCCCCCACAGCCTCCCCAGGTGTGTGTGTAGGGGGAGGGGAGCAAGCCAGTGGAGCTCTGTCTGTCTGTGGGGTGGGCTGAGTGCATGCGTCCCCCTCCCACTCCTGAAGACCCCCAGTGCTCTCTGTGGGAACGGGGGGCAGTGGCCACTCTTGGGGGCCACCCATAGCCTGGAAGTGAGGGGCTCCCCTGAAGGCAGCAGGAGAAGCACAAAGACCCTTTGCTAAGGATCTCGGGGTTAGGTGTGGAGGTGAGAAAGCCTGCAGCATTCTGAGGAGAGGGCAACTGATGCGGGCGGAGGACAGCAAATGGGGCGGAGGTGCTTGGGGACACTGGGAGCAAAGGAGGTGGGGTAAATGAGATGGGGCAGCAAATAAGATGGAGGTAGCAAATGAAGACAGCAGCAGGTGTGGGCCAGAGGCAATATATGAGGGGATGAATCAGGGGGGCAATAGCACGTGGGGCAGTAAAAGGAGGCGGGTCTAAACGGGGAATAGGAAGCAAAGGTGGCACAACTGGGGGCCGTGGCACATAGGCGGCAGCACCCAACTGTCTAAGGGAGGGTGGAAGGTTCCAGGAGCTTTGCCTCAGACCCGACATCACTGCCCAGGCACAGAGTGCACTGTGGGAAAAGAGGCAGCACCAGGATGTAGTCGTTGTAGAATGACTGGGTCTGAAATGTAAGTATTGATTGCATGGGGTGGATGCAAGTGGGGCAACCAATCTATGCAAATTTATGCAAATCAATGTACAGTATGTACTTTTATGTTGGTTATAACTACTGGGTTTTTGTTTTGGTTTGGTTTTGTTTGTTTCCAATGCTGGCAGGTATGTTCTATTTGTCATCTACTTAAGTACTTACCGATTAGTCTATTGTCTCCTAATTACCTACCCACTTATCTATCCTTACATCCATCATACATGTGGTCTCAAGCAGGGGTCCCAGGCCTCATGAGGGCAGCGAGCAGGTTACAGGGAGTCCGCCAAGCACGGCCAGCATTAGACTCCCTGGGGCCCAGGGCAGAAAGCCAAAGCCCCGCTGCATGGTGCTGAAGCCTGGGGCCCTGAGTCCCATCACCACCCAAAGCCTGAGCATCGTAGTTTCATGGGCACCCTTGTGACATGATGTCCTGGCAATAGCCCTGCTTGCTACTCCCTAAACACTGCCCCTGGCTGTTTATATGGCAGAAAACCAGTTACTGTGGCACAGGTTGGCTGTGGAGTTTTATAGCATGTTGGGGTGGGGGCTCCGAAAGAAAAAGGTTGAGAAACCCCCTGCATCATATCATCTCATCACCATGGTACCTAAGCCCCTTCACACCACCATGCTGTCTCTACACACCCTTCCCTGAACTGCTGCTCCCCTGAACTATCCTTGATGTTCTCACTGCAATCTCTTTGGGCATGAGTATTTTCTGTCCCGTTTTACCTGAAGTATCATTGTATATTGCATTGCTCAGAAAATGCTCAGGATAATAAAGCTTCATCCCATTTAGATGACAAACCGGAGGTGTTAGGTCTGGAAGAGCTCCAGGAGATAGATGGAGCTATCAATCTGATGCCATTTCTAATCAGCCGCACCCGGTGCTGGTTAACAAATAATGGCTCATTTGCAAAGCTTTTGCTCTGTTTCCTCATTAGCACAGGTATTGTTTTCCATTATCCGCAGTGATTCACATTAAACTAATGCAAATTCCTCTGTCATTTGAATGGATCGGGTAAAGGGCACTATGAATTCAATTTTCAGAGTAGCAGCCGTGTTAGCCTGTATTCGCAAAAAGAAAAGGAGTACTTGTGGCAAATAAATTCGTTAGTCTCTAAGGGGCCACAAGTACTCCTTTCTTTTATGAATCAATTAACCACTATCTGCCCCTCTCCCAGCTATGAGGACTATAAGGCAGCTCCATATGGGAATCTCTTGGCAGCGTGTGGTTGAGTGCTGCATGTGGCCTTCTTATTGCAGGCATGAGAGGAGACCCTGTATCCATTTGCTGCTTCATATAAATATGAGGTGGTGACTGCAACTGTAAACACATCTGTATAAGGTGCACAGAAGAATTCTTCTGTTGACCTAGCACTGTCTACACCAGGGCAGGGTAAGGGCAGCATAGCTACTTCTTTGAGGGGTGTGGATTTTGCACAGTCCTGAGAGATGTAGATATGCTGAGGTGAGTTCCCAGTGCAGACCAATCCTAAGGCAACCCAGGTTCTTGCTACAGCTTCTCTGTGTGTGTGATAAGTAGCAGCTTCTCTCTACCCTAATTCTGTATTTTTGTGGAATTACAATTTGTTCAGTGGCTTGAAATTCAGACTGCCTAGTAAGAGGGATGGGGCAGGGATACAACTACCTTTGCAGCTAAATCCTTGTTCAGTCCTCATCATACCCATATCATAAGACAGATGGTCCCATGCCAAAATTCTCTTCTTTCCCAACCTACAGCTAGAATTTCACAGCCTGTGGCCATCTCTAAGTGGTGATAAAGGGAGGGGTTTTCTCTTAAGTTGCTGCCATATACAAATTTTTGTTGACTCATTGATGTAAGTTGAGACTCGTGTTGGCCAGATCCACCACTTTTTAAGCTTCATGTCACTTCACTTCCACTTCAGGTCTTATACCACCCTTGTCGCCAATAGCATCTGAGCACCTTCCAGTAGTTTATTAAGCAATATAGCTAACATCTGTCACATGGGGTTCATTCTCTCTGATCCTCTCCCTAAGGTAACTGTGCAGTGTGTATGTTTTATAAGTTATGGACACTGTTAATGTATTAGCAAAGCAGAATGAAGAAGCATGCCTTTCATCTGGAATGAAAGACTATATTTGTGATGGTCCTTAGTCCTATGAGAGTTTGTTCTATAGTCCTGGGTCAGCAATGAGAAAACTCTGCCTTCTGCACAGACAAGCTTTACCCTTGCTGTGGACAGTTCCATAGTATCTTCTTTCTCTTCTCCCATCTCAAGTAGCCCAAGGGAAGAAGCAGCTGCAAGCTAGGTGATTTCACTCAAAGGCTTATGGTCATTGAATACCCAATAGCAGAGCTTTTGTCCTGGCAAATTCAATTTTGGGTCATGCTATTGCATTAAACTCCCCTGAGTTTTACACTACAGTTCTTCACTTCCTACTCAGGACTGCTGTGTTTGCTATTGAACAGCTGCCATGCTCCTATCCCAGAAGTGGTTGCATTTTACTGATGCATTTAGAAAAGAGCCTTCCTTTCTGCAGGAAGTGGAATTTGAAAGCT
Source organism: Dermochelys coriacea (assembly GCF_009764565.3). Classification (NCBI taxonomy): domain Eukaryota; kingdom Metazoa; phylum Chordata; order Testudines; family Dermochelyidae; genus Dermochelys; species Dermochelys coriacea. The sequence continues at coordinate 9,375,867 of NC_050089.1, forward strand.
CCAGGGCTGTTTCTTGCAAAGGGCTTTGGGATTCCCTGGATGAAATCACTGCTGTAATTCGTTATTGATTCATACCATGCTATACAGGAAGAGGGTGGTTATGGTGGAGGTCTCTGATCCTTTTCCTCCTAGAAACTCTGAACCATAGAAGTATAGTGTTAGGAGGAACAACTACAGTCATCTAGTCTAACCCCCTGCCAAGATGCAAAATCGGGTAAGACCGAGACTGTTACGATGAACAAGAATCCACAAAGCACTTTCTTTTACCATAGTCATCCAGGCTATATTCTCCCAGGGTGCACTCTCTATAAATTCCCCTTCAGTGACGGCATGTTAATGGTGCTCAGGGAGATGTCACTTCAAAACTAAAATGAACAATGACACACCAAGCAGCAGAAGGTAAATGGCTTTTAACTGGATAATCTGTCAGTTAAAGGCTAAATTATTTCCCTGCTGTCACTTCCCTTTACTTTGTAGGGTTGTGTTATGGCCATTAATGACAACAGACGAGAGAAGTGTTGCCCTTGGCCCTAGGACACACCAATTACTTTCTTATTTATCAGTTTATGGCAAAATAACAGGCGGATGGAGCTGAAATCACCCTCCCCACCACCTACTTCCAAAACTTGCAGCAATGATTCAGATCAAGAGAGAGACTTACCATATATGAACTGGAAGATTTCTCTCTGGTGATCAGCACCTCATGGTTTGAAGGAAGTCTCACATATAGCATAGGGCTATGCATAATATTGACTATAAGATGCAAATCCCCTAAAATGTAAACACTTCTATTGCACATTCATCCTCTATGGGACTTCCCAGATCCTACCGTTATAATAATAATAGTCTGATGGTGTGAAGTAGCTGGGACATGTTTCATGGAAATCAGAGTATAAAAAAAGGAGGAAACTATTATATTTTTGAGATTTCAAATTTCAGTTCATTTGTTTTAAAGGATACTGTAGGGCCTCTACTTGCAGTGAATCAGGATTCATGGTGCTAAGGACTATACCTCAAGCTAATACATCCTTTTTTGCATTAAGTCACTTCAAAAGCACACAGACATGTACACAAGTAAAATCTACATTGTGTACCATAAAATGGATTAAAGCCAAAATGTAAAAAAAAAATTGTGAAAATTCATATACTTTTACTTATTTAGCCATTCTCACACTTCACTACTATTAGGCTGCTATACCTTTAAGGCTCTTTCTGTACTTTGATTTTTATTGGGATAAGTTTCAACTCTGTGGAGGACAAGCTGAATAGAAGAGTTGGCCTCCAACTTCTGAAACAAAGCTGAACTCTTTGTCTTTCTGTTTTAAAGTGTGGTTCTAGTCTGAATTTTGACTCTTAGCAGAACTGTGTTTGTTAATTACTTCTGTACCACATGTTTTATATTCACAAGAAAAAAAATAAGCTGGCAGTGCTGCAAAAATCACCCTGGGATCTGAGAGTCAAGCTGGGGTCTTTTACATCTTGTGCACCATTCATCAACGATAATAAAGTTTCTGCTGGATGAATGAGGCCTTTAGCTAGAGCTGTGCAATCCCACTGTCTTCAGATTAGACCCACAGAGTAACCTGTGTGACCTCTTTGCTGATCTCTCCCAGAGCTCTCCCAGCACTGTAAAAAAACCACCTCCATGAGGGGAGTAGCTCCCAGCACTGGAAGCATGCCTCCCAGCACTGGTGCACTACCTACACTGCCATTTTAGAGTGCTGAAACTTGCATCACTCAGGGGTGTGTTTTTTCACACATTTTTCTAAAATGGCAGTGTAGACAAAGCCTTAGTAAACAACTCTAACACTGCTTAAGGTCCAGTAGACTCCTGCTCACTCTCTTGTATCTGGGTTGGCTCTGCAGGGGGAGCAGGAGTAAACAGTACTCAAACAAAATACTTTTTGGTTCCTTAAAGTCTGCATTCCTGATTCTTGCTACACATGGAGAGGGCCAGACTGTGATAGCCTTACTCCCACTGAATATTACCCTGTTCCACAAGTATCTCCATTGGTTTCACTCATGGTATAAGGCATGTATTCAATGGGAGTAAAAGATCCCAATCTGGCCCAGAGAGAGCTGTTGAATAAGAAGCTGCTAGTTTACCCTGCAAGTGCATTGCTCACCTTACTTAAGCTCCAGTGGTCGAGCTCAGGGACCTTAATCAAACAGGAGTTAGTCAAATTGGTCTCTTACATTTGGAATGTGACAGGAATTTTTTAAGGCCAGTAGAGAGCAAGTTGCAAACCAAGATGGTTCCCTGCAACAAAACCCTGAGACTATCCGATAAAAAGAAGATGCTTCTGCCATCCTGCCTGGTTAATACAAAACTTTGCAATGCCTTCTCTGTATTAAATAAATAAATTAAAAACTAACCTTCTGGCCAATCACAGTTTAGCTACCCTGTAATTAAACAAATCCACAAACTGGCAACACATATTTACATCACATTAACAGGAGGCAAAGGCAACAACGGCATGAAAATTGAGAAATTAGACACAATTACCATGTCGGCAGCAGGCAGGGGAGTCAGTGGGAACTGTTTTATTCATTTGGGTTTTTTTAAGAGAAGTTCAGAGGCCCCTAATTGTCTGCTGCCTCCCCACCCCCACCCAGATCCCTTATTTAAAAAGAAAAAAATAATTGATGGCTTTCCTATCTCTGCAGTGCAGCAGCCCAAAGGAGTTAATGAAGCGAGGACCATAGAGGTCTTACAGAAAGCTGCAAGCCTCTGGGGTACTTCTCTGACACTGGACTGGGCAGCCATCCCAGCCGATGAGGGACAAACATCAGTTGGCAGAAAAGCAGCTTTTATTCCGTTTGCAGAGAAGCAGCTCAAATGCATTGACCCCTTTGCTCCTGGACTGCTCTGCAGCTGCATTAATTCACATGATCAATGGTTTTTGATGGGGATGAACTAAGAGGCTTGGTGCAATATTCACTGAATTCAACAGGAATCATTCTCTTGTTTTCAACAAGCTTTGGATCTGGCCAGCAATAGAGGTACTCTGTGCCCCAGGCTTCTAGTACTTTAGCTATACAGAGGCGTTTGCAATTTGGATACAGCATCCCTCTTCGCTTCCTGTCCCAAGCTGTTGTCTAACATTGCTGCTTTCTGCTAAAGAGCTGTCACGTTCTTCCACCCCTGAGGTGGCTGCATCTCCATAGAGCAGAACTGATCCCTGTGTGCACTCTAAAAGAGTTTGGAGATGCTATGGGTAGGAAGGTGCATTTTAGAGTTGGAATAGGTTTTAGTATTAACAATAAAAAGCAACTTAAAATTTACAGCATAATAATGCATCATTATTAATTATTTGTATAACTGAGATCAGGGCCCCATTGTACTAAGTGCTGTACATACGCACAGGAGAATGCAATGTAAGCAAAAAACTTACAGTCTAGACAAGATGGGCAAAAAGTAGGCGAGGAAATGGTGGTACAGAGAGGGGAAGTGATTTGCCCACAGTCACACAACAGGTCAGGGGCAGAGTCAGGAAAAGAACCTGGGTATCCTATTCTCTGAGTGAGTGTCTATTCCACTGGAGCGTGCATCCTCTTCACAGCAATGCTAATAATAATACTGATGGTGGAACGACCAGGTAAACCTCATGAAGTTCAGCATTCAGGCCTGGCACTCCCTCCTGAACTCACCAGCGGGCTACGGCAGAAATCAAAGGGTCTGATTGTGGCCAGTCCTTGTGTAGGTGCACATGGCAGAGAAAGGGTGTTATGAACCTCCCCTTCCCCTGCATTCCTTTATAACTCCCACAAACAGGATGGCACTCAGGGAATTCTCGATAGTGCCAACAGTGGTACCCTCCTCTTCAAAAGAGGTGTGTGTTGTGGGAGGAGGCACATGGCCATGGATTCTCCTGTCTCACATTAGCAAACATATGTGGATCTATGCAAGTCTGGGGGTACTTGCTGCATCTCCTTCAAGAATGGTGCAGTGGCTGCATTACTCCTGGAACTCCAGCCTGGGCGGGATAGCCCCAAACTGCTGCTAATGAAGCCCATAGGAGTATACTATATTCCTTGTCTGGAACGGACTCTGTATGTCTTGCAAGGCTTGGTAACAAGATACAAGGCCTTTCATCTCTACAAAAATGTATCCCATGTTAGTAGGAATCAAAAAGACACAATCTGCAGAACATCAGATGACCTGTGCAAAATGGTCCAGTTGCTAGAGGACAGATGACAATACTGCCCAGAACTGAATGAAGATAGGACTGAACTGAACTGCCCTTTTACCAATAGATGTGCTCTCTACAGAGCAGGGAAATTCCTTTTGGATGTGGGAGAAGCTTGCTTTCCCTGCTTGTCCTGTATCCTTTTAGTGTAGAAAGAGAGGACTTTTTGAGCAGTAATGTCCATTATAAAATCATAAATTAGAGCTGGGCCCAGTCAGCAACACTGGGATCCAGATTCTGAACCATCTCAAAGTTCAGGGGTGTTTGGAGCTTGAACTCTGGTTCAGCCCATTCTAAGGCATAATGTAAGACCTATTATTAGAGAGCACTAAAACCAACTTCCTAAAGCCAGTGCAGGATTTTACCCAACATTTAATAGGGTTTTGTCCAGCCTAATTTAAAGAGTCCAAAGCCATGGGGTTCCTTCCATTTCCCTTGGGTGACTTGATAAGTGTCACGTGAAAACTTCTGATCCAGGATCAGATTCCAAACTCCTCCAAAGGTCAGGACTGTCTGGATCTTGGATTTTGTCCTGGATCCATAAAAATAAAATTGCCTTCTGCTCCCTTGTCTTCTTGTTATAATATTTTGAAACTTTCAGCACAGCAGTAAAAGAAGCAGCCAGATTCTGAGATGCATAAATAAAGACGCTGAATATAAATAGGGGGAAATTATTCTAGCCCGATGCCAGGGACTAGGAATGAGGGCAATTTTGGAATAATATGTGCAGGTCTGGTAACCTTATTATAAAAGGATAGAATTTAGTTGGAGAAGAGGGTAACAAAGATGAGGATGCAGGGACTCAGGGAGCTTAGCTATTCATAAAGGTCAGGACAAGGTAGATCAGTATCTTTGGAACAGAGATGCTTGCGAAAGGGGTCCTTGTTGAGGTCAGTTAGTCATCAAAACGGAAGGTATGATTGTGAAAAGGCTATTTAAACTTGGTCAAATATAGACGGATCTGAACCAATAGCCCTGATTCAGATACTCCTGCACTGAGGGGGAGATGAGATCTGAACTTTGCATCCTGGGCCCGTCTCTAGTCAAATAGGAGAAAAAGTTGAGATAAGGAAGGGCTGACTGTTAAAGAGATTTACAGGAAATTTCCTTGCACTGGCAGTAGTTCGCATGTACAATAAACTCCCAAGGACTGCAGCTGTACTTACTAGCTTGCACTTCTTGGTCCCATCTGGAGCCCAAACCTGAAGGGCTGAAATATTCTCAGAGACTATTCTGGTAAAAATTGCCAGGTAGACAGCCCTGAATGATGAAACCCAGGAGCCGCACTGTCATGTAGAATGGGGAGGTTAGTACCCAAGGAATAGTATGGAGGTACATATGAACTAAGATCTGTAGATATTAGGACAGCCTCAGGTTTGGTGGGTCTTACTCCCTTCCCATTCCATGGGTTGAAAACCTAGTCCCCTCTTCCTGATATGGAACGAGCTGGAGAGAGACTTGGAAAGTTCCCTACTCCTTATTGTTTTTTCCTGCATAAAGGATTATATGTCTTGTGAGTAAGTACTTCAAGACTAAGCTCTATGGTATTAGACCTGATTGTGGTAGTTTTCTTTAAAAGGAGAGATGCAAACAATGTAAGGGTGAGAGATCTTGACAGCAGTCATACAGACACTCAAACATACAGAGGAACATAGGGTGTGCCATCATTGGAACATACCACTACTCCTGCAGTTGCCAATACCAGATTCTTGAGAGAAAGCCAACCCACCTCCAAAAACGAATGTACCTGGAAAGTGCAGGATTGTAGATGGAGAGAAAGAGGATAGAAGTTCCTTCCTGACTCCTTTGGTGATGCAGCAGGAGATTTATAGTCTCAAGCAGGTACAGCTAAGAAGTTTCATGAAGGTATTTTGTCTAGCAGGGAAGATTTGGAAAATCAGGTCTTTGCCTTGTCTTCTGCAAGGTCCCCTTAAAATATTGTGCTATATCAAGCAAGCAGCAGAGCTAGTAAAACTTCCCCTGAGTCCTTGAACAGTCCACCTCAGCACAACCGTAACCAGTTCACTTGGGAATGAATAGAGTGCCCTACAGACCGTCTCTCACCCTGAATACCAATTCAAACAGACTGTCTAGATCAAGCGGAGAAAAATAGAGAAGCAGGAATGGTTCGTGTGTCCTCAGCTGATTTCTGAAAAATGAAAACAAAACAAACGTAACTGGCTAAAGGAGAAACTTTACCAAAAAAAAATCTTGGAATGTGACCACATGTCCAACTATCCATGGCCTCCAAGGGACAATTTAATCCATGCAGCTTTGGATTTTAAGATGCAGCAAAGCACATGGTTGATCAAACCTGGCTGGATTTTCTCAGCACTTCTTGGGCATCTTGCGTTTTACCTTGAAAATTTTTTTGTTTTTCTATTCTTGAAAAAAAGGTTCAAGGTCTGTTATGGCCCTGGCTGCTTGGTTTCGTGATCCTCCAGATTTGTCCCCTGCTTCTGGACACAGTGCCAAATCTAACACTCTTGAGAACGCCCTCCTCGTTACCAGATGAGTTTATGAAAGGTGATTCAAATGTGTTTGCATATTGCTGTATATGTGCACTAATGCGCGTGTGAGTGAATATATTCATAGTGTTTGGTGTGCATTATGTACTGCTATAGATGTGCATTATATACATGTGTGAAAACATTCATGATATTCGGATGTGCATGTACTGTTATATGTATGCACTAGTGTGTGAGAGAGAAAAATCATGGCTCCACTGAAGTCACTGGCAAAACTCTCATACATTTCAGTGGGGCCAGGATTTAACCTGTTGTGGTGTGAGTGTGTGTGTGGGTGTGTGTGCGAGAGAGTATGTGTGAGAGAATATGTTAATGGTGTCTGGTATGTGGTTGATATGTGCATAGCAGTATACACATGCACTGGTTTGTGTGTGTATATGTGTATGATGTCTGGATGAGAGTGTAACTACAAAATGATCTGCACAGAGTGATGCGTGTGGTTTGGGTGCAAGTGCATGCTGTTTGTGCGTGAGCCTTTGTATGTTGTGTATGCGTGAGCATGAGCGCACCATGTAGTATGGCTGGGAGTGTTAGTAAATGTATTTCTCGTAAGTGGTATGCAACATTGTGTGTAAAGTCCGCACATGGAAAAGTATATTGATAGTGAGTGCTGTGTTTGTGCAATGTGTGTTTAAAAATTTACACTAGCAAAAATACAAATGACTTAACAGTTTGACAGGTTTCAGAGTAGCAGCCGTGTTAGTCTGTATTTGCAAAAAGAAAAGGAGTACTTGTGGCACCTTAGAGACTAACAAATTTATTTGAGCATAAGCTTTTGTGAGCTACAGCTTACTTCATCGGATGCATTCATCCGATGAAGTGAGCTGTAGCTCACGAAAGCTTATGCTCAAATAAATTTGTTAGTCTCTAAGGTGCTACAAGTACTCCTTTTCTTTTAACAGTTTGAGAGCACCTCTTTGAAATTCACCTTCTGCTATCCCTGTTGGATGAGGCCCTAGTTCTTTTGCATGGAACATACAGTAAAAGCACCCATAGCAGAGCAGAATGGCAAGGTAGCCACATCTGATTGGTGCAGAAGCCTGCTTAGAAAACTGCATGAGCTAACTCCATGCCTACATCAGCCAATTGCAAGATGTTACCTTAGCGACACTCTACTTCCTCTCCATTGGAGAAAGCAGGCCAGTGGGGGCAGTGCACTTGACTTTCACTCTAAGTGTTTGGCTCTTTCTTTGGTTGATCCCCTGGGCTTTGATTTTTATTATTTATTATTATTTTTAATTGATGATGATGACGATGATGTCTCACCTGGAAATCCACAAGCATGGACCAAGCAGTGGCAGTTTATCTAGCTAGTCAATCCTTATCCCTCTCCTCTGAACATGAAACACAAAGGCCTGCGTGAATTATTCATAGAAATGCCTCTCAACCTGTCCAGGGAAGTGTTTCAATTGGAGCAGGCTGCATTCATTTCAACCCCAAGCTGTGTAAAGGGAAGGGGACCTAGCTATTGCTATTGCTTTTACATGGAAAGTGCTCCCATAAAACAGACAGACAGCAGGGACCTGAACCAAACTTGAGATCTAACCATACTTGAAGTGTGGGGGAATTGAAATACATATCTGAACATTGCCCCTGGTCCCGCCTATCTCTAATGGGGCAAGACAAAACCCCAGAGCTGAACCCTCCCAAACTCAGGGAAGCATCAGAATGAGATCAGGATCTGAAGCCCCCTCTGTAGAGCTGGACTATCCTTTATTATTTACAACATAAAACCTGAGCTTCTGTTTTACCAGCGTGGCCAATTTCCCCCCTCTTTAAGTGCATCATATATCTAAATGCATCTGAATGGTCAGGATTTCTAGCTCTGCTCCACAGTCTTCATACCCCACTCTGAGCAGTTAGGAAGAGAACATCAATTGTCTCCTGCAATCTTGTTCTTTGCACAGTGTATGGAAAAGCAAACACTGTAAAGTGGATGCAGGGAGCTGCAATCCTCCTGTGAAATCCATCTTTGCTTATCTGCATTATTTGCTTGCACATGTCAGTGGGAGAGCTGGAAAGCCCCAGTTATTTAAAGTCACACTACCTCTCAAGTGATTTATGCAGGATGGGGAAGGAATCACAGGAATAAACAGATTAAAACTAATCTGATCTACTGAAATATTTGATTACACAAATGCAATTTATTATGTAGAGCTGCCCTTTTAAATGTATGCAAGCTGTTAAAACAGCAGAATTATAACAGAAATATGATGTTTGTCCTAGAGAGGAGATTAACGATCCCGATAAAAAGTTATAGTATTCTACAAAAAAAACAGGAGTACTTGTGGCACCTTAGAGACTAACAAGTTTATTAGAGCATAAGCTTTTGTGGGCTACAGCCACAAGTACTCCTGTTCTTTTTATGGATACAGACTAACACGGCTTCTACTCTGAAACCTAGTATTCTACAGTAACAATTCCAAAGACTGCAGTAGTCTTATTGTAACACAGAGTGTCTGATTGCAAGTTAGCACCTTAGAAGACAGGGTCTTTGGAATCTGACCTCTGTGGCATAAATATGTGAAGTGCCCTCTTCTCCCCTCCTTATATCAAGTTTCAGAGTAGCAGCGGTGTTAGTCTGTATCCGCAAAAAGAATAGGAATACTTGTGGCACCTTCGAGACTAACATATTTATTAGAACATAAGCTTTCGTGAGCTACAGCCCACTTCATCTAACTTCCAACTTATCTGTATGTATAGATATAGATATATCTAATCTATCTATCTATCTATCTATCTAGATCTATCTTCTTACTATATGTTCCATTCTATGCATCCGATGAAGTGGGCTATAGCCCACGAAAGCTTATGCTCTAATAAATTTGTTAGTCTCTAAAGTGCCACAAGTACTCCTGTTCTTTTTTCCTTATATCAAGCGGCAAGTTACTAAGATGTATTTCAATGTTCTAAAGTTTGGGCACCTCTCCAACAGCAGGCGATTGATGGGACTTAGGTATTGAGTCCTCTAAAATGATTGGGTGCTTTGAACTATGGAAAGTGACTGGGTTAGGGGATTGTCCTGATCTGGCCCCTATTTATTTAAACTCCAGAATTTTGAGACAGCTAGAGTTGGATGGTTCTTTTTTATATCCACCCTTCTTCTGAAACCATTCCTGTATATGGATCACCAGATGCCTGGTTCGTTTAATTGGTCTTGCAGACTTCCTGTTTTTGGTAACCCAAAGCAAGGGACCACTAACAAAAATGATCTCTATTTCCCTCTGAAACATCTTTATTCTTTGAGGAAAGGAAGCCTGGATATACCAGGTGTTTCCAGATGCCATTTCCAATTAACAGAGACTGTTCATCTCTTCTTTCATCTCCCTCCATATTTGAGCTAAGGTGAAACATTCTGTCTGGTAAGCAGTCTGGGTTTTAGCTTTGAAACAGTGTGCACATGAATTCCAAAGGCTCTTTAACCAGGGCTCCTGAAAACACTGTGCTGCCATTAGTCCCAGCTTTAATTTATTTTGAAAAGTGCATAATTATCAAGCTGTGAGCAAATTGCTATTCCTTTCGCCTGAGCCCCTTCTGAATTCATTGTCATTCAAAGGAGGCTTTTGTTAATGAAGGCAGCAGCAAAGGACAAGGATGATCCCATCCCAGCCATAAACCAGGAGCTGCATGTGGAGAGAGGGATGCTCAAGAAGGGCATCTGTCAGAGCTTGTGTTCTGCACCATGAAGTGAGTCAGTGCCCTTCCTTGTTAAAGCAATATGGTAGAATGAGCTCTTCCAAGATAGGATTCTGCTTCATTCTCACTCCATCCACATGTGCTGTGAATGAATAGCAATAAAGGTCTGTTTGCTGGACCCTCCGGGGGTTGTGCATGTGGATTAGCTGCCTCTCTATCTGCTAAAATGGAAGATATCAAGTCAGCGGCAATACAGTTCCCATACCCTTAAGGGAATGTTCTTGAGAGGTGTTCAGATATCTTTAATTCTTATGGGCATTGAAGATGCTTACCACCTCACATGATCATGGCTTAAGCAGGATATTGGCCATCTTTTAAACAGCGGGACAAGTTGTGTCTGCATGGATTTAACTTTGCCTCCGCTTACAGATTTAAAAATTTTATTAAAGCTAATGTTAAAAAAATTATATGATACATAGGTTGAGAAAAGAGTATCTATACATCCAGATATAGTGCTTACATTATCCACAAATACAAAATTTGTTTTGAAATGTCATGATACATAGAGTACATAATCAGCAATAACCCAAATTTAGGTAAATAGATTTAACAATACAGTTTAGATGTTAGAGTCCGAATACTCGGGTACATCATTCATGGAAAGTTGGACAGAGATTTGGTTGTGGAAAGCAAAATGTATCAATGAGTGGAGATTGTCCCTCAGTAATTGAGAATTATGGTAGGCTGTCCATTTAGAAAATACAATCCACGAGGAAAATATTTCAGTTACTTTCCTGATTACGCTTCTCATCGGCACTCCAGCTCATCACTCCTGGTATTGCCGATGTCCAGTGATGTGACAGTAGATGTTCCTCGACCATCTGATGGCATCTGACACCATGAGTTGCTGCATCAGCCGAGCGTAGTGTTGACCGATTCCATATTCTCTCAGCACCATCTTACCCAATATCCTATGTATCCCCAGGTGCCATTGCTACACTCAATTCCCACCTGGTAGTGAACCAAAGAGTGGGGTAGACAGCATCTTCCAACATCATTGTGTGTAACGAGCTTTCAAAGGGCATATAAGTGCATTGCAGGCTGGTGTCAACCTTATTCCCCATTCCCACAACTTCTAGGATTCTCCTGGGGTTCCTTCTTCATGAATGCCCCTTGTAAAATTCTATTTTACCACATAGAGCCAAATTCAGAGGTGACTCTAAGGGAGAGCAAACTGATAGAATTTGTACCTCCTCAACATTTAAATTACACTAACTCAGACTCCACTCTATTTTCTTAAACTCACTATGACTTTCTTACACCTTGTCTACATTAGAATGTTGTACCGCTTTAACTATACTGATATAGTTATGCTGGTTTATTCTTGTATGGGAAGGTGAATAAGTTATACTGTGTCTACCATAGTGGTTCTACTGGTATAATTATATGGATAAAAATAGTTTGTGATAAATGAAGAGTGTGGGGGTAGCTCCCTTTGATGGATACCCAGCCAGCCAGTTAGCTGTAAAATCCCTCTTGGTAGCTGTTCTCTACTTGCTTTACCTGTAAAGGGTTAAAAAGTCCCCTAGGTAAAGAAAAGAAAGTGGGCACCTGACCAAAAGAGCCAATGGGAAGGCTAGAACTTTTAAAATTGGGAAAGAAACTTTCCGTTTGTCTGTGGTTGTTCTCTCTGGGCTGAAGAGATGGGGCAGCAGGAATGCTGTTTAAAGTTTGAACCAGATATGAAAATCATTAGATCATACCTAGAACTACTTTTAACAACCCAAATATGTAAGTAAATTAGGAATGTTTAGAAAGACACTATTAGGTTTATTTCTGTTTATTTTTTAACGCTTGTGGACTCCTCTGTGCTAATCCCAGATGCTTTTGTTTGTTTATAACCTTTAAGCTGAACCCCCAAAAAAGCTATTTTGGGTGCTTAATTTTGTGGAATTGCTCTTTTAAAATCTAGCAAAAACCTAAATTCCAGATGTATTTTCTTCCTTTTTGTTTTTAATAAAATTTACCTTTTTTAAGAACAGGATCGGATTTTTGGTGTCCTAAGAGGTTTGTGCATATGCTGTTTGATTAGCTGGTGACAACAGCTAATTTCTTTTGTTTTCTTTCTCAGCTCTTCCCCGGGGGGAGGGGTGTGTGAAAGGGCTTGAGGGTACCGCACAGGAAGGAATTCCCAAGTGCTCCTTCTTGGGTCCAAGGAGGTTTTTTGCATTTGGGTGGAGGCAGAGTTTACCAAGCCAAGATCAGAGAAAAACTGTAACCTTGGGAGTTTAATACAAGCCTGGAGTGGCAAGTATTAATTTTTAGAATCCTTGCGAGCCCCCACCTTCTGCACTCAAAGTGACAGAGTGGGGAATCAGCCTTGACATAGTTATTGGTACAAAAACTGTGTTTAGACCATTGATGACAATTTTTTGGTTGAAATTTGATTTTTCAATGAAAAATTTAATCAGAAATTGACACTGATAAATTTTGTCCAGCTCTTCCCTGTGCTACAAACTATGGTGCAATCTCAGTGAATCTAGATGGGAGACACAATTAATGCAATTCCATGAGATTCCATTTAAAAGGCTTCCAATGCATATTCACAGCTCTGTCTATCTCATTACTAGTAGTGATATTTTCTTTTTAACTTCACATTTTAAAAAAAATAAAGGGGATTTAGTGCTTTATGTGAAAGACACCAGGTTTGACAACCCTGGGTTATAAAAGCTCTAGAACTGATTCAGCACAGGCATCAGCTGTAAAAGTTCCCCTGCCCATCTTCTCTGGTGTCACCTAGCCCTGGCCTGAAGGTAACCCTCCTATAGGGGACTGAAGGCAGTCTGCACTTCCCATTTGATACTTGACCTCCCTACTCACTGCCAACAAGGTGGCTAGGTGTGATAATGATTTTGTGTGATGTAACCACTCCTGTTTGCTAGGAAATGGACAGAAAACCCTCCATATTTATTTCACACAGGCCACCGAACAACCACCTGATTGTGATGACTTTTGAGCAATATTGATCTGGGCTGGATTAATACCAATGACCTGGAGGTGAATGGTTTGGTGTGTCATAACCAACCCCCCAAGTCCCTGGATTTTTAAAATCTTCTTTGGGCCTGATCTCAAGCCCCATTAAGTCTTTGCAGGAACTCAGCCCTGTGCAAGGTTGGGAGCATTACTGTTCTTATTTATTTGGAAGTTCCTGACTTTTTCCTATTTCTGGCAGAGTAAAGAGATCCCTGCTTATGAAACCAGGTGCTAACTTAATAACTCTTTAGCCTGAACAAGCTCTAAGCTGAAACCACAAGAAATAGGATATAAATCCCCCAAAAGAGAGAGAACACTTTATTCACTGCAAACTTCATGGAGAAAAAACAACACTATCTGAGGCCGACAGGTTCTCAGAACTCAGCTACAATCCGTTTAACAAATTGTTTTTCTCTATCTCCACTGTATTTATGCTTATTATTATGCTTGTTATCTGATGGTTATTTAATCTATATTTTGTAATTACTTCCCTTCTGTCTTTCACTCCAACATACATTCATTTTCTTGGTACACTAAATCAGTGACCTACATTATCTGAGCTGCAAAAGTCAATTATACTGCCTGTGATTTTTCAAGTGGTGTTTAGCAAATGGGTTTGTGTATTATCCACCAGTTAACTGACTCCTGTCAGGAGCTTGGTTTTTCTCAGCACCTCTTAAATGTACCTCTGAAAATACAACTGCCCTTCTGGATTTGGATGTAAATTGCACTTTGGTAGCATTGAGAAGGGCTACAGCCTAGGTCAGCTCCTGTCAATCCAGACCGTAATATGAATGCATCACACTAACACTGCATCTGGCTATGAGCATTGCCCCAGTTGCAAACACCCTGCCATGTAGCTGTATTTCATTAAAAGGAAAAAACCCTAAATTAAGGTGGTGTCATACTATCTTACTGCATCATGCCTTGTTGGTGGCTTTGCATTGTGTAGCCATTGCCTGTGAACATTCAGTCTCCGATATTAAGCGTATGGACTTTGAGTTATATATCCTAAACCATGTCTGTAGTATATAGTATGGCAGGAACATTCTGTTACCAGATTGATAGATTCATAGACCATTGGGATGAAACATACAACAAAACTTCCCCCAAATACTCAAGAGAGCAGATCTTTTAGAAAAATGTCCAGTATTGATTTAAAAATTGCCAATGATAGAGAATCCACCACAACCCTTGGTAAATTGCTCTGATGGTTCATTACCCTCACTATTAAAAATATATGACTTACACAGATATTACCACAACCAGGAATCTCTGTACAATAGATTTTGGTGAGATGATATACACTTGTTGCCAGATGCAGGCGCAATGGTATTAGAATTCTCATTCCTGCTTATCATCATGAAGACCCATTGTTTTATGACTTCAAATTCGAAGATATCTTACATCAGCAGCCCTTCACCATCCATCTCAAAATAGAGAAAGCCTGGCACCTCACCTCTCACACTGACATAGACATGTATATATGCAGTTGTAATTGTTACATAGTCAATATTCCTAACTTCAGATACAGAAATGATACATGTATAGAAATTGGATAAACACATCGAGTAGATCATAGCCTTTTCAGATACCTCACATGATCCATCTTGCATAAAACAGATCTTAGTTGTGCCATATTCATATCATAACAATATTTCTATGAAGAATATGGGGTGTCACAATGCTCTCATACACTGACAGACAGTATAAGCAAAGATATACTACAGAAATTCACACGCACATGCCCATACAGAGAAGCACTGATATACCATGGACCAACATACATACCTACCAGACATGAACTGACAGACATGTCACCCATTGACATTCTACAGACATACTCACCTATGCATAAACATATGCATTGATATAACCATGCACTGACTATCGACATGCATGTGTGCACACCCTCACACACTTACATGGACATGCACTCAAATACACTCACACAGACATGAGCATACACAAAAGGGAAGCATCCCTCTCTTTGCCTGAAACTAACAGGACTATGGCAGCCTCTAAGAACTGGCCTGGAAATTGTTTGCAGATTGCAGGAAAGTGGGCAGTGGCAGTGCTGTTTGTTGCTGCTGTACAATACTAGTATTTTGTCTCCTCAATTCATGATAGTTTGATTACCATGAAATTAGCTTCCTCCAGGACAGAGAGAACTGTCGGCACGGTAATCACTGTTCATTAGGCTGCACTGTAGCATTTTCTACTCCTCTACTACAGTTGCTATATTTGCTGCGACACCTTTACCACAAGTCATGTATATGTGCAATTTATCCCACCTCCCACTGTTAGCTGCGGGCAGCAGAAATCGTAGCTGTCTGGCTGCTGCTGTTGCTGGATCCTCCCACCCCAATGGCATCTGAAAATGTTCTGGTGTGTTTTATGTATTACATGCCCTCCCGCACAAGACAGTCTCTCAAATATCCCAGGAACCAGGGGCATTATAATTGGCCCAGAAGGGTCATACATGAGAAGCAAAGAGCAGCCTCCAACTGAGACAAGCTCAGTACAAGCTTTTGGCAGTTCAGCTCAGAAGAGGTGTTTGCTACAGTTCACTGACTTAACTGGAGCTGCATCTGTCTTTGCCAGCAGTGAACTTGCCCTTCCCCTTCTATTTCAAGTCACCTCCATGCTTGTACTATTTGTGGATGGAAACTGAAACAGCCATCAGTTATGGGAACATTATGTCCGGCCACTAGACTCCATGGAGAACAGGTCACAGCTGATATGAGTCATTCCCTCTGAGCCTCCTCCGGCCAGGGAAGTAAGAGCCTGAGTTCAAGCATCAAGCCAGAGGGTTAGATTCACAACCTCCTTCCACTCACTTTGCACCATTCAGGACATGCAAAAGGAATGGAAACCTGCCCTAAATTCCCTGATGTAGGGGAATCCCTAATGGATGTGGAGCCAACTCCAATGCCTCTCTGTCTGCAGCCCTCAGTGCAGAAGGTATTTTGGTTTGGGCAAGAGGCATACCTGTCATAGAGTGATGCACTCCAGCAACCCCCAGCAGGCAGATAACCCCTACGGAGCCACATCCACGTGGTACATTTTAGATCAGTCCTCAGGCTGCTCTGCGCTATGCTGGGGGCTGGGACCAAAAAGGGTCAGCGAGCTTTAACTGGCTCCTTAGCAGCACTTCCTTCTTGCTGCACCCATTGGAATCAAGATAGCAGATTTCAGAATAGCAGCTGTGTTAGTCTGTATTCGCAAAAAGAAAAGGAGGACTTGTGGCACCTTAGAGACTAACAAATTTATTTGAGCATAAGCTTTCGTGAGCTACAGCTCACTTCATCGGATGCATTTGGTGGAAAATACAGAGGGGAGATTTCTCTGTGTGTGTGTATATAAATCTCTACTCTGTTTTTTCCACCAAATGCATCCGATGAAGTGAGCTGTAGCTCACGAAAGCTTATGCTCTAATAAATTTGTTAGTCTCTAAGGTGCCACAAGTACTCCTTTTCTTTTTGAGAATACAGACTAACACGGCTGCTACTCTGAAAAAAGAGGGGAGATTGATATACACACACAGAGAACATGAAACAATGGGTTTTATCATACACACTGTAAGGAGAGTGATCACTTAAGATAAGCCATCACCAGCAGCTGGGGGGGGGGGAGGAGGAAAACCTTTCGTGATGACAAGCAAGGTAGGCTATTTCCAGCAGTTAACAAGAACATCTGAGGAACAGTGGGGAGTGGGGCAGGGGGGAGAAATAACACGGGGAAATAGTTTTACTTTGTGTAATGACTCATCCATTCCCAGTCTCTATTCAAGCCTAAATTAATTGTATCCAGTTTGCAAATTAATTCCAATTCAGCAGTCTCTCGTTGGAGTCTGTTTTTGAAGTTTTTTTGTTGAAGGATAGCCACCCTCAGGTCTGTAATCGAGTGACCGGAGAGATTGAAGTGTTCTCCAACTGGTTTTTGAATGTTATAATTCTTGACGTCTTATTTGTGTCCATTTATTCTTTTACGTAGAGACTGTCCAGTTTGACCAATGTACATGGCAGAGGAGCATTGCTGGCACATGATGGCATATATCACATTGGTAGATGCGCAGGTGAACGAGCCTCTGATAGTGTGGCTGATGAGAATCTTTCCTAAGTCTTTTGCCGGGCAGTTCGGCCACCAGGCTGGAGCCAGCCAAAATACATACAAAACCTTGCACAGTTATGGAGGAGAAGTGGAATTTTTGCTCTTAGTTTGTAAGGCATTGATTAAGCACATGTCAATATACAAACTGCATTGACCATTAGAATTGTAACTCTATGGGAAAAGCAATAAAAACTGCAAACATTCTGTATGCCTTTGCATTAAGCCTCTATCAAATCCATTTGGATCTTGAAAGCTCTAAAGGATTTGGGAGAGAATTCAAACAGTAACTGCCTGTCTCCTTACAGTAACTGCCACAGTAGAGATCAGCCGAAGCACTCAGGGTAAAGCCCTCCCATTTTAAATGATAGGGGATTACTAGTAATAGCCGATTGTTTTTTCTGTCATTTGGTGATGGAGCAGATAATCTCCCTATCAATGTGCTACCTTAGCATTTGAGTACATCACAAACATCAGCTGATTTAGCTTTACTTTCTTCCCCCTCTGCTTCCCGTCATTAAAGTAGATGTTTTCCTCATGTTAGAAAGAGGGAATTGAGGCACAGAGGTGAAATGACTTGTCCAAGGTCAACAAAGAGGTCTATAGCAGAGCTGGGAAAAGAACTACGATCTCACAAGTCCCAGGCCACTGCCTTAACCGCCAACCCCCAAGGATGGTCTTGGGGTTCTGTGTAATTCTAGGTGGTTGTTTATGGAGTTCTGATGGGGTTATTATAGATATTAAATGTGGTCTATTTTGATACTTGTGTTTTTAGTTATTGTAAAGGCTCCTGGAACAGTTTGAATGGGTTCTTATTGGTAGTCTGTTATAAATCCAATTCAATAAACACAATAATTTAAAAGCCTCACAAAAGCATGAGGGCCTGCTGCAGTGTGGAAATAATCAAGTACATTTTAGCATCCTCTCTGAGCTTCTGTTCTGTCTTGTAACACTGTCAATGCTTGAACATGCGCCTGGGGCAGACTAGCCGCAGCCAACGGGGGAGAAAATTTAATAGCTCTGCTGTAAACGTAAGAGTGTTTTGTCACTAGATTTCCACAGATTGGTTTGGATGAGTGTAAATGTCTGACTTCTAACATGCACTCTTCAAGAGGTAATTAGCAATCAGCAGCATTCAGCAATATCAGGTCAGTTGAGGAGTCCAAGATGTACAAGAGCTAATGCTCCAGGAAAAGGTGCTTTCTGCAAGAACTTTAACAGCAAATTTGATTCCTATCAGCCTAATAAGAAAATGAGTACTTGTGGCACCTTAGAGACTAACAAATTTATTAGAGCATAAGCTTTCGTGAGCTACAGCTCACTTCATCGGATGCATTTGGTGGAAAAAACAGAGGAGAGATTTATATACACACGCACAGAGAGCATGAAACAATGGGTTTATCATACACACTGTGTATGATATGTGTATGACAGTGTGTATGATAAACCCATTGTTTCATGTTCTCTGTGCGTGTGTATATAAATCTCTCCTCTGTTTTTTCCACCAAATGCATCCGATGAAGTGAGCTGTAGCTCACGAAAGCTTATGCTCTAATAAATTTGTTAGTCTCTAAGGTGCCACAAGTACTCATTTTCTTTTTGTGAATACAGACTAACACGGCTGCTACTCTGAAACCTGTGATTATCAGCCTAATGTTTATATGCTGGCATTCCTTCCTCCACAGGGCTCCTGCTGCAAGAAGTCACATGGGAAATTCATACAAGATTTGCAGCGGTGGAAGGGCAGGTGTGGAGGTAGCTGGTTGTGCTAGGGGAAGGTGAGAAGAGAAAGAGATCCTGGGGAGTGTGGGTCAGCAGGAGGGATTGCTGTGAGGCTCAGGGCATCTGTAAAAGCTCATGAAAAATAAACTGACCTATCCTCTGACTGATCTTGACTAAGCCAGGGCTTCCTTTGTTTGATGGCTGGTGGCGCCCTTTAGCCCATTGAAGTCACTGGAAATACTCCCTTTGACCTCAACGTATGACCTTGGAGTCATTAAATGATATATCCTTTCAGCAACCAAGTGAAGGAGAGAAAGGATAGGGCTGATTAAAAAATGGTATTTTCTGCACATCGTTTCTAACCCCAAAAATTAAAAATTTTCACTGAATTTTAGCTTTTCAGTGAAACACAACAACAACAATAGAAGTTTTTTCCTCCTATCTCCCTTCCCCTTATCCCCACCTGGAAAAAAGGAGAGACCAAAAAAAACCTTCAAAAAATGAAAACTGAAAATATTTGTTTTGGTTGAAAAGCCATTTTTTATATTTAAAAAAAGAGGATGTGCATCTAGCTCACAGCAGCATTATCCTCATTTTACAGATAGGGGCCAGTGGGCCTCCCCCCTAAGGCCAGACAGAAATCAACAGGACCATTTCCATTGTCTTCAGTTGGCATTGGATTATGCCCATAGCTTTCCCCCAAGGAGAAATTGACCCCTGTGCAAAGGACTAGCACAAAAGCCTGTGTACTACCCAGATCCTTACAACAGGCTTTGTGCTGGCTCTCTGCACATGGGTAAATTAAACTTTCACTGATTGTTGTAATTCCTTATCCATATACATAGGGCCTTTCAACTTGAAGGGTTCTAAAATGTTCACTAGCTACATACATACAGGTATTACTTTGCCCTCCACCAGAATGCTGCCCCTTCTGCATGGCAGCTGCTAACAGTAAAAAAACACTGTAGGACAGCCGGGCTATCCTTCTCTTTTTCTTCAAATGTACTTTGAATTTATTATTTGTACTGCAGTAGCTCCTTGAAGCCTCAGTCATAGGCCAGGGCCTTGTTATGCTAGGTGCTGCACAAACACAGAATAAAAAGCTGGAGCTTATAAGCCCCTCGTGAAGGTTCACCCTCCTCATGTTTCTTCTCTTAAGGCCCAAAGGGAGTTTTGGTTTGTACTTCCTTTGTCTGCTCCTTGTGCTTTTTAGACTGTAAGCTTTTCAGGGCAAGAACAATTTTTTTCCAAATATGCCTATGCAGCACCTAGCAAGATGGAAGCCTCAATAGAGATCAGGGCCCTAAAATGCTATTGTAATATAAATATTTCAAATAATGTGATAATTAATTATTTATCATGGCTATTTGATTATTAATCATTATTTACTATTAATTGTCAACCATTCATTATAAATCATATTTGGCCAGGACACAAGGGTCAACAGCCCAACTATTACAAAAGGGGTCATTGGATGTTTAAAGTGCACAAGTAGTCAGGACATCAGTCTTACCTTTTTGAAATCCCATCACAATACTGGTGCATTGCTTAAGTACTTACTCAGAAAGGATTCCGCATTCTATCTTACCAAAAGCACACATACCTAGTCCTGTACTTCTTGTCTCATGTTAGACCTGCTTCTACAGTTCCATTGACTTCTGTGGGAGTTTTGACTGTGCAAAGACCGATAGTGTCCTCAACACAAGGGGATCACTTATCAAAGACTGGATGATGCATAAACTCTTTTGAGGTTTATTTAATAGATGTAGGGAATTTTCCAGTAACATAACATGAATGTGGCCAGAGGCATTTATTCAATTAAGAATAATTTTGCAAGTCCTGCAAACTGATGATGGAATATTAATAAATGGAAGTTTTCATACCAAACCTGAGGGATGTGCTCTTATCACTAGGCATGCATTACCTTGGGCTAAGACTCATCCCTTTTATTCTGGTTTCATTTCTGCAGGGTGGAGATGCCCAGTGACCTGAGAGAGAGTTTATTTATTCTCTCTTAGAATGCTTCTATGTTAAAAAAAAAATGGGGGGGGGAATTTAATGCCAGTGAAGGATGCACCAGCACAGGAGACTAGAACTGGTCAAAAGTTTTCTGTCAAAAAATAATTTTTTTTTGACAGCATGCAAATGTTCCCCCAAAAGTTCTATATTTATTGATTTTGTTGTTGGAATAGTGAAAACTTCAAAACCAAAATAGCTTAATTTTTTCAACAAATCCCCCAGAAATGTTGACAAAAAATTTCAACCAAAGAAACTTGATTTTTTTGTGCAGGGGAAAAATCAGCTCTCGACCAGCTCTACTGGAGACTAAAGTCCTTTATTGATTTATTGCTCAGGTACAGCATTGGCACTAACAAGATGAGCTTCTCTCAGAGGGGCTCTACCAAGGCGCCTCAGTCTTATTATTTGTATTGTGCGTGGCACCTAAGAGCCCCAAAAATGGACCAGGATCCCATTGTTCTAGGTCATGTACAAACACAGAACAACAACAAAAAATGGCCTCTGTTAGTTTACAATTTAAGAACTTGTGACGTTGGGGAACCACATCAAGAGATGAGAAGTAAATTCTTTCTCTGTGCCTGTTACATCTTTGGCTTCTCTCCTGAGACTCACAAAAAAGGAGACAATCAGTGACAGCCGTTGAGGTGTGATGTAGACACCTGTCCAGGTCTGAGCTGGATTTAGGTCATTTAACCTAGGCCACTAGACAGCACTCAGATGGGTATGATTTTGTTTAGTGCCCTCATAGAGCTGACAATCTCTGCTGTTTTAAAGACTGTAAAGGGGAAGATGCTAGGTGAGAGCATCAACAGTGAACTATACACAAGGTGACTAATAAAACAGACAACAATGCTCAAAAAGGGTGCAGGCAAGTGTTGGGGAATAATTCAATATAAGTGTTGAGAGTGAGTCTCTCAGATCTCAGAGCAAGTAGGTTTGACTTGGTTCAAATCTTCCTACCTACCTAGGTAGGTGCTTTTATGGATCCCCCATACCAAAGTAGATATCCTCATACCACCCATGTCAGGGAGGCAAGTATTATCCCCACTGTACAGATTATTATTATTAATAACTACTTTTATTTTGTGGCAGCACCTAGAGGGCATCTGGTCTGGGGTTCAGTTGAGCTAGTTGCTGTACAAACAGAGTAAATAGATGTGGAACTCAGGCAGGAGACTAAATGAATTGTTCAAAGTTAGATTGGAAATGGTAGAACTAGGAATTTACCAGGTGTTTGGAGTCTCACTCCAGTGCCTTCACCACAATACCACCCTTCTCTCTTCCTCTGCTACATCTCTGACACTAATATTCTATCTTACTTGCTATATTATTCATTTATTTGGGGACAATGTGAGTTACATAGACTTTCTTCCTTTTCTGCTCCCCCACTATATGATGTCCCTTCACTTTCCATACATAATATTTGTCAACAGCATCCTCAGCTGATATTAGAGAAATCCAGATGTCACTTACCCTTCTGGATCTGGTGGGTTTGCTGCTCTGTTGCCCTGAAAATGATAAAATCACCATTCATGAAAGTCTTTTTCATGCTGTCAATCCAAAGCAGGGAGTTCTCTCTTGAGTCCCTGTGCAGTGAAATTGATGGGTATGGGATAACAAAGACCAATGCTGTTGTCTAAGGATTTGTGTGCACGCACGGGCATGTGTTCCCTAATTCAAAGCAGAGAGAAGTCAGTGAGAGCACTTCCGCTAACTTCAGTGAGCTCTGGATTAGGCTTGTAGTACTGAAGAGGGAATCCCTCTCTTTATCCACTGATCGGATAGAACAGAGGAAACAGCAATGCAAGCTCCCCTGCGTCACACCTGACACAAAGGGAGCATTTTTAGGAATGAGAGAAGTTGACGTCCTGGGATCCATGTCCCATTCAGTCCTTATCTTCTCTGCTAAGAGAACTGACAAGGGTGGCAAGTAGTGCTAAGTGTGGTGATATTTTTTATGATGAGGACAGCTCTCCACTTAGAATGAGACTGAGACCCTTCAGACTCATTATGTACATGCCAATGATAAGCCATCAGATGGTGACAACTACTGCTAACTCTCAAACTGCACAGCATTTGTACAAGCCAACTGAAGAAAAAAAAATGTTCACACTCTGCATAGATTTTAAGACTAGAAAGATTGTCATGTTTTTTTTGAATGCTAATCCTGTCCTCCAAAGCGCCTGCAGACCTTCCCAGCATTGCATCCGATGAAGTGAGCTGTAGCTGATGAAAGCTTACGCTCAAATAAATTTGTTAGTCTCTAAGGTGCCACAAGTACTCCTTTTCTTTTTGCGAATACAGACTAACACGGCCGCTACTCTGAATCCCAGCATTGTGTCATCTGCAAATTTTATAAGCATACTCTCCACTCCATTATTCAAGTCATTAATGAAAATATTGACTAATACTGGACCCAGGACTGAAACCTGTAGGACCCCACTAGATATCCCCTTCCAGTTTGGCAGGAAACCATTCATAAGTACTCTCTGAGTACATAACACAGCTCATAGAATTTCACCCAGTAACTCCTGCATCAAGCCATATCTTATGGTGGAACTAAGGTCTCTTTTTTTGAAAAATTTCCACATTTGATTTAAAGTCTTCAAATTATGAAGAATCCACCATATCCCTAGGTAAGTAGCTCCAATAGTTAATTCACCTCACAGCTAAACATTTACATCTTATTTCTAGCCTGAGTTTATGTAGTTTTGGCTCCCAGCCATTGGATTTCACTATGCCTTTAGGCCCATTAGGTGAGGTCTTAGTAAATTTCCATGTGTTTAGGGTCTTTTGGAAATCTTGCTTCACAGCAATTACTGATGATGAAAAGGTGCCCTGTTAAGAAGAAATCACCTCAGTGTTCTGCCGCCGACACGGATCCACACCACTGCACTACACAAGGGGGTCAGAGTCCTTTCACCAGTTACTGAAATATTTATTTGTATGTGGGTGAGAAAGCAGGCAGGATGACTCAGCAGAAAAAAATAAAAGGAGTAGCAGTCAGAAATTCCTGTTTCTTAAGGACTCAGGAGCAGCAGGTTTGTATAATTTGTGGTGGTGCCCAGAAGAGGTCCAAGTTTCACCCCCCCCTCCCCACCTGCGTTGTAAGCCGATATATATTTTTTAAAATAGTGTAAAAATGTGAGGGCTCTGGAGTGGCGCTGGTGATGAGGGGTTCACGATGCAGGAGGGGACTCAGGGCTGGGGCAGAGGGTTGTGGTGTGAGGGGATGACGGCTCTGTCTGGGGATGAGGGGTTTGGGGGGGGGCTCAGGGGTAGGGCAGAGGGCTGGGGTGCGAGGGAGTGAGGGCTCTGGCTGGGGGTATGGGCTCTGGCGTGGGGCAGGGCCGGGGCTGAGGAGTTTGGGATGCAGGCAGGCTGCCCCTAGGCCCCCCCCTCTCCCCTCCCGGCCGCACACTGACCTTGCCCCACTGTCACTGCACGTGCTCCTAGGGCCCCTCTCGGGTCCAGGAAGCCCCCTCGCCTCCCTTGTGTGGGTGCCATCACATGTCCGCCTCCCCCCCTGCTGCTGCCCCTCACTGTAGCCTCACTGGCGGTGGGGGATGGGGCTGCCCCTTGCCCAGCATGGGGCAGGAGTGGGGGCTGCGAGCAGGGTGGGGGCCTGTGCTGGTGGAGGGTCCAGCTGGAAAAGGGAAGGGTCCGAGGCGAAAGGGCAGGGTCGGGGTCAGCCTGCCCTGGCACTCGTGGTGGGGGGGGGGGACTAGGACCTTGTGGCGGCAGTTGATGCCGGGAGCCCCCAGAACAGAGCGGAGGGGGGAGCCGCTTGAGGCAGGGATGCTCCAGGGCCCTGGGGAGGCACAAGGTGGCAGCAAGTGGGGACTCGGAGACACTCAGGGGAGGCGCACGTGGGCAGCAGGCGGGGTCGGGGGAGAGACCCAACCCCCAACATTGGTGGAGCCGGGCCCCAGGCCCTGAATATTGCTAGAGCCCGGGCACCATGGGCCCATATAACTCGCTGCCCCTGTAAGGAATAATGGGTATAATAGTGAAAATGAGCCCTCCTCTCCCAGCTCCAAAATTTAATAACTCCCCAAGGTGTTGTTCACACAGATCATAGAGTCCCTAGCTGTGGAGCCTGACTTTCCACAAAGCATGCTCTCTCTTTTGTCTCATGACCAGTCACTTATACAGGCCTCCAATGAACCCCTGGGTAAGGGGATGGAGAAAGGTAATCTGTGCTGGAATTAACCCCTTTTTCACTGGGTAACCTGTAGCACCTCATGCACTCTGTCATATGATGGTAAAGAAAGTTTTCAAGAACCTATAAAGAAACCTTCCCTATATAATATGTAAGGGAATAAACTGTTTTCTGCTTGTTACTGAGATTCCACTTGGCAGGATTCAGTATTTTTATGCAAAGGCTGCCATCAAGGTATTCTTATCACTCCAAATCGATACATTTCAGGTTTGTTTTTTTAATAATAAGTGCATGGGTCTCTCTCTCAAAAAAATCTTCCATTACAAAAGCTAAATGAGATGAATAACCCCTGACAGAGCAAGGAGGCAATCACACTAAATTGAATCCAGTCAATTTTAACATTCAAGTGCTAGAGGCAATTTTAGACAGAGTGTAAACGTAATGGAAAAAACATATTCCTGAAGCTGACTTACAGAAGTCTGTATTTGGGCCCTTAATGATGATAAATCAATGATCTAGAAAATACAATCCCTTTCCTATTAACCAGATGGGCGCACAAATTCTCCATAGACACTGAGACGTAAGCACCAAAAATTTTCAATTAGCGTTTCACATCCCACTACCTTACAATTATAAGTAATTAGATTGGAACATAGTGCAGACACATGCATTCACACACAAATGGTCTCTCTCTTTATATATATAATATATATATATTATGTTTATATATATATAAATAATGTCTGCCTCCCAATTGATATAATCCTTTAATTCAGTTGAGAGATTCTCTGCTAACATCATAAGAGATGCACTGAGGCAGAACTCTGAAACTGAATTACCACCTTTGTATTGAGTTGAAGAGAATGGCGGTGATTACAAGGTCCTGCATCAGCTACTTCTTCAGTTTGAGCTCAGCTGCCCTAATGATGCTTATCTCCTGTTCCATCAGACACAGGTGCCTTGCTAATAGGTTGACATGTATGCTGTCTTCATTTGCCCCTGAGCACGTAGACAATGATAACTTCTGGTTGACCTTTTTTTTTTTTTTTGCAGCTGGGGAGGATGTAGAAGGAAGCACCGGGTGTGAAATCCTGATACTCCTGAAGTCAATGGAAAAACTTTCATTAACTTTAATGGGGCCAGGATTTCACACAGGATCTTGGAAAGTGTCATTGCTTCTGGCTGTTTTCTGGTAGGCTGCAAGGGGCAAAATGTAGCAGGGATGGGGCAGAGTGCAGGGATCTTGCCCTGACTTTGGATAGGGCCTTACAGCTTCAGTATCTTCAGAGGAGTTGGTGGCTCCTTGTCAATCTAATATCACAGAACTAGAATCATTCACAAGCTTCTTATAAAGAAAAGGAGTACTTGTGGCACCTTAGAGACTAACAAATTTATTTGAGCATAAGCTTTCGTGAGCTACAGCTCACTTCATCTGATGCATTTGGTGGAAAATACAGAGGGGAGATTGATATACACACACAGAGAACATGAAACAATGGGTTTTATCATACACACTGTAAGGAGAGTGATCACTTAAGATAAGCCATCACCAGCTTTGGGGGGGGGGGGGGAAGGAGGAAAACCTTTCATGGTGACAAGCAAGGTAGGCTATTTCCAGCAGTTAACAAGAACATCTGAGGAACAGTGGGGGTGGGTTGGGGAGGAGAAATAACATGGGGAAATAGTTTTACTTTGTGTAATGACTCATCCATTCCCAGTCTCTATTCAAGCCTAAGTTAATTGTATCCAGTTTGCAAATTAATTCCAATTCAGCAGTCTCTCGTTGGAGTCTGTTTTTGAAGTTTTTTTGTTGAAGGATAGCCACCCTCAGGTCTGTAATCGAGTGACCGGAGAGATTGAAGTGTTCTCCAACTGGTTTTTGAATGTTATAATTCTTGACGTCTTATTTGTGTCCATTTATTCTTTTACGTAGAGACTGTCCAGTTTGACCAATGTACATGGCAGAGGGGCATTGCTGGCACATGATGGCATATATCACATTGGTAGATGCGCAGGTGAACGAGCCTCTGATAGTGTGGCTGATGTGATTAGGCCCTATGATGGTATCCCCTGAATAGATATGTGGACAGAGTTGGCAACGGGCTTTGTTGCAAGGATAGGTTCCTGGGTTAGTGGTTCTGTTGTGTGGTATGTGGTGGCTGGTGAGTATTTGCTTCAGATTGGGGGGCTGTCTATAAGCAAGGACTGGCCTGTTTCCCAAGATCTGTGAGAGTGATGGGTTGTCCTTCAGGATAGGTTGTAGATCCTCGATGATGCGTTGGAGATGTTTTAGTTGGGGGCTGAAGGTGATGGCTAGTGGCGTTCTGTTATTTTCTTTGTTGGGCCTGTCCTGTAGTAGGTGACTTCTGGGTACTCTTCTTGTTAACTGCTGGAAATAGCCTACCTTGCTTGTCACCATAAAAGGTTTTCCTCCTTTCCCCCCCCCCCCCGCTGCTGGTGATGGCTTATCTTAAGTGATCACTCTCCTTACAGTTTTCAGAGTAGCAGCCGTGTTAGTCTGTATTCGCAAAAAGAAAAGGAGTACTTGTGGCATCTTAGAGACTAACAAATTTATTAGAGCATAAGCAATGCATCTGATGAAGTGAGCTGTAACTCACGAAAGCTTATGCTCCAATAAATTTGTTAGTCTCTAAGGTGCCACAAGTACTCCTTTTCTTTTTCCTTACAGTGTGTATGATAAAACCCATTGTTTCATGTTCTCTGTTTGTGTATATCAATCTCCCCTCTGTTTTTCCACCAAATGCATCCAATGAAGTGAGCTGTAGCTCACGAAAGCTTATGCTCAAATAAATTTGTTAGTCTCTAAGGTGCCACAAGTACTCCTTTTCTTTTTGCGAATACAGACTAATACGGCTGCTACTCTGAAGCTTCTTATATAAGCTTATGTTAGTGGATTTAAACATTACTGAGCAAGGCGTTATGTGCCTTTGATATTAGAATCATAGAATCATAGAATCATAGAATATCAGGGTTGGAAGGGACCCCAGAAGGTCATCTAGTCCAACCCCCTGCTCAAAGCAGGACCAAGTCCCAGTTAAATCATCCCAGCTAGGGCTTTGTCAAGCCTGACCTTAAAAACCTCTAAGGAAGGAGATTCTACCACCTCCCTAGGTAACGCATTCCAGTGTTTCACCACCCTCTTAGTGAAAAAGTTTTTCCTAATATCCAATCTAAACCTCCCCCATTGCAACTTGAGACCATTACTCCTCGTTCTGTCATCTGCTACCATTGAGAACAGTCTAGAGCCATCCTCTTTGAAACCCCCTTTCAGGTAGTTGAAAGCAGCTATCAAATCCCCCCTCATTCTTCTCTTCTGCAGACTAAACAATCCCAGCTCCCTCAGCCTCTCCTCATAAGTCATGTGCTCTAGACCCCTAATCATTTTCGTTGCCCTTCGTTGTACTCTTTCCAATTTATCCACATCCTTCCTGTAGTGTGGGGCCCAAAACTGGACACAGTACTCCAGATGAGGCCTCACCAGTGTCGAATAGAGGGGAACGATCACGTCCCTCGATCTGCTCGCTATGCCCCTACTTATACAACCCAAAATGCCATTGGCCTTCTTGGCAACAAGGGCACACTGCTGACTCATATCCAGCTTCTCGTCCACTGTCACCCCTAGGTCCTTTTCCGCAGAACTGCTGCCGAGCCATTCGGTCCCTAGTCTGTAGCGGTGCATTGGATTCTTCCATCCTAAGTGCAGGACCCTGCATTTATCCTTATTGAACCTCATTAGATTTCTTTTGGCCCAATCCTCCAATTTGTCTAGGTCCTTCTGTATCCTATCCCTCCCCTCCAGCGTATCTACCACTCCTCCCAGTTTGGTATCATCCGCAAATTTGCTGAGAGTGCAATCCACACCATCCTCCAGATCATTTATGAAGATATTGAACAAAACGGGCCCCAGGACCGACCCCTGGGGCACTCCACTTGACACCGGCTGCCAACTAGACATGGAGCCATTGATCACTACCCGTTGAGCCCGACAATCTAGCCAGCTTTCTACCCACCTTATAGTGCATTCATCCAGCCCATACTTCCTTAACTTGCTGACAAGAATGCTGTGGGAGACCGTGTCAAAAGCTTTGCTAAAGTCAAGAAACAATACATCCACTGCTTTCCCTTCATCCACAGAACCAGTAATCTCATCATAAAAGGCGATTAGATTAGTCAGGCATGACCTTCCCTTGGTGAATCCATGCTGACTGTTCCTGATCACTTTCCTCTCCTCTAAGTGCTTCAGGATTGATTCTTTGAGGACCTGCTCCATGATTTTTCCAGGGACTGAGGTTAGGCTGACCGGCCTGTAGTTCCCAGGATCCTCCTTCTTCCCTTTTTTAAAGATGGGCACTACATTAGCCTTTTTCCAGTCATCCGGGACTTCCCCCGTTCGCCACGAGTTTTCAAAGATAATGGCCAAGGGCTCTGCAATCACAGCCGCCAATTCCCTCAGCACTCTCGGATGCAATTCGTCCGGCCCCATGGACTTGTGCACGTCCAGCTTTTCTAAATAGTCCCTAACCACCTCTATCTCTACAGAGGGCTGGCCATCTCTTCCCCATTTTGTGTTGCCCAGCACAGCAGTCTGGGAGCTGACCTTGTTAGTGAAAACAGAGGCAAAAAAAGCATTGAGTACATTAGCTTTTTCCACATCCTCTGTCACTAGCTTGCCTCCCTCATTCAGTAAGGGGCCCACACTTTCCTTGGCTTTCTTCTTGTTGCCAACATACCTGAAGAAACCCTTCTTGTTACTCTTGACATCTCTTGCTAGCTGCAGCTCCAGGTGCGATTTGGCCCTCCTGATATCTTTCCTACATGCCCGAGCAATATTTTTATACTCTTCCCTGGTCATATGTCCAACCTTCCACTTCTTGTAAGCTTCTTTTTTATG
Source organism: Dermochelys coriacea (assembly GCF_009764565.3). Taxonomy (NCBI): domain Eukaryota; kingdom Metazoa; phylum Chordata; order Testudines; family Dermochelyidae; genus Dermochelys; species Dermochelys coriacea. Next base: position 9,406,179 of record NC_050089.1, read on the forward strand.
TTTAAGATCCGCTAGGATTTCACCATTAAGCCAAGCTGGTCGCCTGCCATATTTACTATTCTTTCGAGTCATCGGGATGGTTTGTCCCTGTAACCTCAACAGGGATTCCTTGAAATACAGCCAGCTCTCCTGGACTCCCTTCCCTTTCATGTTAGTCCCCCAGGGGATCCTGGCCATCTGTTCCCTGAGGGAGTCAAAGTCTGCTTTCCTGAAGTCCAGGGTCCGTATCCTGCTGCTTACCTTTCTTCCCTGCGTCAGGATCCTGAACTCAACCAACTCATGGTCACTGCCTCCCAGATTCCCATCCACTTTTGCTTCCCCCACTAATTCTACCCGGTTTGTGAGCAGCAGGTCAAGAAAAGCGCTCCCCCTAGTTGGCTCCCCTAGCACTTGCACCAGGAAATTGTCCCCTACGCTTTCCAAAAACTTCCTGGATTGTCTATGCACCGCTGTATTGCTCTCCCAGCAGATATCAGGAAAATTAAAGTCACCCATGAGAATCAGGGCATGCGATCTAGTAGCTTCCGTGAGTTGCCGGAAGAAAGCCTCATCCACCTCATCCCCCTGGTCCGGTGGTCTATAGCAGACTCCCACCATGACATCACTCTTGTTGCACACACTTCTAAACTTAATCCAGAGACACTCAGGTTTTTCCACAGTTTCGTACCGGAGCTCTGAGCAGTCATACTGCTCCCTTACATACAGTGCTACTCCCCCACCTTTTCTGCCCTGCCTGTCCTTCCTGAACAGTTTATAACCATCCATGACTGTACTCCAGTCATGTGAGTTATCCCACCAAGTCTCTGTTATTCCAATCACGTCATAATTCCTTGACATCACCAGGACCTCCAGTTCTCCCTGCTTGTTTCCAAGGCTTTGTGCATTTGTATATAAGCACTTGAGATAACCTGTTGATCGCCCCTCATTCCCAGTATGAGGCAGGAGCCCTCCCCTCACAGACCTTGCTGCCTGTGCTTCCTCCCGGTATCCCGCTTTCCCACTTACCTCAGGGCTTTGGTCTCCTTCCCCCGGTGAACCTAGTTTAAAGCCCTCCTCACTAGATTAGCCAGCCTGCTGGCAAAGATGTTCTTCCCTCTCTTCGTAAGATGGAGCCCGTCTCTGCCCAGCACTCCTCCTTCATGGAACACCATCCCATGGTCAAAGAATCCAAAGCCTTCTCTCCGACACCACCTGCGTAGCCATTCGTTGACCTCCACGATTCGACGGTCCCTACCCAGGCCTTTTCCTTCCACGGGGAGGATGGACGAGAACACCACTTGCGCCTCCAACTCCTTTATCCTTCTTCCCAGAGCCACATAGTCCGCAGTGATCCGCTCAAGGTCATTCTTGGCAGTATCATTGGTGCCCACGTGGAGAAGCAGGAAGGGGTAGCGGTCCGAGGGCTTGATGAGTCTCGGCAGTCTCTCCGTCACATCACGAATCTTAGCCCCTGGCAAGCAGCAGACTTCTCGGTTTTCCCGGTCAGGGCGGCAGATAGATGACTCAGTCCCCCGGAGGAGAGAGTCCCCGACCACCACCACCCGCCTTCTCCTCTTGGGAGTGGTGGTCGTGGAACCTCCAACCTCAGGACATCGCATCTCATGCCTCCCAACCAGCGGAGTCTCCTTCTGCTTTCTCCCCCCAGACATATCATCTGGTCCACTCTCCGCATTGGTACCTGTGGAGAGAACATGAAAGCGGTTAGTTACCTGTGTCTGTGTTACTGGAACCCGGACATTCCGCTTACCTCTTCTGGAGGTCACATGTTGCCAAGCTTCTTCACTGGCCTCTTGGCTCCTCTGTGCAACCTGCTCTACATCTTTAGAGCTTTGTGCCCCTAGAAGGCTATCCTGAGTTTGGTCCAGAAAATCCTCAGTCCAATTAACCCTTAGTATGTTGACATTTTTCAGACAGCCAGCTGTTGGGGGAAAGACTCTTTTCCAACAATAATCACAGAGAAGTATGTGAGATACTTGAGGGTCTCCTTATCTCTAGGATGGAAAATAACTGTGTTGTAGCTGTTGGCCAATGTTGTGTATATAAATATAGTATAAAGATGTATGGAGCTGGTTCCTCAGCTGGTATAAGTCAACATATTTCCATGGACTTCAGTAGACTTATGCCAAGGATCCAGCCAATGTATTTTAATGATGCTAACCTTGTTACAGAACAGGATATAACGGGGTGAATTTGCAAAACTATGACCTCCCTTGCTCAAGCTCAGTTAGCAGGCACAATCCACATTTTGCACCCACAATTGACTTGTGGACATGGATGTGAGTACTTGAACTTTTAAATTAGGATTTTCAAAGGAACCCCAATGCCTTTTTTAGTTTTGAAAACCTAAGATGTTATCAGTAACCTAGGGAGATATATATTTATAGCTCTGATTCTCATTTACACTAAGGCCCCTTTACACTACTACTTTGTCAGAGCATGATGCCAAAGCAGTGTAAAGGGGCCTTAATATAACTGCTAATCTGCCCTATTATTTGTATTTTAATCTTGACTATCTCCTACATGTGGGAAAGCTATCAATACTATGAACAAGCTTTAAACCAAAGTCTGGATGTTTTCACCAGCTGTGTTGGCTTGTGAATATCTAATATGCAGTATAAGGTGTGGAGTCATTTACTAAGTGGACCTAACAGACAAACACAAATTACTCTCTATGAGAGCCCGAAATGTTTGCAAACAGCAGTTGTTCTAAATAATGTCCCTCATGCTAGTTTACCTCAGGTGCAGTGGTTAGTCCATCACTATTTCTACAATGTTGTGCCTGGTGCAGTTCTTTGAGATATTTGCCTTTGGAAAATGTCAGTACCGAGAAATCTCTGTTCATTAGAAACCAGTCAAAAGAGAATAGTCAGGTTGTTAAAAAGAACCACGTGTCTTCACAAATTCAAGTTATAGTAAACTAAAAGTGTTGAGATTCTGGTTTTATTTTCAAGGGGCTCTGTCAGGATGAAACCCATATATTAGAGCTGGCCAGAAAAAAAATCAAAATTTGTTAAAGGGCAATTTTCTCAAAAAACATTCCTATTTTTCAACAAGCTCTACCATATATTTTAAAAAAATTTCACCTATAGATTATTAAATTTGAAAGAGGTTTAAAAATCAACAATCACTCTTTATAACACTATTACTAATTACACTATAGTTACCTTGCAATTAGAGTGTAATTACACACAAGTTTTGTTTTCCAACACATAATTAATGCTAATTCAATGTTAACTTCATGATTATATAGATGCCTTTGAAGTTACTCTTAATGGATGCACTATTAGAATCCAGGTATTTAAACTGAATTGTATTTATTTTGTAATTATTCTCCATCTTTTAGTAAACTTTTTGGTTATGTAAATTAGTGGTAATTTCAGATAGCCTACAGGAAAAACATAGTGCAATTGTATTATAGTTGGTGGGAAACTACACTGTAATTACAATTATTTTATAATAATATATGGCCAACTATAATTTACTTTTCACATTCTTTCTGGTCAGTTTTTGCACTTCCCTATCTATCTAGGGTTCCTAAATGGCCCTTACTATCATAGTGTGTGAGTGATTCACACTTTTAAAAAATATATTCATTCTTACAACACCCCTGTGAGGAAGTGCTATTATCTCCATTATACAGATAAGGGAACTGAGGCACAGAGAGATTAAGTGACTTGCCCAAGGTCACACAGGTAGTCTGTGGTAGAGCAGAACTGATCCCAAAGCTCCCAAGTCCTAGTCTAGCACCCTAACTAGTGGACAATCCTTCCTCTCTACTCTTAACCCAGACATTGGAACTAGAATGACTACCCCCACTGCCAGGGTCTAAGTTTCTTCTCACTCAACAACGTCAGCGGAGTTGCTCCTCCCAATTGGGATTGAGGCAGATGGACCTAAAAAGTAGGGATCATAGAAAAATTTCCATCAAAACTTTCTTTTGATGGAAAATGAGGTAATAGATAAAACAAAAATTCATAGAAAGAACCTGCTTTCCTTTAAAATCTTTCAGTTTCTCCTTGGAAAACCAAAAAATGTAATTTGTAAATGGAATTCTGTGAAAAATATTCATTTTCCAGGTTTTTGATGAAAAGTTGAAGTTTTCCAACCAACTCTATTAATAAGTCCATCTCCCCGTTCATCCAGGGCAATTAAATACTCATAGTGTGCACACTTACCCCCATACTTAGATTGTTGTGCACCCATATGTTTTCTCTCACATACAACTGCAGATGCAAATTTAGAGGCTATTTTTGAAAATGTCTCACATAGTGGTTTTTTTGTGCCTCTATGGGAAATTGCCATTCTTTACTAGTCTCCGAAAGGTGAGCACATCAGGCCACTTTCTTTTCTGTACTAAGATCCATTTGGCACATGATGAGGAGATCTTCATTCTTAACTGCAACAGTTCTGGTCTCAACTTAAATTAGAACAGCCTAAGGGCAGCTCTAACTTACCCTGAGGGACCATAGACAGCTTTTGTATGTCTCTACAGCTGGTGGAAGCGAGCCTTCCAGTCCAGGTCGACAGGCTTGGGTCAGCAGGGCTCATCCTAACGCTCTAAAATGAGCCCTGTCGACCATGCTTTGAAGTTGTGGCTCTGGCTTCACAGCCCAAATTCCAGCCCAAGTCTGTCGACCTGGATTGGGGGGCTTGCTTCTGCAGGCTGTGTAAATGTACCCTAAGGGACCCTGTACCCAGCTTCTCCCTTGCCCTCCTCATTGCTGTCAAGTTACCTATGCTGGAGTGGAGTGGCTGGCATAGGAATTAGCTCTGCCAGCTGTATACCAGCCAAGAGTTCTTTCTTGCTGAGGGAATTACCTGGCTGCAGCCATGTTCTGGTCCCTTTGTACTGCTCAGGCAGCACAAAAGGCCTGGTACCCAGGGAGAAAATCTGGTCCACAGAACTCGGCCTTCCCAGACCCAAACAAGAGTGCTTGGACTCATGCTCTCCCCCGCCCCATTTTCTATGGAATCATAGAATCATAGGCCTGGAAGGGACCTCGAGAGGTCATCTAGTCCAGTCCCCTGCACTCATGGCAGGACTAAGTATTATCTAGACCATCCCTGACAGGTGTTTGTGTAACCTGCTCTTAAAAATCTCCAATGATGGAGATTCCACAACCTCCCTGGGCGATTTATTCCAGTGCTTAACCACCCTGACAGTTAGGAAGTTTTTCCTAATGTCCAATCTAAACCTCCTTTGCTGCAATTTAAGCCCATTGCTTCTTGTTCTATCCTCAGAGATTAAGAAGAACAATTTTTCTCCTTCCTCCTTGTAACAACCTTTTATGTACTTGAAAATTGTTAGCATGTCTCCTCTCAGTCTTCTCTTTTCTAGACTAAAATAAGTTTGCTAGACCGTTAGTTTCAGAGCCTTGCTTTCTTGATATCAAACATGTATGGGAATGAACAGTTTGGTGATAGGCCAGTGCAAGATCGATCAATTCATCCTCCATCCCCACCCCACTGACTGCAACAAGTCCAGCGGAGACATTTTAAAGCCACAGGAAGCCTCATTAATTATTCATCCATTCTCAAATCACTAGGTACCAGTAAATGAACCTGTCATGCTGTTTTGATTGCTAAACTCCCCCATCTTCTCAGGGAGGAAAATGTGAAGGCAGAGTCTATTACCTGGGCTTTCAGGTACCTAGACTCATAATGGGCTGTCACTATGGTTACCATGTAATTTAATGGCTGGCGCAATGTGTCATTCGCTCTTTACATCCTTATTTTTGTTCACATGGCACCACTGATCATTGTTCTATTTTGAAAAATAAAGGGCTGAATACTGGCAAAATTCCCTTTGGCTTCAATAAGAATGTTGCTTGAGCAAGGACAATGACTTGGGTAACAATAATTAACAATAATTAGATGCTCAATGACAGTGATTATTGATCAGGTACTTATTGTATAATTGATCACTGGACTAAGAAAGAAATTTCCTCCCAGTGCATATTGGCAGGGGCTAGAAGTGGCAACTTGTGGAAAGATTTTTGCTTTCCTTAAGAGCACTGAGCCGGGATTCTCTCTTAAAGCCAGTAATAGCAGCAACGACCACCAAACAACCACTTACCCATATGTGCTGTAGCATACTACATCTTATAGAATCATTGAACTGGAAAGGACCTCGAGAGATCATCTAGTCCAGTTCCCTGTACTCGTGGCAGGAAAGTGTTGTACAAAATTAATCAGGTGCATGATCCATTTATTCGGATGTCACCTAGACATCAGACTGGAACCCTGATGAGATTGTCCTCCAGCCTCCTTGCCAGACCCTGTTCCTTTTCAGCAGCTGGCATTATATTAGGGATTGTGCCATTGCACAGTGCAAATAAAGAAAAAATAAAAGCTAGCAAAACTGCATTTATCCAAACTCCCAAGCATGGAAACTAAAACAAACGCTGGTTAACTTTGGGTTAAGGTTATGTAATTGGGCTATTAATATGGCCGATGATTTCACCATGAAAAGTAGTCTCTTTGGTCTAAATGCTCTTACGTGTGCTCCCATACTCTTATGTATGTATTCACATATATATATATATATATATATATATATATATATATGGACACTTCTGCACGGGTGCATATAAACATGCACACGCTCCTATGTATCATCATCATTTGTGTTATGGGAACATTTTAGGTACGTCTAAACTGCGGTTAAACAACTGTGGCTGGCCCCTATCAGCTGACTCAGACTTGTGTGTTTAATTGCTGTTTAGATGCTCGAGATTAGGCTGGAATCCAGGCTGTAGGTCCCCTTGCACCAGGCACTTGTACAAACACAAGCAAGAGGTAGTCCTTGCCCTGAAGAGCTTGCCATCTAAACAAACTTATTGTAGGAGAAAGGAAATGTCATTAACTCAATTTTATAGATGGGGAGCTGAAACACAGAGAGATTAAAGCCTGGATCCTCAAAAGTATCTAGGCACCTAATTCAGTGAGTGTTAGGCAATAAATACCTTTGAGGATCCAGGTCTAAGTAACTTGCCTGAGGTCACAAAGGGAGTCTGTAGCAGAACAGGAGTGGAGTCCAGATCTTCTGCATCCAAATACAGATTCAGGCATAGCCCCCAAACCCACAAAACTACTTTCCTAAAACACACAAGCCATGTGGACTACTATTCTGTGTGCTAAGGAGAAGAGACTGTGTGGACAAAGCACCTCAGGAGATTAACAGTGCTGCCAGCTCTGTGGAACCACTAGTCAGCTGTGAATGATGAAATACAAAATGAAAAGTGAAAGTGCCAGCCCAGTGAAGAAAGGAGGAGGAGGAGAGAACCCACAGGGAGTGATGGTGTGGTCTCTGCCAAGCCAGCAGCTGTAATATTCAGTGAAGGTGCAATCAAAAAATATATCTACAGCATGTGTCTGTGAGATTTAGTACTTTCAAACAAGCTTTCATTTCTATTTTGATCATAATTTTGCCCCTTTCTCCACTCAAAATTCACTGAAAGAGTTGGACTGCTTGGTAGATATAGCTTCATGATTATGCAGCAGACACACACATGAATACACACAACACATTCAGGTGTGCACAAATATGCACACCAACACTTGCATGTACACCATAGATTCATGCACTCCCTGAGAACACACATATACAAACTTAATCCCACATGCATTCACACTTAACATAAAAATGATATAGCCATGAAAGCCTGTGCACTAACATACACACAGCACCCACATTGTTGTACTTTTTCATCTTCTGCTGCAGGCGACATTGTTTTCACAGTAGCTAGTGTGCTGAAATATCAATCTAGGCAACCAAGCTGGCACATCACAGAGATAACATGCTCAAGACAAAAACTCAATGCACCAGGGTCCTTTCTGGATGGTGATCTGAACTTTCACACCTGCAATCCCTACAGTCATTGAGACACATAAACAACTACTTGAGTCTCAAGTTCTGCAGCACATAAACATTTCTGTTCTAATTCTAGCTGTCCAACAAAGCCACAACAATACCCTTTCTTGACAAGGAAAGGCCATAAGATGAAGGGCAATGCACACGGTAAAGCTGCATCTTCTAACAAGCAATCTTGAGTCTTGATCCCTTGTCAAGGAAACATATTCAAGTTTTACGCCGCTTTGCTCCTGAATCCTTGATCTGATGTGTAGAAGGCAGGCTCTTCCACACTAGTTTCAACAAAGGCAAGAACATTTCCATTTCCTCTGCAATTCTAAACCTGCCTGCTGGACTAGCAAGTGGAGACATTTTTACATTAGAAATTTCCAATTATGTGGATTGTCCAGACTCCAGAGGGATAGAGTTTTGTCCCTCCCATTTTGCTTTGATGATTAGAGCAGGGAAATGAAAGGCAGGATTCTTGGGTTCCATTTCCAACTCCGCTACTTATTCCCTCTGTGACGTTGGGTAATGCAATTATTCTAGCTCTGTAATTTGGCTTTGTTAAATGGAGATAATAATAGCTGCCTCTGTGACAGGTTGAAAAGTTGTGTTTTTTTTAAAGGAAAGATTTGGAAACATTTTTATGGAAAATAGTTTAAAGATAATTTAAAAATCCATCCATCTCTAACCACTTATTATTTAGGCTATTATGTAAATGTGCTGGGTGCCATATAAACCATTATGCAAGTATATGGGAAACCACAATGTCTCCAAGAGCTGACAGTCTAAGGCCACAGTCCTGCAAAGATTTAGGCCATACTTATTGGCTTCAAAGTTTTGCATGTGTCTCAGTCTTTGCAGAATTGATGCCTAAAGAAACAAAACATATGAATGGTTTACAACACAGAACGAAAGTATTTGATCACGGTAATGATGGGTCTATATGTTGTTAGTTCCATATATGTATGCTTGAGTGTAGATTTCTTTCTTATTGGGGGTGAGAGGTAAAATGCTTTGAGAAGATCATATGAAAGGCACTACATAGATGTGATTGATAGACGTATATCTTCAGCATTATTATTCTGACTGAGGCTAGGGTATATTAGAAGCAAACCAGGATATCCAGGAAGGGAACATATGTACTAATAGGAAATAGGCACACATACACGCATAGTATTAGCTAAAGAGGTTCATCCTCCATCAGAGATGTGTGCTGAAATCCCCCAGTATGTCATAGGGAGACAATGCGTGGCACAGGGCAATTACGTGCTCAACTCTTACTGAACATCAGTAGGATTTGGGTGCTGAACTCACAACTTGTGCCTTTGAAAACTCCCTTTAGCCCATGAACTGAAAAGCTGCATTAAGTCAGCATCTGGGAAAAATCTTCTAGTTCCTTTAACTAGCTTTTTGAAATGTACCTCTATTTCACCATTTCGTCAACCTCACAAGGGGAGAGGCAAAGGCAGGTAATTCATCATTAATGCCCTGAAAGGAAGGCAGCTATGGAGATGGAGATAGTGGTCCCTCAGGTGATAGTTTAACAATATGCTACACATTAACTGGGCTTGATTTACCTCATCTAAGATTTACAGCCCAGGAGACAAAAATGAAAAGGAGAATCCTTAAAGATGGCTGGCCATTTGGCCTATTGAGAGAGCCTGTCTCTGCTGCATGTCTCTTATTCATTTCCAGGCCACTCCAGAAGATGCCAGATAATGAGAAGTCTTGCTTTTTAAGAACCAGATCCACAAAGCACTTAAAACATATTTAACTTAAAGCATAAGCATAAAGCATAAGCCTAGTGACTTCAGAGGGACTGCTTATGTGCTGAGAGTTACTCTCATGCTGAAGCATTTGCTGGCCCAGGATCCAAGTCTTTGAGAGATTTTCTTTGCCTTATACCTTATTCACTAACTTCCATTGACTTGAAAGAGGAAGAACTGGATTATACAGTTTGCACATGGCCCTGTGCAGAGGTGGTTTGGATCCACATGGCCTTGGAGAGGGGGCACCAGGTCAGGGAGAGTATCAGGAGGTACAAGTCTGCTTGGTGGGCAGGGGAAGGCACAAGCTCCTATTTGCCACCTTCTGGCTAATTTGCTCCCTAGAGGAAGTAAAGGCTGGGCAGTCCCCTCATGCTCTGCCCTTGTATGAGCCATATAAAAGGTAGGAGACGTGTTTCTTGTGAACCCTTCCCCACTGCACGCTTGAACACAGGCAGGTCACAATCTGGCTCTAGGAGAACCCTGGTGTGTGTGTCTGAGGGGCTGCTGTAAAATTGCCTTCTCCAAACTTCTCTTTCCCTTTCACATTTTAAACATGACAAGCACAGAGTGGATGTATAAATACACCTTGTCTTCCTTCCAACCTCTCTTTATCTCTGGAGAGCCAAGTCCCTTAAGGAAATATTATTCTTTGCCAGGAACATGCCAGCCTCAATTCACAGAACCTTTCTTAAATGAAGCCTTTCAGATGGCTGCATTATTGATTCGCTCCTGACCTGCCACAATGCTGCCATCATGATCAGAAAAGGCTACTTTCAAAGTGGGAGGCTCTGCTTTTCCTTTAACTTCATAATCAAAACCTGCTCCTTCCAAGGCCTATAATAGAGCTGTTTTCCCCTGTCAGAGATAAATATCATTTGTGAACTGAGTTGTAGCTCTGATAACTGAGCCCTGGATGCTGGAAAGCCATAAAAAGTTCCCCCTGGTCATGAAGTTCTCTCTCATTTGCTTTTCTCACACTAATAATCTCCTCTGTCCCACATCTTTCTTTCAGTTAACCAATGAACATCTTATTATCCACTCACTGCAATAAGCCCTAATAGTCCTGCTTCATCTTATGGGTTATCGGGAGTGCATTCCACTAACCACAATAAATTGACAAGCATGCAATTTACAGGAATAACAGCACACTGTACAGACTGAGAAAAGCTTCTTTCAGTCAGAAAGCTCTATAAAGCACATGCAAGTCCAGTGCTTGTACCTTATGATTTTCACGTTGCTCACAGTTTCAATTTTATATTCTGCAAAGTAAAATCAGAGTTAGTGTTTGTTAGGAATTACTTACACAGCACCATGGTACTTATTGTTAAAATGGATTATTATTTATCTTAAATGAGCAGCTAGGACACCAGTCAGGGAGCAGGGCCCTTTCTTAGGTGTTGTACTAACAAAGTAAAACAAAAACAATAAATGCCACAGAGAACTCCGAGTCAAAGTTTATAGCAAGATGCATGAGGGAACAGACAAATGGGGATCTTTAACATTAAGATGAGTATGTTTGCATAAATTAGTAGTCCCGGTGCTTAAAACAGTCAAATAAATACCATGGTTTCAAGGTTTCAGTGCCATTATTAATATTTATTTCTGCTGAGGTAGCACCTAGGAGCCCCAGACATGGAGCAAGGTGGGGCCCACTGTGCTAAGCTCTGTTACACACATGGAACAAAAAGTTGGACCCTACCTCAAGAGGTTACTGTCTTTTCTTGTTGTACATCAGCAGTTCTGTTCTGCTCCTCTCATGAAGGTTAGGATGTTTAAATGCAGAGACATGAACATTTAAAACAAACAAACAAAGTTAACCAAACCTTTTCAAGCTTAAAAATAATGTTTTCAGATCAGGCTTCATCAAGGGCCTCTGTTGCTGCTGTCCTGATGACCCATGAGGTCTTTTTCCATATCTTAATGCTATGATTATCCTGCTGGGGGAAAATTCATTCACAACTTTATTTGCAATGAAAACAATCACAGCAATTCTTAAAGTTTTTATTTCTTCCCCTAGGAGCCTAGACTAGGTGATTCTGGGTGCACAGGGACTCTCAACAGATGGCTGAGGTAAGGATATTGCCTTTTCATCAATTGTTGCACTAGAGATGGTTCTAGGTCCTAGTTCGACATAGAAGCCAGTACAGTACTGGTTAGCTGGAAGAGGAAAGCACATGACGGGCCAAGACTTGGGGGCATTTGAGAAAAATACCCTCCCATTGTTCCGGTATTTGAATGGTGTTGCCCACCTCTGTCAGGTTGCTATTCCCTCTGCTTTCCCTGTTGCGTGTATTAGTTGCTAATTATTTAAGTCAGGGGTCTGCAACCTTTCAGAAATGGTGTGCCGAGTCTTCATTTATTCACTCTAATTTCAGGTTTCGCGTGCCAGTAATACATTTTAACATTTTTAGAAGGTCTCTTTCTATAAGTCTATAATATATAACTAAACTATTGTTGTATGTAAAGTAAATAAGGTTTTTAAAATGTTTAAGAAGCTTCATTTAAAATTAAATTAAAATGCAGAGCCGGTGGCCAGGACCCGGGCAGTATGAGTGCCACTGAAAATCAGCTCACGTGCCAAAGGTTGCCTACCCCTCATCTAAGTGATATGCTGAGAGCAGTCACATGAAGTTCCTCACACCATGTCCCCCTTCCAACTTTCAAGCATATAAGCAACCAGCTTTCTGGTCAATGGAAGAAAACGGCTGGAGTATCAGTGATGATTTCCTTGCTGTCTGCCTAAGTATTTATGCCACGCTCCTTGTCATCAAGGTATCTAAACACCTTCTGGCACTAAGGCCTGAAGAGGTCCAACTTCCCCCTTAATTGCTAATGCTGTCTGTGTATATTATTGCATAGATTGTGCAATGGATTTTCCCTTAAGATTTACTGTAAGGATGGGTGGAAGAAGACATTCATTTTTTTAATCCCCTTCTTTCATCTTCTCAGCTCCAGCTTTCTTCACCAACATGTTTTTTGTAGAGGCAATGCTCATCTCTATCAATCTTCCTTACAACTCCCCTCTACTTTGCTCCTTGGACCATACTCCAGGGCATAAAATAGCACGAAGTGCAGCAAATTGTGTACTAATAAGCCATGTGATATGGCTGTGAAAAAAGGTAAGGCGGTTTTGGGATGCATCAGGAGAGGCATTTCCAGTAGAGATAAGGAGGTTTTAGTACCATTATACAAGGCACTGGTGAGACCTCACCTAGAATACTGTGTGCAGTTCTGGTCTCCCATGTTTAAAAAGGATGAATTCAAACTGGAGCAGGTACAGAGAAGGGCTACTAGGATGATCCGAGGAATGGAAAACTTGTCTTATGAAAGGAGACTTAAGGAGCTTGGCTTGTTTAGCCTAACTAAAAGAAGGTTGAGGGGAGATATGATTGCTCTCTATAAATATATCAGAGGGATAAATACAGGAGAGGGAGAGGAATTATTTAAGCTCAGCACCAATGTGGACACAAGAACAAATGGGTATAAACTGGCCACCAGGAAGTTTAGACTTGAAATCAGACGAAGGTTTTTTAACCATCAGAGGAGTGAAGTTTTGGAATAGCCTTCCAAGGGAAGCAGTGGGGGCAAAAGATCTATCTGGTTTTAAGATTCTACTTGATAAGTTTATGGAGGAGATGGTATGATGGGATAATGGGATTTTGGTAAGTAATTGATCTTTAAATATTCAGGGTAAATAGGACTAATCCCCTGAGATGGGATATTAGATGGATGGGATCTGAGTTACCCAGGAAAGAATTTTCTGTAGTATCTGGCTGGTGAATCTTGCCCATATGCTCAGGGTTTAGCTGATTGCCATATTTGGGGTCGGGAAGGAATTTTCCTCCAAGGCAGATTGGAAAGGCCCTGGAGGATTTTTCGCCTTCCTCTGTAGCATGGGGCATGGTTGACTTGAGGGAGGCTTCTCTGCTCCTTGAAGTCTTTAAACCATGATTTAAGGATTTAAATAGCTCAGACATAGGTGAGGTTTTTCATAGGAGTGGGTGGGTGAGATTCTGTGGCCTGCGCTGTGCAGGAGGTCGGACTAGATGATCAGAATGGTCCCTTCTGACCTTAGTATCTATGAATCTATAAAAACAAACAAAAAACCCCACAAAAACACAGGCAGTAATTTGCTCAAGCATGTGCAGTAACGTTATGAGCTGATTTTTTACTTGGAAGGTTACCATTAATACAGATTTGCTGACTTGCACATATATAACATATACATAGAGCCAGAGTTTAATGCATTCTAAGCATTTTCCTTGCAAAAACTATCCAGTGATGTGGATAGTTTATCACAGCTGACCTAATGACATTGTGTTTAAGTAAGTACAATGTAACTATGCTTTCCACAAAGGTAATTTTTTTTCCTGCTGTTCACTTTCCCACAATGACATAAAATAACTATTGATGGTGATTTTATAACCTGATGTAGTCTCAAAAAAAGAACAGGAGTACTTGTGGCACCTTAGAGACTGACAAATTTATTAGAGCATAAGCTTTCGTGGGCTATAGCCCACTTCATTGGATGCATAGAATGGAACATATAGTAAGAAGACAGATAGATATATACATACAGAGAAGGTGGAAGTTGCCATAGAAACTGTAAGAGGCTAATTAATTAAGATAATGTCCACCTTCTCTGTATGTATATATATATATATATATATATATATATCTTCTTACTATGTGTTCCATTCTATGCATCCGATGAAGTGGGCTGTAGCGCACGAAAACTTATGCTCTAATAAATTTGTTAGTCTCTAAGGTGCCACAAGTACTCCTATTCTTTTTGCAGATACAGACTAACACCGCTGCTACTCTGAAACCTGATGTAGTCTGACAGCCTCTCTTGATTTATTGTTGGTATTAGAGTAGTGCCTAGAACCCCCAACTAGTATCAGGCCTCCATTGTGCTAAGCACTATAGACAAACAGAGAGAGACAGCCCCAAAGAGCTGACAGTCTAAATACACAAGACTAGAGAGACAAAGCTTGTCAGTAGCGACAGACGTGCAGTGACCTGCCTAAAATCTCTGGCAATAGCCCCGTGGCCGTGCAGGGCACCAAGGTCAACCTACTGTACTCCAGGGACCACTCTGTGCCTGAGGGCCTGTGCTACATGGCCACCTGGAACATGAGCATGCTGCAGACCGAGGACCTCGTGAAATCTGCTCAGGCTGCCATGGAGAAGAAGAGCACCAAGGACATCGTGTACTCCAAGATGTAGCTGCGGCTCAATCGGACTGTTAGCCCATGGTGCCTTTAGTGTGACCCCCCCTTTCTGGGTCAGGCCTTGGGGCCTGTGCTAGCCCCTAAAGCTTGTTTCATAGCAAAAAAAACAAAGCCACCAATGAGATGAACCCAGAGCTGAGTTATTAATAAACTGAAACCAAGCCAAAAAAAAAATTCCATGGTAGCTCAGTGTTATAGTGAAGTAGAACCCAGATTTCCTGACAGTCCAGTTTGCTATCCACTAGACCACACTACCTCCTACATCTCTTTAGCATCACTCCCTAGAAGAATTTCTGAGATAGCTTTGCCTTGAGTTTCACTAATAGGACACAGAACCCATAATAGCTGAAGTCCTCAAATACTCCCGTGATTTTTGTTCTTCCCAGAGTGGAACTCAGCAGTTCTGAATGAGCTTAATTTTAAGCTTTTGTGTTGAACCCAAAACAAAGTAAAACTTAGAGAGAAGAACCCCTATGAATATGAAAAGAGTGACTCAGACTTTGCAACCTTACAATGAAGATTAAATGAATGAATTATATTGAACAACCCTGACTTTTCCAGAGAAAGAGGATCATTTTCTTTTAACCACAGAGGGTCTCAATAAACCTCTTTTGTCCTAGGCATCTGGATTCTCTAACGGACTACCATCCCAAAGAACAAATACATGTAAAATCAAATCAATTCTGGCCGTCTTCACTGTATTTAGGTCATTCTAAGAGAGATGTATTAACAATCTTCTACTTTTGTGACACTTCTTTCATTAGTTGGTTTGAATGAGACACTCCTAAGCGGTCCTGTCAGAACCCAATGCACTCTTAATTATTGTGTATTGTATGGCCCAAAATCTCAAGTCCAGAGAAATCTTGGACCATATCAACTGTGATATCACCCCACAGATTTTGCGGATTTCTTTGCATTCTTCCATATTGCAAAGAATTGTATTCTACTACTTTTTCCACTAAGTCAAGGTCTCTTACTGTTTTCAGGACTCCAGTGGAGTTCACAATTGCTGCCTGTATTTTCTATAAACCAGTATGTTTCAATTTAATGAGGAGTAATAGGATATTCCAATATGGATGCATTCCATGATATTCACTTGGCTTTTTCAAAGTAGAACTGAATTATTTTTGTCAAACACATATATATAGTAAGTGCATGCATTCTGCATTGTAAAGAACTGATTAACATGTGTGTGTCATCACTGCTCTCTACTGGGAGGAAATAATAACTGCTAATTTGTGTATCATAGCTCCTATAATGCTGAAAATTTCTTTAACTCAGTGATAGGAACTGAGATTTTAGAGCAGGAACATCTGAGTTCTTTTCCTGCTGCTGCCATGAAGTTCTGAGTGATGGAGATGAACCTGTCAATACTCAAGTATTATATTTAAAGCCAAGTAAAAAATTTCGAAATTGGTTGAAATGTTAAATTTCTTTTTTAAAAAGGGAAGAATTTTTTTTCAGAAGTTTCTGCTCTTTTCAACCAGCTCTAGTTACATTTATTTATCACACAAATAATTTAAAACTAATAAAACATTTACATGAATCCCTATGGAGTGAAACTGCTGTGGGTTGCACAGCTCTAGTTTGCATTGGGGACTTAATTTGGCAGTGCATGGCAAGTGTTAGAGATAGCAAGAGCAGACACATGTGATCCAGAGGCAGCAGGTGAGAGAGAGAGTGGGCCAAAACGATGCATGACATCAGCAGATGCTACTCTATTGACAAGAATGGAATCAAACCCAATGCACTAGGACTGAACTTAGCTTGGAACCTGCTTCCCCTAGACAGGATGGGTCTTTTCCCACTCTCAGGATGAAAATGCGGTAACAAAGGGGAGAGGTGATGATGCATTCATACAGTGTGAGGAGAAGAAAAAAATACTTTTTATCACTCTCTTCACCTCCCCCACCCTCCACGTATTTATTTTAAACATTAACCTTTTAAGATGGAAGAAAACAGTTGCAAAAACACAACAGAAAAATTGATTTGGTCTTTTCCGTAATATGTTTCTCAGCTCTGAGTGAACATGAAAGTTAATTTTTAAAACAGAACTAGAAAGAGTGAGAGAGGGTGGGAATAGAATGAGATGAAGGACTTATCTTTCAACGCCTACTGAGGTAGTGAAGCATCGATAAGATCAAATCCAATTCAAAAGCACAGCACACTTAATTAAGGTGGCTCCTGTGGGGAGTAGAGTAAACTTAAACTGATGAGGGGGAAAATAGTTATTTTCCTGTTATTTTTGCATTGCCTATATTGAATAGAGTAATGGGCCTGCCCTTTCCTCTCAGTATCAGCATGGCACATCCCTGGTTGTCTCCTCCATATTTATTAGCAGAAAGGGGAAAAGGAAGAAGGAAATTTGACAAACATGCTGCTAATTAGCTGGTGGTAACTGTTTCTCTCTTTGAATTCAGGGAGTGCTGTACTTCTCACAGGAGTGCTCAGCAGCAATGGTAAATAGGCAGCCAATTTGAAATAGGATCTGTGCTGGAATGAGATAACTGCCAATCCATATGGGAGGAGTGGGCTAACTCCACAAGTGTGCTGTATGTGACCATGACTCCTTGCAGATCAGGGCAGGAGAGTAAGGGTGACCTTTGGCTATGCTCCATAGTAGAGAAACCCTGCATTAAGCTTCCTGGAGCAAGAGCTGGGAGTCATGAAGGGGCATAGGATTACTTCAGTGCAAGGCCCTGATCTCACAAAGTGCTGAGCATTTATAAACTCCCTCATTCCCATCCACTTCAGTGGGATGTGAGAGCACTTAGCTCCCAGCAAGCAGTACTCAGCACCGTTCAGGATGAGGCTCTAAAACAGGTGTATCATGGGTAGAAGTGGGCTGGGGGAAACAAGCTCACCCTGCTTTACTCCAGATTGGGGAGCAGTTTTCTCACACAAATAAGCTCATTGATTCTAGTGTACTAAAAGTCAAGAGGACTTGTGGGTGCTCTCATGTCATATATGTTACACAACACAAGTTGTATCCACACAGTGACTGAAAGAGTTAAATACTATTAGAGAATTGAACAATGAATCAGAGGGAGAGAGAAAAAATGGGAAAGGAGATTTGGGCCAAGATTTAAAAAAATAGGAGCTTCAATTAGGTGACTTATTTAGCAGCATGACTTTCAAAAGCACTAAGTATCCAGCAGCTCTTGTTCAAGGATGTGGGTGTGCAAGATTTTTAAAAGGTCAAGCCACTTATTTAGGAATCTGCATACGGATTTAAGAGACTGCTTTTGAAAGACTTGGCTTTGAGGCAGAGATGTAGGGCAGATGTGCCAGATACAGGGGGAGAAGGTTCTTACACCAACAATGAGGGTGGGGTGAAGAGTTGGAGTGCAGTCCAGTGCTAGACAGACAGATGGAGCCCAAAAGACCCCAAGTAATTTGGAGCCAGGTTTTGTAAAGATTTTGGGCACCAAACTCCCAATGAAGTCAATGGGAGTTAAGTGCCTAAGTCACTTCTGAAAATGAGACTTAGGTTCTGAAGGACTAGATTTTTAAAGATCGATACCTAGCAGCAGTCTCGTTTTCAGAAGCTACTTACAGTCTCCTATGTGCCTAAGTCTTCTTGAAAGTTAATGGAACTGAGGAGCCTTAGTCCTTTGAAAATGGGTCTTGGGTACTTTTGAACATTTTCTTGAGACAGCTGGTAAATACAAAGTGAGAGTCATATCTGCAGCTTCTATTTTCCTTATCAACTCCTTTCCCTTCACTGTAAATTTGGGCTGACAACATCCAGGTGCTTCTGTGGGGGAAATGAAGGCCTATGTCTCCAGGGAACATTCTCTCTTTTTTTCTAGAGCAGCGTTTCGCAAACTGGGGCCAGCGAGGGTAATTCAGGGGGTCCACAGACCCCACTGATCAACTCCTCCCAGCACCTCCTGAAAGCTGGGGAACAGCTGTTCAGTGGCTGAGGGGGCGGGGAGAAGTGGGGACTGGCGTGCTTAGGGGAAGGAGCAGAAAGAGGCAGGGAAGAGGAGGGACGGGGGTTGGTTCTTGGGGGAAAGGATGGAGTGGGGGCAGGGTCTGGGGCTCAGTGGAGGGTTTGGGGGGTCCATGGAAAATTTTAAATCAAAATGGGGGTCCTCAGGTTGCTAAAGTTTGAGAACCGCTGTTCTAGAGGACAGCACTTAACTGATCTACGGCATAATACACCCAAGCATTGTAAGTATAATAATTGAATGGGTGGGTATGGGAGATGAATTTTTCTCACTCATGAGATCAGACAGTCAGGATTTATTGCTAGTTCCATCTCTCCGAGGAAGTACTTTGCTCCATTGTGGATTTTCTGTCACTGCTAATCTCTCTGAGGTGGAAATATCAGGGAAAGTGTTATCTGGGGCTTTATTACCGGAGCCTGGGAGTCAGGACATTTAGATTCCCCTCTTAGTTGTGCAAGAACATGTCACATCTTGGGCAAGCCTTTGACTCCACTCCCCCAATTTCTAAATATTTCCCTACCTCCCAGGGGGCTGTAAGGCTTAAACAATTAGTGGTGTAGTTAAGATACTGACTGAGACTCAGCAGAACTGGGATCAAATCCCAATCTGCAACGACCCACTCAGTGACCAAGTCATCAGTCTCTGTTGCTCAGTTTCCCATCTCCTGTATTCTCTTTGTTTAGGGAGCCATTTTCAACAGAACCTTTTAGTGAATCTTGTGCTCCTAAATCTTTGTATGCATTTCTGAAGATCTCCCACTTATATGGAAAGCTCTTCAGGGCATGGACTGCCTCTCACTATGTCTCTACAGTGCCTAGAGCAACTGGGCCCTACCTCCATTGGCGTTTCTAGGCCATGCCATAAGATAAATAATAAAAAACTCGTAGGGGACCTTAGATAAAGTGGTATAAAGTGTGCAGAGTTGCACTGCTCATAACAGAGCATAATTAGGCTTCTTTACCATCATTGAAATGGTTGTGCAACCCTGATAGGAACTGACTTCTCTGCCGGGCTAAAACCCAGCAAATTATACCAGCATCCCATGTTCTGCTTGAAATATGAGCCTGCGGGGGCATAACCACAAGAGAAGAAGAGAATAGAGGCTCTCTTCTCAAGCTGATGGGGCCCAGCACTTCGAACTTCTGAAGCACAGAACTTGTGCCCGTGAGCGGGAGCTTCATCTCATTGCTACTGCCTTAGACACAGAACTCTACATCCACTGATGAGCATAGTAATGTTGATACCTACCATTATTCAAAAGGCTTATGATTATTCTACATCACAGAGTCTGGCATGTCCCATACACATAGGACATCTGAAACCTACCACTATTGTTCCTAGTAGGGTACCTACTATCCCTTGGTCTACCTTGGAAGAGAAAATACCCTTCAATACCTGATATAGGACAGCACACCTCCCTGGGGATAGTTTTTCCTCCCCTCAGGTTAGCTCTGGGATAAAATGTGTGTAATCTCATGTGTTCACTTGGTAATGCAATGTTGGTTCTAGAACATCCCAGCTGCCAATGGAGCAGAGGAATTTTTTTCAGGAAATGACTCAGGCACTGTCCCCTCATCTCCTTTGACTAGATAGATGTATGTGTTGGGGCACTGTCTTTACTTTAACTCCTAGTGTAGTTTTTCTAGAGTAGTCTGCCCCGATTTGCTTGTCTAAACTAGTGTTATGCTTACACCAAAGAAAGAACAATTAATGCCTGAAGGCAAAAGCAGCACTTGATCCAAAGATGAGTTAACAAAAACAATGTACCTATGCACACTGCAGGGTGGGGGTGGGAACCCTGGTTAGTATGTATCACAGTTGCATTTGCCCTGATTCCCACATGCCTCCCTGGGGAAATATACAGGCCATTAGCAGGGGTTGCAGGAGGAGAGGAAGACACTTAGCTGAAGATATAAGTCATTGTATTGTTTTATATATCCTCTATTCTGGGCAAAGACCCTGACTGGCCATATACGATGTAACCAAAAGCTGCCCCATAGAATGGCATGTTGGTACATTCCCACTGGATTCATCCAGAATTGGGTGGAGTAAGGGGCTAGATGATGCATACCACAAGCCATCTGGAAAAATGAAGGGAGGTGAGATTCCACCCCCTTTGTTCCTATTGGGGTTTGGGAGTGGTCATCCAGAAAGGTCTGGATTAAAGCATCTTATAGAATGAGTAGGTGGAAACCCCCAACTGTCTTTGGAAAATAAATTGGCAGTTTTCTCCTTTTGCAGATACTTTCAGGGGCAGCTAAGGCTTCAGTTCAATGATTTCAAAGGTATTTGCTAAAGTCTTTCACTTTGGAGAATATGCAAGATCCCAGAGAAAGGCCAATCTAGAATCTATCTTAAGGAGGGAAACCAAAGCACCTGGGGACTGATAGTCGATGTTAGCCTAATTTACTACTGAGAACAAATTAAAACAATTTATAAGCACTAGAGGATAATTGGCATAAATAACCACCAGCATGGATTGTCAAGATCAAATCATGTCACACCAACCTCATTACCTTCTTTGACAGGGTTACTGGCTTAGTCAATTGGTGGGAGATGTGGGGAGCTATAAATGTATTTTGATTTTAGAACAAGCTTTGATGCAAACAAAGTAGGCAACTGACCTAGATAAAAATTACTACAAACGAGTACACAACTTGTCAAAAGACCACATACTCTGTTTGCTGTCAAACTGGAGACCATATCTAGTGGGGTCCTGCACTATTCAATATTATCATTAATTAATTGGCTAATGGAATAGAGTACATGCAGATGACACCCATGAGGGGTTTCAAGCTCTTGAGAACATGATTAGAATTCTAAATTACCTTGACAAGTTGGAAAATTGGCCTGTAGTCAACCAAGATTATGAAGTCAGCTGGACTGAAGAGCTCAGGGATTTAAAAAAATTCCAACACTCCTCCACATTTAAGTCAAAGGTGCAAAAGCTATCTAGAACTTCCATCCCAAACAATAGGAAAATAATTCATGGGAAAAGGCTCCAGAACTCACTGCCTGAATAACTCCACTGGGCATGGGGACAAGGAGGGGCCACAGCAGGCGGCAAGGAAAAGCTGCCAGATATTGAACCTGCTTCAGCCTCTCTCAGCTAGGGCTGTCTTGTACCAAGATCTTGTAGGCAGGCAGGCTCTGCATCAGCTCCCAGCCCAGCTCTGCAGGTGACGCCTGGGGGAAAGGGAGGAGCAAGTGAGCAAGAGGGGGTGGGGAGGGGGCTGTAGAGGCCGGTTTTGAGAAATGTGTAAGTTGCAACCCTAGAAATTACTATGGAGGCTAGTTCCTTATGAGTTTAGCACATCTTGGAAGAGTGCTTCCTTTAGGGACAGTGTCTATTCTAAGCCACTCCTGTCTATTTATAGGCAGAGGCAGTGCCATTCTGCCATTGCAGAATAATAGTTATTACTAACAAGCAATAGCTTTTCTAAGCTACTCCCTGCATATCCTGGTTGCATTGCAGGTTTTGTTAGAACTAGATAAGGCTGCTTCTGTTACAATTGTACACAGCTAATAGAATAGTATTGACAACTCCCTTGCTGTTTGTTTAGGTGAGTCTTTCAGGCGCTGGTTTATGTTTTATGAATATTACCTAAAGATATTTAGTGGTAATACCACAACCCCTTTACATGCATACAATAGCTGTGTGTGTGTGTGTGTTACAGGAAGTGGTATGCGTTAAGCTAGAATCTCAGAGGTTTTAGTGCAAGGGCTAGAGTGAAAGATTTGATTAGGTCCTATTTTCATTCCAGGTTTGATCAAGTTTCAGGGACAAGAGATTGTTTTTAACAATTGTTACTGCTTGACTCTATGTCATTAAGTTAGTCTAGTCTGCTTTGTTTGCAGTCATCAGTAACAAATACTGCAGTTCAATTCCATGGGTTTTGATGATCCCAATGGAGGCGTAACAGAAGCTGGCTCTTACCCAGTACTGTATTGTCCTCCACAGTACTAGGGCAGAGAAAGCCACCTTAATATAAAACGACAAGTAGGGATGACTCAGAACAGATAGAGGATTGAATGTCTAGGCCATTTCCCCCAGCCCCAGAGACTTGTCTGGCTATAACTATTCCAAGTAATTAAATTTAATATGCAATAAACTGCATTTCTTTTACAGAAGTGTTCAGTTTGCTTGAGAAATTCAAGTTTGTGTATACAGCACCACCTCCTCAATAATCCCAGACAGGGCCAGAGTCCTGAAATATGGATTTCCTTAATTCTACAAGAAGTCAAGTAGGATCATACAATGGTATGTTGCAGTGGTCATAAAAAAAGTTTATTGAGGTGTAAATGCCAAACAGTTGATGCAATCAGCTTACCATAGAGATGTGCAGAATTCATTCAGTTTCTAGTACCAGCTTCAGTGAGCTATTCAACAATTTTCATGATACAATTACTTACTATCATGTACAACTAATGCAGTAGTTCCCAAAAGACTTTATTCACCAGTGGACTGAACTATGCAAAGTTGCACCACATACATGCAGTAACTTAAGTCTAGGTAGGATTGTTATAGCTTACTCCCCAAGCCATCTTTAGAGAAGGGAAGTAGACAGGAGAGGGTTATCTAAAAGTTAGACTTCATCCACTGGAATAAAAAGTCTGAAGTTAGGGCTATAAGATATCCTATAGACTGGGCTCAGAGAGCAGAAACCAGATACGTTATTCCCAGACCCTTTACAAAAATGAGAGGTTGTACACTCTCCATGCACAGCTAATGATGAAATGTTCTTGAAAAGCATTTACAGCAGTTCATTTCTGCGTTTCCCTGTTGTATACATACAAGCTGGATTCCCATTTTGTTGGGCCAATATATTGTCCTTTCTAGACCAAAAGAGTTACTGCAATTAAGATGCCATTTATTCCTCAAATAATGCGTTTTTAAATCTCTGGACTAGTATTTTAGTTTGATCCAGTTAACTACTCCAGTTGTTCAGAGGCAGAGGCCTTAATAGAATTAGTGTTGTGTTGACAAACATCTGTTTAGGTTGCAGCTTGACTGCTACTATATTATGAGCCTGAAGCTGGAGCCAGTTTATTAGTTACTAGGTGCTATAGCACTTGCCTTCCCAGCATCTTCTTTAGTTGTGGGTGTCAGAGGCTGGGAAGCTTGAGCTTCACTTCCAGGCTTTGAAGCTGCTGGTAGTGAGGCCCCTAAAGCATCATGACCTTCTGGCAGCTCTGCCTTCGCACCCATGCTGACCACTGGTTCAACTTTTGTGACATCTCCCTGGCTTACTGCAGAGTCTCCCTCTGTCTGGTCTTCAGAAGGGAGCTGGAGACTTTCGTCCTTTTTCATAACCTTTACTTCTGAGGTCAGGGCAGTAGGCTCCCCATTTTCTTTGGCAGTATCTTCTAGCTCAGTGGCTGCTCCTTCAGTCTTGTGGTCTTCAGATTTATCAGCCACAATGAATCCCTTCTTCTTGCCAAGTTTGCCTCCCATCTTTGGATCTGGATAGCAGGGTCTGGTTAGGTGGAGAGAAGAAGGACAAGATATGGGTGCCAAGCTTCTGGTGTGAGCGTCAGATGACGCTAGCAAACAGAAGTAGTTCCTATTCAAACATACAGTTAACCAAATGAGAAATATATGGACATCACTATAATCCCTCAGCGTAACCTATCACCCTGAAGCATCATGTTTCCAGGAATCATTAGTCATTGCTACAATATTCCTTCAAATAACTCCAGCTTATCACGCAAGTCATCCATGGATCTTAAAGTGCCTGAATTGCTTTTCAAAACAATTTTTCCCATTCTGGAGTAACACGTGGGCTAAACTTGCTGCCCAGCTTGGACAGAAGAGGCTAGAACTGAACTCCAGTCTTTTCCCACTCCCTGTCCAAGGAATGTACAGCTCTCTAGTAAAGCTAACATCTTGCTGCAGCAAAAAGCCAAATTCTGTAGGACTAATGCAAGCCAGTTAGCCACTGGCTAAGTAGTGTCAAAGTAGCTTTGACTACAACTCTGTTGCTATTCAGATGTCATGAGGATTGAGATACTAAGTTAAAGTCTCCCGCCTTATAAGCGGTGTTCTCGTGCTTCAGCTGTTTTCAAGCACAGATCTCTGCAAACAGCGATGTGTGTTGTCTCTAGATGGTTCCATTTCAGATTTGGAGAGTTTACAACTAACAAACTAGTAGAGGCGTTAGTAGAACCAGGAATATGAGAGAGACTGCATTTATTTCTACTTGTGTTTTGTAATTAGCATGAGATGCACACTTAAGAGTCACTTGTTCAGCAAGGGTTACAACACTAAACCCTAACAAGGCATGAATCATTAGGTAGTTAATGAATACTCCAGCACATTGTGACATATGAAGCCAGAAGCCTTCAGCCAACCAGGAAGTTTAATAATCTCTTAATACATACTCTAATAACAATAAGCTGTGATTGGGTATAGGTTACTTCTGCTATTGATAGGAGGATATTTGTTTACTGTTCTGATGGACATCTCCTCCATTGATCTCTTTTGGAAGAGCCAGATATATTTATGCACATATTTTGGGCTACCTTTGAACAGGGCCATCTCCCTTTAACCTGACAGTTTTATTAAGTGATATTTAATTGAGCCAGGAGAAGTCACATTGATTCCCACCCCCCAGTTTGGAGTTACAGCCACTTACACTAGTTAAACTCAGTAGGGGCTCCCCAGACATAAAAGGTAGGCATGCCCTAGGGTAAAGAGAGTCTAGTATAGAGGGGGAAAAGCGTTTATAGCCTAGTTCCAGTGTGCGGGGAGTGGCCACCATAACTTTTATAGACACAGACAGTACCTCAAGTTAGCTGACTTTCAGTTACAACAAGTACCATTTACCTGAGCTTCTTGAAAAGTTTTAGAATTTTAGCGAGCGTGGTTCCAGAACCAGCTAGCTTCCAATTTTAGTTTGAAACAGTCAAAAGCATCCCTTAGTTTTGCTCCTCTCTAGCAAGGCATTTAGACGAACAAAGAGAAAAGTCACCCTGACATTATTTATAGCAGGTGTCAACTGCTCTTCCTATAGGAAGCACAAAATACTTAGCCAGAGATACCCACCTCACCCCCACACAAACACCTCAAGCAACTTTACTTTTATTAAAACAACCAATACCTCTATTGTAACATAAAGCTCAAGCAATGGGAAACCCCAATTTTAATAATTAAGAAAGAAGAGAAAATAACTTTCTTACCAGCCCACAAGGAAAGATACTTTAACAACTTGTGCAAATCCTTCTCAAGCTACCTTTTGGTACTCAGGGTCTTCTTAATAGGGCTTGGTGGCCACCCTCTAACTCCTCCCCAACTCTCTGCACATTAGTTCCACTTAATGAGTGTTCCCTACCCCCATTACATATTCATAGCTCCATGTACTATGAGGCTCATTGGGCTTAAATTAGATGGCCTAGCCCCTTGATTTGTGTAGCTGAGCTGCACTGAATTGTGTGATGAGGTTAATTGATTACAAAGCTTTCCAATTTGTTGAGATATTTCTAAACATGTGGGAAGATGATGGCTACATTGAGTGGATTAGTAATCTCCAACACAGAATGAGCCACTGTTACAGTAAATTATTTGCATTACAATAGCTTCCTACGGAGATCAGGGCTCCATTATGCTAGGCACTGTATATATACCTAGAAAGAGATAATCTGTACCCTGAAGAGATTACAATGAAAATAGGTATGATGGGTGGGAAAACAGAAGCCCAGAGAGGTGCAGGACAAGACCAGTGAAGGTATTAGACTTCTATCTTCATTGATTTAAATAACTGAAATCATTAAATTTACAATTATAAAATTCCATGACCATTGATTTCAATGGAAGTTAAGAGTTTAAATACCTTTGTGGATATAGGCCAAAGTGACTTACGCAAGGTAATAATGCAAATAAGTGCTAGAGCTGGGAATAGAACCCAGCTCTCCTACGTTTCAGGGCAGCAACCTATCCACTAGACCCACACATATTTGGGGGCTTTCACCCTGCTCTCCCCATACACTTTTAGCTGGTTCTGATTCTGAGGCTCACACTGCATTTGCTCATGGAGGTTTCACATACTGTAAATCATTGCATGATTAGGCTCCAAGTATGCAACACACATGCATTATTGATACAAGCTGCTGACTGCTACAAAGATATTGTGCCAGGGAAACATTGCACAGCAGCTCAGGCAGATGCAAACATTGGGAAAAAGAAAAGGAGTACTTGTGGCACTTTAGAGACTAAAATTTATTTGAGCATAAGCCTTCGTGAGCTACAGCTCACTTCATCAGATGCATTCAGTGGAAAATACAGTGGGGAGATGTTTATATACACACAGAGAACATGAAACAATGGGTATTACCATACACACTGTAAGGAGAGTGATCACTTAAGATGAGCTATTACCAGCAGGTAGGGAGGGTGGGGGGAAGGAAGAAAACCTTTTGTGGTGATAATCAAGGTGGGCCATTTCCACCAGTTGACAAGAATGTCTGAGGAACAATGGGGCGGGGAGGGGGGAATAACATGGGGAAATAGTTTTACTTTGTGTAATGACCCATCTACTCCCAGTCTCTATTCAAGTCTAAATTAATTGTATCCAGTTTGCAAATTAATTCCAATTCAGCAGTCTCTCGTTGGAATCTGTTTTTGAAGTTTTTTTGTTGAAGAATAGCCACTCTCAGGTCTGTAATCGAGTGACCGGAGAGATTGAAGTGTTCTCCGACTGGTTTTTGAATGCTGTAATTCTTGACGTCTGATTTGTGTCCATTTATTCTTTTATGTAGAGACTGTCCAGTTTGACCAATATACATGGCAGAGGGGCATTACTGGCACATGATGGCATATATCACATTGGTAGATGCACAGGTGAACGAGCCTGTGATAGTGTTGCACTGGGGTATTGCTCTGAAATGATGGCTTATGATATTATCCATTAACAAACAGCTGCATGGAGCCTGATATCAAACTCTCCTTGCCTGTAAGTGGCACACATCTTACCAAGTTAGCTGCGGTACTAAGACTGTTAAACAAAGGCACAGATTTTCTATGGTATTTAGGCACCCAACTCCTATTGACAGTCCTATTGAAAGCATGAGCTGGTCACTAAGTAGGGGGCATCATGACAGATGCTGTTACTGTACCATTCTTGTGCCTCACTGTCCATCACTGAGGTGAGCATATGCAATGTAGAAAGCAGGACCCCCTCAAATTCCAAATGACTCCCCAGTAGCAGGGACACAGTATGATTAGGGCCCTACCAATTTCACAGCCATAAAAAATGCATCATAGACCATGAAATCTGGTCTTTTGTGTGTTTTTACCCTATACTATACAGATTTCACTGGTGAGAGCAGTGTTTCTCAAATTGGGGGTCCTAACCCAAAAGGGAGCTGCAGGGTGGTAGCAGGTTATTTTTGGGGTCGGGGTATTGCCACCCTTACTTCTGCACTGCTTTCAGAGCTGGGCATCCGGACAGCGGCGGCTGTTGGCCGGGCGCCCAGCTCTGAAGGCAGTCCCCTGCCAGCAGCAGCACAGAAGTAAGGGTGGCAACATCATACTATGTCATCCTTACTTCTGCATTACGTCTGTGTTGCTCCTGGCCAGTAGCTGCCACGCCCCCGCTGCCCAGCTCTGAAGGCTGCACCACTGCCAGCAGCAGCGCAGAAGTAAGGGTAGCAGTACCGCAATCTACCCTACAATAACCTTGCAACCCCTCCCCCTCAACTTCTTTTTGGATCTGGACCCCTACAATTACAACACCGTGAAATTTCAGATTTAAACAAATGAAATAATTAAATTTACAGTTATAAAATCCCATGACCATGAAATTGACCAAAATGGACTGTGAATTTGGTAGGGCCCTAAGTATGATGTATCAATCATGCCCTCGAGCCAATGGCAGAGTCAGACAGGATAAAAGAGATCAGGAGATTCAACCCCAAAACTGAATCCCAAATTTGGTAATGGAAACCCATCTCAGGCATATTGAAAAATACCGCTTTTGGGGGCCTACATATTTTGTTGATCTGGGCTTCCTCAGGCCTTAATATTGCCCTGTTCAGACCCTGCCCTGAATTAAAGTCTGCTACTTCCCTGTGTAACTAGTTTCCCCATATCTAGTATCTGTGAGAATTCTAGTCTCTGGAGATGTCACCCAAGCCCCTTCCAGCAGGGCCCAGGGTCCCCAGGTTAAAGAGGCTACTGGTTTGCTGATTTCTAGTCTCACACTATTGCTTTTAAGTATTTGCAGAGGGGCTTCAATTTAACTAAAGAGTCCAGACAACAGATGATTATAACTGGCCATCAGATATACTTTCTCATCACCACTTTCCATTCCCGGTGTCCCCTTTAACTATTATTTCCATTGAATCCTTTTCCATTTCATAGAAATATTTGACTGAACTACTTAACAGACTTGGAAAGAATGGATTCAGGAATGCAGGGAAGAAAACATTCTATGCCTCTTTACCAGGTACTGCATCTCCACCTTGAGAAGTTGGACACTGAACAGCACGTCAATGAAGGGCTTGAAATTTCATTTGGACACAGTAGTTGCTAATGCAGATTACAGTGAATAAGGCCAATAAGAGAGATTGTGGGCTCAATCCATCCCTGATTTAATTCTACTGAGATCAATGAAGTTATACCAAGGATGAATTAAAACACAAAGGAATTACCAGACTGGATTAGACCCATGATCTCTCTAGTTCAGTTCCTGTCTCCAGATGTGGCCAGCACCAAATGCTTCAGAGAACACTATAGTAGCTAGCGTGGAATAATTTGTCCCCCACATTAGGTCCCATCCTGTCTTTAATAGTTAGACAGTGGCTTACTACCTGAAGCACCAAGTATAATGTCTGTTTCAAATATTTTAATAGGTTTCAGAGTAGCAGCCGTTTTAGTCTGTATTCGCAAAAAGAAAAGGAGTACTTGTGGCACCTTAGAGACTAACAAATATTAGAGCATAAGCTTTCGTGAGCTACAGCTCACTTCATCTGTTTTTTTCCACCAAATGCATCCGCTGAAGTGAGCTGTAGCTCACGAAAGCTTATGCTCTAATAAATTTGTTAGTCTCTAAGGTGCCCCAAGTACTCCTTTTCTTTTTGCAAACATTTTAATGTAATTAATTATGATACCTTTAGATATTTTTTAGAAAGACAACACACGATGGTTATAAACGTGGTGAAAAACAGATGGTTGATGAGATTTGCCCATGTTTTGTAGAAGTGGCTATGTGCTTTTGATTAAGATAAGGAACATATGAAGGTATATTCTGTAACTTTGTTTTAGATTTGAATTTTCTTGCGTGAGGACCAATTGTTAAGGTACCGTCTAGAAGTGTTAAGCCCTGAAATAGCAGCATCATTGTGGTGACATACAAGACAGAATAAGGCATGGTCTTTCTCCCAAACATCATACAACAGATAGGCTAGCAGTTCATAGAAAGTAGAAGAAATCAATGCTCAAGATATTAATACAGAAACATTTATGTGTTTTGCTAAAAGAAAGGATTGAAGGAGGCAGACATGAATAGGGAAGCTACCACAATAGCAGCGCAATATGATACAGGAGTGGTAGAAGGAAAGAAGAGGAGAAACAAGATGTGAGGAAGACACTATTTAGGAGGTTTAAGGCATGGGCTTGACTTTGACATAAGAGAAAGGAAGCCAGAGAAAGGGTGATGATGTTACAGCAGAAGAGAAAGATGAATTTAACTGCAATACTGTAGATAAACAAAAGGGTGGAAAAGAAGGATGGAGGGTGTAGTATTTAAGTTGAGTTAAACCTGCCCCAAGCATTGTTTTTAATTTTTGTCAGAAACTTGACCATGTACGTTGGCATTTTTATTTATTTATTTTAACCTTATTTATTTGAGTTAAACTTGGATCACCAAGTGAGGGCAGAGGAAAAGGATGAGGTTTGTTTTGGGAAGAAGAGAATGTAGTTTAGAGCCTCGCTGTAGGCGTGAGATGAAACTGATTGTAAGGCTCCATTCACTCTTTTGGATTTGCTATCACCTCAGTACTGATAGCAGGCAAAGCCTTTGAGGAGGGGAAAATGGTCAGGCAGAAGAGTTTTTGTTTTGTGTCAGGTGTATTCCAGCAACCAGCATCTGATATGTGAGACATTAAGAGATTTATTGAAATATCCACACTCCATCCCTGCAAGAAAATGCCAACTTGCATGGGCCAATGGCTATCAGACACTAGCTCCTAGCAATCCTCTTGGAAGCATAGCTGTGCCACTTGGACACAGCTGCTACAGCAGACACACCAACAGCCCATGTGTGACACTCTTAGAACTGGCTAAAGTTTTTCAACTCAGACTTTTCTCATAGCTAAGAAAATTGCATTTGCACAAAAAAAAAAAAAAATGACCAGAAAATGTTTCCTTCTTAGTTTTGCTTTTGGATGCATTTTTGCATCTCTCTCTTTTCCCTCCCACCCTTCTTCCAGGGCAGGGGGGAATAAAAGGAGAACAAAAAAATCCCAAAATTGAAAACTACAATTTTTGTTTTGAAAACCAAACCAAAACAAGCATTGTTTTTAATTTTTGTCAGAAACTTGACCATGTATATTGGCATTTTTATTTATTTATTTTATACAGAAGCCACCAGCTTGTGACATGACCAATATCCCTTACCAAATATGTTTCCCAGCTCAACTCTAAGAATAGCTTTGGAGCAGGATTGAGTTTACTGCCAAACCCCACTCCCCCCACATTTGTTCAGTGCAGACATTCCAAGCAGAAATGGAATTAAATACATTAGCTCTCCATATTTATATCTATTTGAAATGCTTTACTAGTGAAGGGCTACAATTCCGACAGATTTAGACACTATATTATCTAAAATGACACCAGTCACCCTCTAAATAAATAAAAAGTTATGAAAATAATTCCCATTCCCTGATTTTCCCTTGACCATTTCCTCCCATGAAGGTTTCATTAAGAGTTAGCTGAACAACACATATTTGAGAACGTTAAAAAACTTGGAGTGACCGACCTCAGGATCTCAAGCAAAGCACATTTCACTCTCCTTCTCCAGGCTTTGTTACAGAACCCAGGCTAACAGGCATGTGGATAATAGCATTTGAGGTAGACATCTCGTAGATGAGATTCTCTGAGCTGATTTCAGGACGCTAATTATAGTGAGGGCAGAATTCTTCTGTGGTTGAAATTCAGTGAAGTCAAAGAAGTTAAAATGGGAGTGACTATGGTCTATTTCATTTTGCTCTATGTCTTTCCGAATTCTAGTGATGTCTGAGGATAGGATCGCCAAGGGACTTGGGTGTCACACCGCTGAACATCCTGGCATCTAAATTTTAGGTGCCTAGAAAAAAAAAAATCACTGGAACAGCAGTGAGGTCCACAAAACCAAGTTAGGTGCCTAGAATACATGGGGAGAGAGTGGCACCGAAGAACATGATCCACAAAAGCCAGCATGTGAGGTAGCTTGCTGCCTAAAAGCAGCCACTGGGAGATACTGAACAGAGGAGTGGGTGCTAAGCCCCACCCCTCTTTTAGGGGTGGGCACCTAGGTGGGGCCTCTAGGGTGGTGACTGTCTCAGCTTAGTGATCTACCACTGAAAACCTGTTGCATGGAATCAGGTGACTTAGGCATCTAAGCTACTTTTTTGAGGGAATGAATTAGACACCTGCCTCACTCCACACAAAACACTTGGAAGAAGAAGAGGTGGTGCTCCCTTTATAACTTTTAGCTCAGTGGTTAGAGCACTCACCTCAGATGTGGGATCAATTGCCCCACCCTGCTAAAGCAGGAGAAAGGATTTAAGCAAGGTTCTCCCATGTCTCAGGTGTGTTCATTAACTGCTGAGCCATGGTATATTGAGCTGGGGGGGGGGAATCCCTCAGTCACTCCTCGTCAAACTCTTGCACTCTTAATAAGTAATGGAAGAGGTGCTTGGGGCAGGGGCCTGGACCCAGGGTCTCCCACTTTACAAATGGGTCCCTAATCACTGGGATTACAACATCATCTCTCTCTCTCTCTCTCAGCTAGTGATTATTTAAGTATTCATCCACCGTGGAATAGTCATTGGGACAAAGAGAAAAAGTGACAGTCCACTGAAAGTTAATATTAACCCCACTCCTCATGGGAAAGTAGGTCCAGGATATCACTATTTTAACATTATAAAATAAAAATAGGTTTATTAGAATTTGATTTTTTTGTAGTTGCAACAGATGCCAATTTTTTAATTGATTTGAATTTTCACTTGCTGGAAATTTAATGACAGTAGACACCCATTGAAAAAATTCAAGCTTTATAACCATTAAACCATGAGATGTCAACTCACAATATAAAGAAAACATCCTTAAATAAAACTAATTTCTTAAGCAGCATTTCTCTTACTTTGCCTAACTATTGATAGAAACCTTTTTTCAATCTGTGTGTGCACTTGCATGGGTGCCTACAGTGAAATTAACATTTACTAATCCAAATCTAATCCTTCCAAGCCTGAATGAGAACTAGATGAATTCTTTTTACAGCAGAGGGGGCCAACTGGGACAAATTGCTTTGTGGTTCCTGATGGAGCCAGGATAAAAAAACAAACAAACAAACAAAAAAAACACCACACACACAGACACCAAAAACCAGTATACAACCTCATACTCTGCAGTCTGAATGCAAGTGACTCCTACTTCCCAGTTGAGGTCGGGACAGATGCTCTCTATCAACTGTGGAGTAACTGGTCAAGCAGCCAACCCATTCAGAGTCTTTGGAATAATTTCAGCTGGTGGCTGGTTTCTTTGGCAGAAAGACATCTCTTATTTATTGGTATGAAGGTGCACTTGTACCTTGGGCAGTTACTATAGACTGTGCTAGGCTTCCCCCCCCCGCACCGCCCTGCGTAGCTGGTATATAGTTAAGGGCATTTAATGCTAGTGTTTGTGGGAAGATGTACTTTTTAATTTTGTTTTAGACCCGAGTTTGATGCAAGTGGATGGTTAAGGAAGAAGATTAAGCCTTTCAGAGAGCATCATCAACTCTAAGGAAAGAGCTGTAGTCAGTTGCCTAGGATTTCACCTGGATCAGAATCAGCATTTACATACATGCTTAATAGCATTTGCCACTTAACCAACAGAAAAGGCCATTGTGAAGTTGTACTCCACCCCCACCCCTTGTCCATCTCCCCTTAATTATCAGATATAGCCAAACAGCTTAAGAATGGAAAACATCATTTATTGAGAGTGATCAGTTGATCAATTCAGGCAGCAACACACATTTTCATTCCTACCAATACCCACACAAATATCATTCACTATTATTGTACTCCAGTTGAGTGAGGACACTTGTACAAATTTAAGAAGTTACAGAACTTTCCTGCATCTAGTCTGGTTTGGCAGATGAGGCTGAGGTTACTCAGTAAGATGAAGGAAATAAAATTGCAGGTTAGGTCAGCGATATGAAGGGCTTAATGGTCAGTGAGTTGTGTAGAAAAGTAATCAATAGCATTAAAATAGTTCCCAGCAAGTCTAAAAACCCCTAGAAAGATGTTATAAATATGGGTGTTTTATATTGTAGATACATTTGCAGCAATTTCAGATGCAGAAAGATGCACATTCAGCCAAGCCCATAGTTAACAGGACTCTGAGTGTAGAAGGCATTTCCCAAACTTGGCCGATATTCTCTCTGCATTACATCCCTACTTCACGGAATAGCCATGAGCACAAATGCAATGGAAGATCAGGAATCTGGTCAACTGAGGGAAATGCTGCTTTTTGAGTGGCAGAGCCCAGTCTGTCCATTTCACGCTGGCTCTGCTATATTTGCATTAGAGCCACTTACTAGAACATCAGACAAAGTGAGTACCTCTGCTGGAGCTACGTGCTCCACAGCCAAAGGAAGAGAGTCAGCCATGTCCCTGGATGGAGATGGTACTTCACACTTCAGTCTGGAGTCTAAAACTTGGGCCATTTTACCTTAAGTTTCAGGGGTTGAAGGAGTCTAAGCCTCCCCTGGTCTTCTTCTCCCAGCTGCTTCATGCACTGGGGCTTTTAGAGGCAGGGAATTTTCATGGACGCTCCACAGCCTGGCAGAGGCCTCACTACCAGTGGCTGCAGGAGCCAGCGTGAGCACCTCCTGTTGTTCAGATGCCAGTTGCTCCATTAGCTGCTGCGACTCTGGCTTTGCTACTGCATTAGCCTCCCTTTCAGCTGCCTGAGGAATTGCCAAGTCTTGCTCTCCTGCCTCATTGCCACCTAGGGCACTAGGGGGCTGGAAATCTGGGTGACACTGCTGAGCCTGCTTTGCCTTCAATTCTAGGGTCTCTGCAACACATAGGGTTTCTGTTTCCTGGGCAGCCTGTAAAGTAGGCTGGGTCTCTTCACTAGGGAGAGAGAGCCACAACCTCCATTGTATCCTTTCAGAAGGGCCTGGGTACTGCAGAGAGGACATCAGTGTCTTGGACAGTCAGCTGATGCAATGTGCACCCTGTAATGGCCTGGGGGGGGGTGTCTCTTGCAGGGTCCACACTACAGGTGGAGCCTCAGATTCCTGGGTGGCAACATGGTCCTCAAGAGATAACTAGAGATAGTTGAGCTTCCATCTCTTCTGTAGCTCACGCTGTTGGCCAGGTCTTGATCTCATGTTCAGTATGTGTAAAATGCTGCATACTAGTTTCTTGTGCAGCCTCAGTTCCCTGCACAGCCTGCAAAACAGAGTCAGCTTCCCCCATCTCTTCCATGGCATGTACAACAGCGGGGCACTCACCAGTCCTTTGAGTGGTGGCTTGTTGCATCATCAGGTTAGAAAAGCCACTGGTCTGTGTCATGAGCTACATCTTCATCTCTTGATCAATTGCTGCTGCATCAGACTTTCCCCACAGTTTCTCTAGTATTCTCTGCTGGGGTCTCTGTAATGGGCCTCCCCTGTGCCTTGAGTCACCAGTACAGTCATCTGGGCCTCAAACTCTTGACAGATCTTCAGAGCAGGCTCAGCTGGAGCAGAGGGGTGTTGAGTCTCTTGCACAGCCTGTGTAGGAAGATAAGCATCAGTCTCCTCTGTGGTCTGTGTAGTAAACTGATTGAGCAAAAGCCCAATGTCTGTCACTCCAGCGTGATGGGCCACAATTCCTCGTACCATCTGCAGAGTGGGCTGGGTTTTAGGAATACGTGGTGCAGCACCTCAAGTGGCGGGGCAATCCACTGTCTCTCAGTCTCTGCTGCAGGCTGGGCTTCAATTTTGCTTTGTGCAGCCTGCATCCCTCCTGCGATCTGAGCAGTCATCTCTTGTACAGTCTGAAAAGCAGGCTCAGCCTCCTCAGTCACTTCTGCAGCAGGTAGGGGATCAGCAATCTCTCATAGCCTCAGCATGGGCAGCACAATCTCCATCATGTGGAATATCTACAAGAGCCAGGGCCTCAGTCTCCCAATAAGCCTGGAGAGCAGGAAGAGCCCCAGCCACACTAATGGGCTCTGCAGCAGGTCGGGCCTCTTGGTTCTGTTCAGTCGTCCGAGTCTCAGCCTCTTGCACATGATGCAGAGCAAGCTGGGTTTCAGCGAGGCTCTCTAGAATCTCTTGCATTGTCTGTACGGTAGCAGGCAGAGCTTTACAAATCTCTTGTGTGATCTGCGCCCCAACCCGAGTCCCATATGCTGGATGGGCAGCAGGTTGAACCCCAGCAGTGTCTTCTGTGCGCTCTCCTGCAGGTTGGGCTTCTTGTTCATGCATAGTTTGTGCCTCGAGCTCTTTGGCCCACGTTATCTGGGAACTAGGCTTGGCCTCAGTCTCTTGTGGCATCTTAGCATCAGGATGGGCCTCGCCCATGTCTTGCAGTGCCTGTGGGGTTCGTCTCATCATCTGGGCCTCAGTCTCTTGCATACTCCACAGAGAAGGCTGGTCTCCTAAGTTCTCTTCTGTTGTCTGTGCAGCAGATTCTCTGTCCAGCATCATCTGTGTAAGAGGATCACCCTTACCAGTGTCTTGCCCAGTCTCTGCAGCAGGCTGGATCTCCCCAGTGTTGTGTAGAGTCTCTTGGGCATTCTCTATGGGAGAATGGCTCTCACCAGTCCAAGTTGAAACATCGCGAAAGGTCCATGCTCCCTCCTTAGCCTTCTGGTCCATTGCTTTCCCACAAGTCACACAAAACCCCTTCTTCTTGCTCAGTTGGTTCCCCATGCTGAGAGTCTACAG
Organism: Dermochelys coriacea; assembly: GCF_009764565.3. Lineage (NCBI taxonomy): Eukaryota > Metazoa > Chordata > Testudines > Dermochelyidae > Dermochelys > Dermochelys coriacea. Next base: position 9,443,115 of record NC_050089.1, read on the forward strand.
CAGCAGCTGAGCTAGAACCACTCAAGTAGCTTCAGTCTTTTGTACTGAGGGATAGCACGTCCAAGGTCTTGGTTTAGTGGCAGATGGGCAGGGAGCTGAATTTCTGTTTTGCATCATTAGTTTCCTAGTAATCAGCAATGAGCATCTCACCTGTAGGATAGTAGGAGATTCATTAGAACACCCACACCTCATCCCTAGTATGTGGGCCAGAGCCTCTCAGACACTGGCTCCTTTTTACTTTTTGTAAGTGTTACTATGAGATTTGAACACTGCTACTGCATCCATATTGACAATATTTGAAAGATTACATGTGCAGAGCTGGTTGCAATTTGGTGATTGATTTTTTCCTGCTGAAAAGTTGTTTTTCACAAATTCTTTAAAGTTTCAAACCAAACATTTTATTTTGAATTTTTGTTTGATTTTGGGGAAACTGAAGTTGTGTAGTTTTGTTTGTGAGTGTATTGCATCTTTTTCATTTTTACTTCCTCTTTTGTAATGGGAAAAAGCCAGGTGAGGGGGAGCCCCTAAACATTATCTCCCCCACCCCTGAAACATAGAAAGAATGAAATCTAAAGTTAAACATTCTTGTTTGAAAATAAAATAAAAAAAAAGAGTTTATTATGTCTTTTGTAGCAAATATTGATTTGACCAGCTCTAAATGTGACCAATACATCTTATTTGGTCATCTTTAAGTAACTGTGTGAATTAGCAACACTTGGTCTTCAGTGATTCATTGATAATTTACCTAATTAGTCAAATGGTTTATTTAAAGCTATAAACCTGAACACAAACCTATAGTTTTAATATTTTCTGTAATCAGAGCTTGCCTTAAAAAAAAAAAAAAAAGAGACACTGCAAAACACACAAACAAACAACCCCCCCCCTAAAAATCCAACCCATCAAGAGGCAAAATAGGATTTAACTCACTCTCAGATGATTGCATTGGCTCTGCGGCAATAATAAAGAGAGAGTTTGGTGCTCATAAAGCAATTTGGAAATTGTTTACATTGTGGAATCGATACCACACTAAGACAGAACATTAATCTGCCATTATGGAATGACCTTTTCCTGTTTGTGAGGATGGCTAATATTTTAAAAACATTTAAGTTAAGTGACTTCATACCTTAAATCCCCCTATTTTCAGTAATACTTAGGAGCTTGTAAATATTTACTTTGCACCTTTGTTATTCAGAGAAGTTTGTATTCAGATAGAATACTTTCTATAGGCCCATTAATGTTTAAAAATAATAAAATAAATGAAGAACATAGACCCCTTTTAATTTGAGAATAGTAACAGCTGCATCTAAGATCTCACCTAATTGCTTTACAGGACTAAGAAGTGAAAAGCAGTAACTTTGTGATTATAGTCCATAAACTGCAACAAGTAAAGAAAGTTTCTCCTGACATACACGATTATTGCTATTAAGTTGCAATTAAGTTACGCTTACTCCCATTAAATCACAACAATAGGCTTACTACTGCCTGAGGATAAAGTTTGGCTCTGCAATACCTTGAGGAGGAAATAAAAGACCAATTATAATAAATGACCCAGGGAAGCATGAGAACTTAAATGGAAAGATGATATAGATAAACAAGTATCTCCTTACCAACTTTATATGAAATTTCTTCCAAACAATCCTAATAGTTCTAAAACTACAGCCTGTACCAGTTTCACAACACCTATGTTGAAAATGTCAGACTGGTCTTAAATAGGGTCGGGTAGTCACACAGAACCCCTTCCCCCAGCTCCATGAACATTAGTTCCACTGAACATTAGTTCCTTTGCACCATATTTCCTGTCTAAATGGGGAAGGAGCAGAATTCTATGGCTTTTGAAACATCCTGTGGCTCATCCCCTTAAATTCAGATTTTAGATTTGTGTGCATGGCCATTGTGTATTTAAATATTACAAATAAAGTAAAACTGAAACGCAACATGGTGCAACATTTGTCCATGCAAATCAATGATCACTTAACAATGCATGATGCAAATTAACAGATTAGCAGCTGTACAACAGTCTATGTGCAAGTGGGTTTATAATTAAGGGATGATGTTTGTGAAACTATAGCCCGTAGTTTTATTCTACCCATGGAGTGAGGGATGAAAATTAATCCCTGTCACCTGCTTTCTTCTGTCTGAAAGTGTCAAAGTCATGTAATTATACATTTTACTGTGGTTGTAGAATAGATTGACATCCCCAGCCTCAGCTGATTGCCCACTATTGAATATGGCAGGATTGCAGACATTGCACCAAATATAGGGCCTGTCTAGAGTTGATCCTGATCAACTCCATGTGTGAACACTCTTATTCTGGAACAAGAGTGACTTCTTATTGCTTTTATATCTTAATTCACTCTGAAAATGGGTTAAGCAGAAAATGAACAAGGCACTCTTGTTCCAGAGTACGTGTCCCCGCACAGGAAGTTGCTAAGGAACAGCTATCGCTCTTTAAACATGTATCCTACCTTAATGTAATTTGCTTTCAAGTGTAGACAAGCCTTTACTCTGTTCACTAGTAGAAAATGAAATGTAAGCATTAAGTATGTCATATGTGAAAAATGCAAAGACAAATCTTTATTAAAAAACAAATGAACCACACATGGAAAAATGGAAGACAAGTCTTGCTCCCACTCCCCACTAAAGCCAGAGATGGGTTTAGGTAGGGACAAGTGGATCACATGATCTAGGACCCAACATTTCCCATATAGGGTCCCAAATTGTGTGATGCCAAAACTGATTTTAGGATCCTGCACAATCACTCCTTTTCATGATCCTTTGCTTTGGAAATGGGTTTCCAGCTATTTTTAGCCTTTATCCATCCCTACATACTTCCTGCTTTCTATTGTGGTTTAGAACCTATCTTGCAGAAGAGCAAACAGGTCACCCTGGCTCTAATCTGTGACTACAGTAGTTTTCAGAATCTCACTGATTTCTAGATGATTTTTGACACATACTCAAATGCTTTTGCATATTTGCAATTGGATTTCAATGTAACTGAAGGACAGAGACAGCAGATGATTAATGTGGAAAATATCTGGCAATTAACAATTGAAGTTAGTTCACAGTTTGCTAAATCTTAGGTACTGGTGGAGAATTCACAGAAACTGGAATAAATCAGCAGTTTGCAAACTGTGGTCTCTGGTGTACTGCAGACCCAAGCAGCACTTACTGGTACTCTGCACAGAGCTGTTTGATTGCAAGGTTCTGGCATTTCCTCCCTCTTTCCAGCTGCTACTGCAGAAGTGAACGCTCTTCACAGGAAAGCCTACAGATCTGTAAAAAAAAGTTGCAAAATCTCCAGTTTCGCAGCCTCTAGTACTAGCCACAGCTAAACAACAACAAAAGTGGAAACAGGAGATGCTCCTCAGGACTAAAGAAACCAATGGATCAGTCAGAAATCACTAAGGCCCAGATCCACACAGATATTTAGGATCCTAGCTTCTACTGAAATCAGTGGGAGTTAGGAGCCTAAATACCTTTGGGGATCCAGGCCAAAATACTTTCCTAAGAGTGTGAAAGTGAGGGGAGAGTGTGTTTTTATGAGACACTCTATTAAGATTTGGTCCTCACTGTGAAAATGTTTGAGAACTGCTAGATTAAATTAATCGGTTGACTATATATACACAGAATACATTGGTGTGGTTTAATAAAAAAATTTTTTTTGGAAGAAGTTCCTATAATAGCTGCTTTTTATTAGAAGATCTCAAAGTACATTACAAATGAAGTAACACTACCTCTGTTTAACAGATGGGGAAACAGAGGCACACAGCAATTAAGTGACTTGCCCAAGATCACCCAGCAGCCTAACAGCAGAACTAGCAATAGTATGCACACCTTCTGCATCCTAGGGAAATGCTTTATCCACTAGGCTACACTGCTTTACTTTCTACCTCATGAAAATAGCACCAGTCACCTTTGAAGTGCATGCGAAATTATCACATCAATTCCCATTCTCTGACCATTCTTTATCCACTGCTTCCAATTATGATTTTATTATACAAGGATTTGACTAAGACTCTTAACATAGTTCACAGGAGTGACCTCAGGGAGCACCAATCTCATTCCCCTTTGCAAGACACCATTATGGCAGCCTGCATGGTAAGTATGTGGATACTAGCGCTGGGGAGCACGAAGGCATTTCACCTATTCATAGTTGAGGATGAGCCTCCCTGAGAGGAATAGGAGATGCAGTTAGAGGCAAAATGTTGTCTGGTTTATATTCAGTAAAGTCAATGGAAATACATAGTACCTTAACAAATTCACAGTCCATTTTGGTCAGTTACACGGTCATAGGATTTTTAAAAAAATCCTAAATCTCATGATTTCAGCTATTTTACTCTGACATTTCACAGTATTGTAATTGTAGGGACCCTGACCCCAAAAAGGAGTTTAGGAGAAGGGTCAGAAGATTATTGGGGGGGGGGGGGGAGAGAAGAGGGTTGCAGTACTGCTACCCTTACTTCTGCACTGCTGCTGACCCTCAGTCAGCAACTGCCACGCCAGCTGCCCAGCTCTGAAGGCAGCAGTAAGAGTGGCACGGTATTGCCACCCTTACTTCTGTGCTGTTACTCATGGGCCACTGTCCTGAGAGCTGGGTGCCCAGCCAACAGATGCCATGCTGTGGCTGTCCAGCTTGGAAGGCAGTGCTAAAGTAAGGATGGCAATACTGTGACCCCCCCAAAATAAACTTGTGACCCCCCTGCAACTCCCTTTTGAGTCACTACCCCCAATTTGAGAAACACTAGTATGCCTGTGAAATCTGTATAGCATAGGGTAAAATACCACACAAAAGGCAAGATTCCATGGGGGCAGACCAGATTTCATGGTCCATGATGCATTTTTCCATGGCTGTGAATTTGGTAGGGCCCTAGAAATACAATGTGACAGGGTCACAAGTAGGGTTGCTCAAAAAAATTTTACATGATCTATTTCCTGGAAAAAGAGAGACCACTCTCTCTTTGGGCCAGGCAGTCTGACTCAGAAGCCAGGACTATTGAGTGAGCATGAGGGACTTGGAAATGCAGTTTCCACATGGCACTATGACAGCTTCAGCCACAGACTAAGGCTACATACATATTGTGCCCCATGAGTTTGTGAATTACAGACTACAGTTAAATGGTGTATTCTAACTACTCCATGTGGACACTGCTAGCACAAAGTGAAAGGTACCCAGTTTGCATTAACTTTGTTCTCTTTTGAAAGAAAAAAAATGTTAATGTGAACTAGGTACTTAATTTGCACCAGCAACATGGAGATGGGGCAATTAGAACACAACATTTTGGTGTTCTCTGCAATTCACACCTTGTAGTTTGCAGTGCAGGGCAGAGGAACCTTGAGATTAATGTCAATCTGTCCCAAACCATTCTGCTTTAGGAATGCAGATGTTTGGGGGAAAATGGGGGGGAGGGGGAAGAAGAGAAGAGGAAAGAGAATATTTTAACATCTCAAATCAAGGTTTCCTGAACATTTTGTTCTTGGAAGAGTTTTGACTTTTCATCCCCTTTGGGAAGAAAAGAAATGTCCAAATTTCCCAGAGGATTGAAATTCTCTCCCCCAGCCCCAATCATTACTACTCAGACTGCTGAAACAGTAATTGCTTAAAAAAAAAAATTCTGGCACTGAAATTTGCAGCAGTGAGCCATAAGAGATGCTTTTTGTTGCCTTCAGAATTCAGTTGCCATCCGAATTCAGTAAAAACTAACTACATGAAGTGTTTGGGTGTGATGCTGGCCCCATTCCTGATAGAGCAGGACCACTTGGTTTGTAGTTTCATACATCTTAGGAACCAGCTACATTGTGTTGGCATGGGACACTGCTCAATGTGGAGGACACCTATGCCTTGTAGAAGCAAAGTTGAATGTCGTCAACTGCAGAGAGATCAGTGGCAAAGCAACCCTCCTCCCCCATTCCTCACTTTCTACTCAAGAAATCAGCTGGCAGCTGAAGCAAACATCCCAAAAAAAGGAGTTAAACAAAAAAAAATACAACCTTTCTATTGGTAACAGAGGACATGTTTGTATTTGTTAATTTTACGTATCCAGCTATCACATTAGAAAGGTCACAGGAATGTACATGTTTAAGTACAAGAGATGAGACATTAAATGTGACACCAAGAACCAGGCACAAGCATTAATGATCAGTAAAGACATCATTTATTGAGAGTCACAAATGTTAAAATGTTACTTCAGATTGCTAAAGGATTTCTCCATTCACTAATACTGTATAGCAGTGGTGCTGACACCCCAATACATTTGTACCATCTAATACAATTAAATAGTTTTAATGCATCCGACAGTGTTAGTTTATTCTTTCCATACAAGCTAACTATAAAGACAAAAGGAGACTCCTTTTGTAAGTAATGGGTTAAATGCAGTTATAACCCAAGAATTTTAATATCTAAATTAATCTGAACTCTAACAGACAGCAAATGGCATTGGGGGGAGAAACAGGGGACAAAAAAAAAAAAAAAAAACATTCCTTGACTATGCTAGAGTATGGATCTATTAAAAAAAAAAAACAAAAAAAAAAACCAAACACACCATTGTGTATGTGGATCTGATTGGCTTAGCCCAAATGGAAAACCAGGCTCCCAAATCCAGATTAGAAAAGTGGAAGATACAGGAAGATGCATTGCAAATTCAGAGCGTCATGTAGTAATTTACAGGTCAACAAGAAACTGTATTATGGGCATTTCCCCTGTGGCCTGCTTGGTCGTTGCCTCCCAGCCTTACTGCGTGGGACAGTGATTTTGGGCAATTATGGTTGAAGATCAAGAATTGAATTGAGAGAAGTTAAATATCAGTGTTCAGTTTGTCCATTTTACTCTGACTCTGGTGATTCAGCTGAAGCACAATTAGTTGCTGGCGTTTCAGGTGCAACAGGTCCTTCTGCACAGGCTATAGGGCTCAGACATTGAGTCAGTTACTTCTGTTCCTTGGGGCTCCTCTGAAGCAGGTGCAGTTCCACTGTTAGCTGTGGAGTCTGATGCGAGGGCCATTTCATCCTCAGATCCTTGTGTTTCTGAGGGCATGGGAGTCTCAGCATTTTCAGCCTCCTCTTCCCATTTGCCCTTGCATGCTTCGAGCATTGAGCGGTCTAAAAGCTGGCACTTTTCTACTGGACTTTCAGGGATGTGAGAAACTGGAAGTTCTTGCTGCTGCTGCTGCTCTGGTTTTGCTACCTCAGTGGCCTCTAGTTCAGGTGCCTGATCTTTCTCCTTTGGAATTGCAGAGTTCCCCCATCTCTCCTTGTATTCTGTAAGAGCACTAGTGGGCTGGGAATCCAGATCATTCTGCTGGCCCTGGTTCTCCTTCAATTCCGTGGTCTCTGCAGGATGCAGAGTCTCCATCTCTTGAATGACCTGTGCAGTACGCTGGGGCTTTTTTATGGTTAGTTTAATAGGAATGCTCACAGGTTCCAGTGGACTCTCTTGAGAAGCCTTGAGTTCTGCAGGGCCCATGCTAATGTCTTCCATAATCTGCATGTTTTTAGTAGTACCCTGTGGAGCCTCTATGCTCTGTATAGTTGGCTGGGTCTCAAGTAGACCTTGTGCTACAAGCTGGGCTTCAGTCTCCTCTTTGATTTCTGCAGGAGGGTAGGCCTCAGCTGCACCTTGTACAGTCCAACTTTCTCTTGCCATACATGCAGTGGTTTGGGCCTTCCCCTCTTGTGCAGTCTGCAAAGCAGGTTCAGCCCGCTTAGTCACTTCTGTGGTGCATGCAGCGGACAGGGATGCAACAGTCCCTTGCAGGGACAGGGCAGCAAGCTCTCTGTACTGTGTAACAGAATGGGCCCTAGACTCAGTTAGTTCTGTTCTCGCTCCAGCAGACTCAGTCTCACCAGCCTCTTGTTCAGACTCTACAAGTAGTAATACCGCCGTCTCTGAAGCGGGCTGGGTCTCCCCAACATCTTCCATGACCTGTGCAGAAGTCTGCATCTCTGCTCCTTGCAGTCTTTTTAGAGCAGATTGTGCTTCAGGAGGGTGCTGTGGAACCTCTTGCATGCTCTGTGTAGTAGGTTTAGCTTCACCAGTGTTTAGTGCATCCTGTGTAACAGCTTGTGCCCTCCCAGTGATCTGTGCAGCAGTCTGTTGCTCAGACTCGGACATGGGCTGGACGTTCCTTTCTTGAGCAGTCTGTAGAGTAGGCTGGGTTTCACCAGTGTATTGGTAAATCTCTTGCATGTTCTCTGCAGTAGGCTGGACTTCAACAATCTCTGCTGTTGTCTGTACGGTAGTCTCCATCTTACCAGCTTCTTGCATTGCCTCAAGTGCAGGCTGATCTTCTATGATACATGAAGCCAGCTGCCAGTCCTGTTTAATAGTTTGGACCTCAGGCTCTTGCTTGATCTCTGCATCCAGCAGAGTTTTACTTGCTTCTATACCCTCTTCTGGTATCTCTGCAGCATGCTGGGACTCCTCATTATTTCTTGGGGTCTGTGCAACAGGCTGCCTGTCCTGTGTTATCTTTGCATTAAACTCAGCTTCTCCAATCTCTTGCTCCATCTCTGCAGCAGGCTGGGCATCAGTGTCCTGTGAGGCCTTTCCTGTGCTCTGTGCAGTAGTCTGGGCTTCACAGCCTTGTACAGTCTGCAGAACAGACAGGGTTTCTTTACTATCTGCTGGTGTCTCTTGTGAGCTGGGTGCAGCAGGTACTCCGTCATACCTCATAAGCTGTGCTTCAACAGTGGCTTGCTCAATGTCTTTCCTAGTCCCTGTGAGAGGCTGGCTCTTGGTGCCTTCAGAAGCCTCCTGTGAGGTATGTGCAATATCATGTGTCTCACTAATCTCAGCAGCTCCTTCAGTCTGCTGGTCCTTACGTTTCTTACAAATCCTACAGAACCCCTTCTTACTGAGTTTGCACCCCATGCTGAAGGCTTACACCAGCAACCCAGCTAGAAATATTCTGAAGTGGCTTCACTCTTGTTGATGCCCTTAGTACAGTGCAGGTAGCAGGCTTTCCCCGGGATCAAGGAAGCTGTGAAAGGCTCTTGCTTTCTGTGCCAGAAGTATCCTAGTAGCCAGTAAACATCCCACCTGCAAGACAGTAACAAATTCATTAACACCTATGGAGCTTGGGTACTTAGGCTTGCAAAGAAAGATTAAAGTTTGGCAAAGGAGAAATATTCATTTAGTCCTTTTGTTTTATCCTGTTGCACCTCATGCTAAGGTATCTTTGGGTGAATAAATTAAGTGACTCAAATAACTTCTTCAAAAATAAAGCATTAATTGTCCCCCATCATAGGATCCTGGCAGGGAAAGGGCTTACAGCTGCCAATCACTCTTGGGTTAACATGTTTAGTAGGTAAGAGAGCTGTAGCACAGAGATCCAGTCTAAAGGGGTAGGATCAGTTTCACCCAGAGAGGGGTGAAGGTAGCAAAACCTGTCCCTAAAGGGATGTACTTGGGAGGACCTAAGAGGAGTTTAAAAGCAGTGTGGCCTGCAACCATGACAGTAAACACTCTTCTATTATATGCAACTGCCTGCCTCCTTCACCTCTTTAGTCCCCCCGCAAATAAATTAATCTGCATAGCCCCTCCACAATGCATCTAGGTATAGTCTTATGGATTTACATGTTAAGAGGTTTAAGCTTCAAACATGCAACTCTTCTTGAGGACTTGAAAGCCAATCTGGGCTTGTCTCATAGCAAGACAAACAATAGAGCCTGTATAATTAGCTCTTATGATGCACTCAGGTTACTCTCCCACAGCTGCATTGGCTCTGCAGAGCCAACTCAACATTACGTTTTGCATTAAGCAAGTTGGGAATACTGTTTCACAAGACCACTTCCCAAATACCAGACATACTGAGATACAGAGTTGTTCTGTCATTGCACAGGATATGCTACTTAATCTCAAAACAGGAGCAAGCCTAGGTCATTGACATTAGGCAAAACATTTTCAGGTTCAAGACATCTGTCAGGGAAGCTATGGTTAGCAAAGCAAGTTTAAGGAAGGCAACTTTTTATTAAAAAAAAAAAAATGTACAAAGCTGTATCTGCTTACTTTAGTGACAAGGAAGCTACTACTTTTCACCTCTGAAAAGTCAGTCCAGCTGAGAGGCAGAAAAATTGAATACTGGTTCAAGCAAAGAGGAACTTGTCAATAACTTCCACTAGCAGGAGTAAGTTGTGTTTCAGACAACCCCTGTACAAATCGGTTGGCTATTTGGCAAAAGAAGTAGGGCACTATGAATATACCTGAGCAGGAATTAGCTTTGCAACCCATCCCATTACAGAAAATGCATATGCCCCCCCCCATATTATATTTGCAGAATCATTTTTCTGAGAACCAGCCACACAACCAAGATCCTTTTCTCAGAGTCTCTAAAATTTCACATATATCCACACATATTATTATTAGACCATTAGGCTTCAGAAACATACAAGAGAAGAACCACATCCAAAAATATATGCCTTGCCCCTTTTTAAAACTGTAATGAAAGATCTAGATAAGTATTTGATTAATCATATAAATACTCACTTACCAGTCCCCTGTAAAATAACAATAGGCTCTAACACTACAGTTTCAGATAATCCCTCAACACCTACCTCTCTGTCCTCAAACTGAACTTAAATAGGGCTGTGTGGCACCAAAATCACTTTCCCCCAGGTCCCTGAACATTAGTTCCTCTGAATGACTGTTCCCATACTCTATGATCCCTATTTGTGTATAGTCTAAAGATGAATGCCCCACATTATAACCTTGTGTGGCTGCTTCTCTATGTCTAGTCTACAAACATGGATCACTTGATGATTACCTGTTCTATTCATTCCCTTTGAAACACCTGGCATTGGCAATTGTAGGAAGACAGGATACTGGGATAGATAGACCATTTGTCTGACCCATTATGGCCGTTCTTATGTTCTTAAATATTTTTGGTCACTTTGTATTTAGCTTTAAAAGGTAAAAATAAAGCAAGAACAAAATACAACATGTATTGACATTCATACAACCTGAATGATGGTTGAAAACTATGCAAGGACACCTGCATGCAATATTGTCCTATGCAGAGATATGACTTAAAAAAAGATGTTTTTGAAGGAAAAGCCAGTGACAATATCCTGCACCAAGCAGTTAGGTTTTCTGATCTCTACAATTGCCCTGTCTTGCAGAGTTAGGCCCTGATCCTGCAAAGCTTTAACCATGTGCTTACTTCAAGCATGTTTTGTCAGCAGGCCCATTGGACGCCAGCAAACATATGTGCTTAAAGTTAAGATGTGTATTTGCAGACTGGTGGCCTTTGACGTTTTATTGAGATTGCACATGCATTGATATCCCTAACCGGAACTGTATTTGATGAAGGCCAAAAATGGCTTGGATTATCCAAAAATACAGGGCCAAAATTTCCATTTATATTTTCAGAACAAAGGAGTAGGATTGGGCACTTTTACAGAAGCCTGGGTGGTAGGAGAATGGATATTGTCACCAAGGAATAAGCCTTTCACTTGCTCATAGCCTTAGATGAGCCTTCTATGGGACTCAACCAAAAATAGGAATAATTCCCCAACTCATTCAACTTCAATAAAGACACAGCAGGGACACATTTAGCCCCATGTACCTCTAGCCCAAGGCCATATTGCCAGCCAGTTTTTTTTATGAGTGATAGCATATTTAACCTCTCAGAGGTCATTTAACAGGGTGGAAGTGTCTCCTGCTTCTGGGGGCTCTGAAACAGATGATCAGCTGGTGTAAGTTGCAAGAGCTCCATTGACTCCAATGGAGCAATGAAAATTTACACAAGCAGAAGATTTACCTTTCTGTGTATCAAAGGGCAATGTTATACATGTGGCAACTTTGTACAAACCTTTATGTTTTGTGACCCTGAAAGTTGAAGTGATGGGAGACACACACTGTCCTTTTTAAGAATCTCAACTAACTATTCTTAATTTGAGATTCTAGCCGATAAAGGAAGCCCTTGAGCTAGCTGAACTGGTTTATTAGTTATGAAAAAGCAGCAAGATAGGATTATTACACTGCAATTTCATCAAGTCTCGGGCTTCAAATACAACACGCTCCGAGGGGATACTATTTAGCTTAAAGAACTCTCTTTAAGTAACTCCTGTTACTCCAGCTAAGGCTGGACACTATTTCTGAAAGCAGGTGACTCAAGACATGTGGCCAAGTAGTCAAATCCATTTTTAAACTGCTCTTGGGAATAGTTTCAGCTGCTGAGTGGTTTCTTTGGCAAGACAAGAGTTTCTTACCAGTGTTATATTATTACCACCGTATGCTTTATCTTTGAAATTTTGTATGCCCTCTCATGTGATGTTTCTAAGCTCTCCTTCATGGTACTACTTCTGATTTTGTGAATGTATCTTAACAGACTGTTTTAAGGGATGTTTTGTAATTTTAGACTTCAGATTGGCTATATGCAGAGCAAATGCTTAGCTACAGGTTAGAGTTACTATTTTGGTAGCATTATTAGAGCTCAGGGAAATGCTGCCATCTGAACCAAGACAGGTTTCTTGATGTAGAATGACACCCCAGTAGCCCAAAGGAATAGTCCTGCCACAGCAAAGTAGTGTAAGTAGGAGACTTCAGAGAACAAATGCTGTAGGGATCCATTTGTCATGATACTACTAAGTGGAGTATTGGAGGTGTGTTCACTCCCCTCTTTTAAAATCTGATTGCGCAGTATGGACTCTCTCATGTTTATCATTTGGACGCACTTTTTTCTTGGAAATATAAACATGCTTAGCAATAAGACGGGGCTTTTAAGAGCTTCCTATCTACGCTTTAATTTAAAATGTCCTCAGCATTCAGAAGTGGCGAAGTTCTACTGAACTATATGCCTATTCAGCTTGTAAGGAAGAAGTTTCTATAAGTTGGTCACTGTCTCTTTGCTGCCCGTTGACAACCAGAACCATTAAAGTTTGTTTCACTCCCTTCTTTAAACCACTCATTAAGTAAGTCACATCCAGAGACATTATATATTGCAATGATCATAAAATAGGTATTGACAGTTTCAAACATAAAAAAGCCTCCAAGTTTTGTGACTCCACTACCCCTCATCCCAGAAATGCACAATGTGATATGAGGCCTGGCTTGTTCATTTCTATCCCCCCAAACTATGAAATCAGGTTTAGGACTCTGCATTTTTAGTCAGCTCAGCCGGTATTTGGCTTTAATCTGCATACCTTCTGTGAGATCTAACGCCTGCCAAGGAAAGTACTAAATCAGCCTCCCTATCTCTAGTATCTATGATGTCTCTAAAGAGCTCACTTAAATCACATGCCCATACTAAACGGAGAGAGGTTGCTCTGTAGGGCCTTTATATAACTCTTCTTCAAATGCTTTTATGTATTTGCTGTTGGGCTTCAATTTAAGCAAAGAATGTAAGCAGCAGATGATTGAAATTGACCACAGAATACACTCTGCAATGAAAAGCTGAAATGGCCATTACCCTTCCCTGCACCCCATCTCTTCACAGAGAAACCTTTCACTTTTTCACATATATTTTATTGAGATCCTTAATTCACTTGGACTTACTCAGGAAGGAAACAAAATTTCACTTCCTTCCATATGATATTCTGATTGCCCCCAGGCAATGCGATAGGAGCAGTGGTGTAACAAGGCCCCAGAAGGCCCTGGTGCAAGAACAGATTAGGGACCCCCTCCTAATTCTGAAATCTTCCCCCCACTCCAGTCCAGCACCCCTCAACCTCCCAACTCCTGTCTAGATCCCTGCAGTCCCAATCCAGCCCTGTTTCAGTTCCCCTACAACACTCATTCATCACACCCACCTCCAACCCTAGCTCCTAGAGGCCATTCAAGACAATCTGCTATGCTAGAGAACAATTCAGCGTCCCCCACCCCATACCACTCAAATTTTGGCCCAGACACTCTTCAATCAGGCATTGTGACCAGGGGTCGCAGCACCACTCACTCAAATATCCCCCAACCAGCATTCTGTCATGATGGAGGGGCAGCTGGCCAAACCTGAGCTGTGATGAGACCCTTTGTGCCAGGGCACAATGTCTGGAGCAGGGAGCTATGCCCAGGCCCATGGGACACAAGAGCCACCACTGTGGGATGAACGCACGGTGGGTTTGCTGCCAACTCCTGGAACCAGATCTTCCCTGTTAATCCCTCTGGTTGGGCACCCATAACTTCTTTGATCTAGTTGTGACTGCACCATTGTAGTTAAGCCATTGGTGAGATGCTGTTCACCAGGAAACAGGCGTAACCCCACATGCGCATGACCAAAGTCAGTATGTGACACAAAACGTAGGTGCCAAGTTCAGCTGGTAGTGTAAGTGAAGTGAGTTTAACTACACCAGGGATAAACAGATACATTACTAAACTATCTGTAAAGTGAATAGTGAATCAAAGGAATTATACCATGCATCTTTTACATTGACAGCAGCAGGGTCATTTAACAGGGTTGGGAGTGGCTATAACTTATGTGAAACTGTGCACTGCAGGACAAGTGTAAATATGCGAGAAGAGTATCATAAAATGTATTCTACTCTAGTTGAGTAAGCCATTCTCACTGAGGGAGTTCTTAATCTGGGGAGGCGATAACGGCACCACTGCCTGCAATGGAATCTTTAGTCTCATTACGTGTGGGCATTTCAGCACCATCTACAAGTACAACTGATTAGAAGTTTTTGGCCAATCCCTTTGGGAGATCAAAGGGCACCGGCAAAGTGGCCTATGAACCAGAGCACTAGACTAGGACTCAGGAGACCTAGTTTCTTGTCCTCATTCTGCCACTGGCCTGCTGAGTGGCTGTGGGCAAGCCACTTCACTGCTCTATGTCTCAGTTTCCGCCCCTGTAAAATGGAGAAAATGATAGTGACCTCCTTTGTAAAGCACATTGAGATGTACACATTAAAAGTGATAGATCAGAGATAGGTATTAGGAGTCTGAACAAGGATTCTTGTACTCATTCAGTGGGGACTTTGAGGTAGATTCTCAAAAGCAGAGAGTGGACGGATAACCAACTAATCTCCTTTCCAGATTTGTCTCCTCCCTTTGGGCACCTCTCACCCAAGTGAGAGTTTCTTTGGAATTTTTGGCAGGATAGGATCAGGCCATCAGCATACTAAAGTGCCATTAACAGGGCACAATTGTATAAGCAACAACTCATCTGTTGTCCTAAACTAAAGTTCCAAGGTCAGCTGTAGATTGTTTGGTATAAACAGCTAAGTTGTTTAATCAAGCACACATTGTGATTTGCAAAATAGTAATAGTCAATTTTTATTATAGATGAGGCAAAGGGTCCTAACTGGGAACGGGGAATCTATCATCCTGAGTGATGTACAGGGAGTCTCTCCATGGGAGAGTTCACAATCTAAAAGATACAAAGAAAAGTAAATTGGGGAAACAAAACTTATAAGACTTACAGAACAGCCTCTCCAGATGGAGGGGGAAAAAAAAAAAATCTTTAGCTAGAAAGATAAGGACCTGTTTCCACTGAGTAGGCAGTGACAATGCTGGAACTAGAACTCAGGACCCTTGTGATAGTCCTCATTCAAAATTTGAGTCAATGCTGACCCTCAGGACTGACTGAGAAAGGAAGGTCTAGCAGTAGGCATTAAAATGACACTTATCAGGGAAAGGAATGAACTTAAACTATAAGGTGAACAGCACTTGGGCTTGTTTCTAAGGCTCATAACTTGAGCCCAGGAACAAAGGAGTATACAGGTAGAACAGGGAAGTAGTTATCAAGGTTTGAAGTGCTAATGTAGCATGAAGAGTGACATACAGGGACACATTCTTTTCCCTCTAACGATTAAGCTCAAGGGGAACTTAAATCAACTTATTTGAAAAGGTGGGTTCCCTTCCCCTTTAAACACCATCACATAAAAGACTGCCTGGCTGAGGGGAGCTGACAGCTTTGCTGATGCAGGAAGCTGAATAGTCCAGCTTACTCTGGCATAGCACTGCAGAGCCAATTCAGCCAATAGCAGGGAAGAGTTTAGTTGGCACTGAACTAAGCCGGTTTGTGCACAGATGAACTGTAAGAAGAAGCCTACTTCTGAATTTAAGTACAAGGAGATGTGAAGCACATGATGTACTACGGTGGCATAGAATTCTAAACATTGAATTCCCCAAAGCCAAACTCATCAGGAATAGAATGTTTGACCTATTTCTGACCAATTGGATTTCTGTTCTTAGGTTACTTAGGGCCAGTTTCACATAGACTTTGCAACACCCAAGTATCTAACCCCTAGACACCCCATTGCCTTATGAAAGTCAGTGCCATTTAGGCTCCTAGGCATGAATGAAGCCAGCAAGCCAAGCGAGTCAAAGAAAAAGATAGGATTGGGGGCCCAGAACAATTTGAGTTCAGCACGTAGGTGCCTGATAGACAGGTCAGAGATAGGCACCTCCCTCCTCTCAGGACTCTGTCATGGAGGGAAGCACATAAATCAGGTTGGCCCATTTTCCTGAAGGAAAGAAAGCCTGGATTGTCCCATAGCCAGAGCACTCAGCTGGGATGTAGGACACCCAGCTTTGAATTCCTACTCTGCTGGATATTGAGCAGGGATTTGAGGACAGATCCCTACCCTCCAGGGGGTGCCCTAAATGCAAGGCTATTGAGTATTCTGGGGTGGGACTTGGAATCTCTTGGAGCTGTTCTACTTTGTGGAAGTACTTAAGTATTCCTTAGACCAGAGGGAGACTCGTGTTCAATCCCTGCTCCAAATCAGGCAGACTATAGAGTCAAACCAGGTCTCCCACATCCCAGGAGAATGTCCTAGCTACTGGAATATTCCAGTGCAGAAACCTCTTGCACCCTGGCTCTTGTGGGGAATGCTGTTAGAGCACCTACAGACTAAAGCCCCAATGGCAAGATAGGCAGGGAGACACCTAGTTAGAGAATCCCACTTGGAGGCCACCAGGTATTTGGCTTGCCGTATGGCTCCTTACGGTTTGTTAGCTTTGGGGTGGCATTAGAACTTGGGTCTTTGCAAATGCTGAGCAGTGAAAATTTAAGTGCCTAGGTAGAAAAGTGAGCAGTTGTTCTGAGAATGTGACTGGTGCCTAAATGTTGTCCTGAAGCATTTGTCTCTTTAGGTGCCCAAGTATCTTACGTTCCTCCTTACTATCCATGTTTAGAAACACATAGCTCCTGCCCCTATGTCCCACACCAGGCTGTGGCTATGAAGTCTGTTTGATAAAGACCCACGTTATGAAGATTTGGAGACCTTATACATTGCAGCAATCATAAAATAGTCTTTATTGGCAGTTAAATTAAGACAGGTAATCTTAGGACTTCAGGTTGTAATGCATGATTCCATGCCCCATTATTCCACACATGCAGGGAATACAGTGTTGGCTGGTTGCACTATTTACAGTTGCATAGCTTCAATACACCCATTGTACATTAGACACAGTGATAGACAGGTTAAGTCCCAGAAACTAGAGCCTAAATGGTCATGAACAGACCTGCTAACAGAATGACAGATTCAGTCGAGTACAGGTACATGCTAACTCATGGAAACACTGCAAAGAAAATTTGCATGATGTTGGTTCACAAAAGGAAAATTAGCTTCTTTAAGTGAGGTACACTAAAGAAACCCCCTCCCCATTCAGCCACTGGTTTACATTAGTCTTAAAATAATGCTACAATCCCCATCAGACTTCCGTTAAATATTAATGGGATCATCTCAAAGGGTAGATTCAAGTGCATTTTTCCAATCCCTCCCCCCCACCATCACAATAGAAGTACATTTTCAGCAGCTTGGAAGCTAGGAAAGTTGTAGTTTAAGCTGGGCGTTCATTTAAATAGTTAACAGACTGCATTGTGTGCCATGAGTTACCTTAACACTTTTCCCTGAAAGAGAATGTCCTGTGCAGTGGAAAGACATGTGGCTGGAGGTCAGAACTATGAACGCACAAAGTACAGCTCAAGACAGATATTTTAGTGTTAGAAATCCAGCTGTGCATTTCACTCTGGTTCTGCTACAGTGGGTTTCTCAAAAGGATTGAGTTCTTCTGGATTTCAGGCCCCAAGGCTACAGGAATGAAGTCAAATACTTTGGTTACAGGATCTGGGGAGGCGGGGGGAGAGAAAGCTGTTATTTCTAACAAATCTTGCCTGAAGCTGGAGTCTCACCACACTCGATTCCTTGGGCTTCAGAAGTTGCTGTCTCTTCAGCCTTGATTTGATCTCTGCTCTCCTCTACTTTAGAAAGAGCGACTTCCTGAGAAAGGGGTAGATCAGCCTCACTGCAAGCAGCAGAAGCCACCAGTTCCTCTTCAGTGTGCTGCTGCACCTCTGGCCTTGCATCTATATTTGCCTTTGATTCCTTGCACTCTGTAGAGTCTCCCCTGCTTTCCTGGTCTTCATTCTGAGACTCTTTCCCACTCTCTAGGTCTGTGGACCCTGCTGCAGACTGGGCCGTGCCTGTATCTTTTGGTATCACTTCTGCAACTTCTCCCTCATCCTTACGATCTTCAGCCATCTCTTCAGCTGCCCAGATCCCCTTCTTGCCAAGTTTGCCTCCCATGGTTGGCGTGCTGGAGCAGCACTATAGTGAGGAACAAAATGCACCACCTCTTCACAGCAGTACCAAAAGGTACAGAAAAGGCTGCTTGGCTCCTGTCTGTGTCAGGAATATTGTAGCAACCACCCAAAAGTATCTCAGCTGTAAGACAGAAGGATCAACATAAGCAACCATGCATTTTAGCCACGTAACCATTAGAAGATCAAGTAAAACACATTACCCAATACTATACTGGGCCAGTTAATAGAAGCCCACTTGCTAATGATGGTTGGACAGCTACTGCTGCATTTCCTTATTTCAGCAGTACCAGAGAGAGGAAGCAGCTAATTATCTTTACAGTTAGCATTTAAGTTACTAAAATTGCAGACAGAACTTTACTGCCACTGACCAACAGGTGTCACACATTCTAGCCCTTTAAAAGTTCAACTCCATGTTTGCCCTGTTAGTCATAGCCACTTTAACTCAGAAGTAGTTTTCCCTCTGTTGTTAACATCAACAACTCAATCAACAAACCAAACTAGGTTTTATAATTTCACTAATCACAGGAGAGAAAGCTTTCAAGTCAAGGACTGGGCATTATATTGTGACTGCAGATGGAGAGAATCTAGCCTTTTCTCCCATAGAAAAGTTTAGCTTGTGGCACCAGAAATAATAATGATGATTTGTTCACATAAACAAAGCAAGTATGTGTTACTTTACAAAGTTTCTCAACTGATCACAGCCAAAGATGCGAGTTATAGAAACATGTCCTGTCATATATTACTCAGCCCCTTATCCTAACTACTTGTCATACATTCTTAGAAAAAACAGTGTAACCCAAATTTTATCTTTGTAAAGTACAGCCTACAGTAATCTAAATTTCTTCTCCTTTTAATCTACAAGACCATTCAGGGAGAAACAATATTTTTGTTTTTAAACTTGGTTTGCATTATACTGATTATTAACAAAAAACAAAAACAAACCCCCTGTCCAGTCCCATTGGGCATTTTGTGTGTATGTATAAAGATACCATCAAACTAAACACAACACTAATTAAAGTGCCAAGAAACATTTAAAACACATAAATAGAAAAAGAAAAATCTCTTACCAACTACAAAAACACCAGTTTCAGCAACTGTATGCCTTGCACTAGATCCTCATAAACAGTCCTCTTTCTAAAAAGGCTAACCTTATATACAGCTAGGTGGCCACATAGAAATGCTTCCCCACAATTCCCTGAACTTTAGTTCCACCAGATCTTTGTTCCATTGCTCTATTGTTCATTGTTATATCATCTAAAGAATGAGGATGTCTGTTACACTGAATGACTTTTTAAAACTTGTGGGATTGTATCATTTATGTACAAACTTCAGACTTCTTTTGCTTATTCCTATTGTCTTCTGTTTTGAATTAATTAATTAATGGATTGATTAATTAATAAAAACAAATTTAAAAAATGGATAGTCCATACATATATAGATTCTTGTGCCCTTTCCTATATTCTTGGCTGGCTTGCTTTCTGAGTTTCCAGCATACTATGTTGTATGGTATTATAAGTGTTCATGGAAATATTTGGCCTGATCTACAGTTGTAATGAGTTCCTAAAACTCCCAGTGAAATCAATGAGCACTGCAAATGCTTAGTGGCTCTGAAATACTTAGCCACTAGTGAACAGGCAAACTGTTGCATAGTAAGATAGGTGCATATATAACTTACTCATGTCCCCCTTTGCGGAATGTGATCCACAGAGGACACGAGTCTGTTACAGCTCTCACCTAGAGAGTTTGGGTGTTTAGATTGAGAGGAAGAGGTGGCTATGTGTTTGCTAGTAGAGTTGCAATATTTCAGATACAAAGAGGCTTGCAGATTTCACCATCTTATAAACAAACAATTGGGACCACGTTTCCATACAGTGTTCATGCTATCTAGATTCCACTCAATTCCTCTGTTCCCACACCAAGTCTGATACAACCTTTGACCATCACATGTTTAAAAGCCAGATTCTCAGACAGCCTGCTTGTAGTAGCCAACGTCAGTCCATTCATTTCAGTGAACTTCTCCTTCTTGATGTGTTTGTGGCCCATGTTTGGAGCTCTATGCATAGTACAGATAGAAGCCTACTGGGAAGTGGCCAATGAGAGTCATTTGCTTTGCTTTGCTTTTTGATTCACCAATTAATGCCTCACAAGACAGGGTCTTTGTTGAGGTAAGGAATGCAGGGAGGAGAAAAGCACCAAGCTTCTGGTAAGTATTTCATCAATATCCTGGCAGCTGGCAACATCTGACCTGAAAGATAGAGAGAAAACTTTATTATCACCCACACACCTTAGCCACTTGATCAATGCAAGAAGTTACCTGGTGCATGGGGAAGGATATATCAGATACTTGCCCATACACATCAGCTTTAAGTGCTGGTACTCTAACAATACTCTTGCCTCTCTGCTACTGCATTAGTCAATATAAAATGGAATTTACTTTTATGCAAGTCACTTAACCAGTTGTTTCACCGAGTTCATTTATAGCAGATCACCCTCAGATTCCATGTGGTAAATCTTTTAAGATGCTGATATAGGAAGAAAAAGGAATTCAGAATATCATGAAGCTCCTTATTTATGCTCCCTCAGACTCACTGGGACTTTGCTAGATTTATGACTCATAAAGCTGATGGCTACTGGCAGCACTATAAAATCAGCCAGAAGACCAAGTTAGGATTTGTCTCTTACAGAACACTAGGTAGCGAAGATTCTGCAGCAAGAGATTGTCAGTTTTTGTTTCAGAGTAGTGGCCGTGTTAGTCTGTATCCACAAAAAGAAAAGAGTACTTGTGGCACCTTAGAGACTAACAAATTTATTTGAGCATAAGCTTTCGTGAGCTACAGCTCACTTCATCGGATGTTGTCAGGCAAGGGGATGGAATCTAACTGGGTCTTCCATAAGAGAGTTGCCTCTATAGTGCAGACAAATGAAAGTGTGTTGTTGGGTCAGCAAGTTAAGCACGTTTCAATACATCCAGTTTCCCTGATGACAGGATTGTTAGGCCTCCACCTTATTATAAGCCTACATCCTGAACAGCAGGGAAAACTGACAGGCACAGATCATACCTTTAAAGAAAAGCACTATCTATCACTACATCAAAAGAGAAACAGACAAACAAACAAAAAATCACTAGTACTTCCCTGCTTACTTCCCTCTCTAAGATACTGTTACTGCAGCCTGAGAAGTGAAGCCATGGATATCTCCACCAGGGGATTGGTGTATCTCTAGATCAGTGGTTCTCAAACTATAGAGTGGGCCTCCTAAGGAAGGTGCGGGCATAGGCGCTGATGCTGTGGATGCTCCGGGGCTGAAGCATCCATGGGGAAAAAGTGGTAGGTGCGGAGCACCCACCGGCAACCCCCCTATCAGTTCCCCTCTTTCCCACAGTGCCTCCTGCCCGCTGGTAGGCCCCACTGATCAGTGCTTCCCTCTCGCTCCCCACACCTCCTACCTGCTGCGATCAGCTGTTTTGCGGCATGCAGGAGGCTTTGTGGGGGAATGGGGGAGGAGCAAGGGGGCAGCATGCTCGGGGGAGGGGCAGAATGGGGTGGGAAGAGGCAGGGCGGGGGCTTGGAAGAAGGGATGGGATGGGCAGGAAGAGGCAGAGTAGGGGCAGGGCCTTAGGGGAAGGGGTGGAGTGGGGGCAGGGTCTGGGGCAGAGCTGGGGGTCGAGCACCCCCGGCACATTGGAAAGTTGGCACTTGTGGGCGCGGGAATGTAACAAGGGAGGTGTGAGCTGGGTGCTTTTTTTTTTTTTAAGAGCTGAGGTGGCTGAGGCTCGTTCAGAAGGGCAGTGCACACCCAGGAGGCGGGGATGAAGGAGGCAGCCAGAGCCCTGCTGCCCCATAACTGACAGCCAGAGCCCTGCCACCTTGCTTTTGGCTCTCCTTCCCCTGGGCCCCCCAATCCCTCACTAGAAGCCAGCCCAGGCTCAGGCTCTCCTCCCTCCCCCAAAATCCCTCACCTGGAGGCAGTGGGGTTCCGTCTGTCAGCCCCGGGGCGGAAGAAGCAGCGCAGAAGTAAGTGTGTCAGTGGGGCACTAGCTCTGTTGTGAAAGGTGATATTGACAAATACCACTTTCCCCATTGCCTCCCTTACTTCTGTGCTGCTGCTGCTAGCGTGGCACTGCCTTCAGATCTGGGTGCCAGTCCAGCAGCCACTGCGCTCCGCTCTGCCTTCAGAGCTGGGTGCCAGGCCAGCAGCCACTGCGCTCCACTCTGCCTTCAGAGCTGGGTCACGGTATATGTACTTGTGTGTAGAAGGGGTATATGTGACTACGGACATAAAGAAGGGGGACCTGCTCAATTGCGTTTGAGAACACTGCGCTAGACACACCTGACTCCTGGAGGTTTTGTACACTGGAGGGCAATTTTACACATGATGAGATTGTTCTGCAGCCTGGCTGCTCCTTCAAGGAAGACATTTGTGGTTGTATGAAGTTAAGAGCCGTCTTTTAATCCGTTGTTGAAGTGTTAACTTCCCTGCTGACTGTAAAATAGCACCTATATGAGTGAAGCTAGTTTTATTCGCTATAAATATCAGTTAGTACAGTGCTGCAGAGGTATGGGGCCTGCCTGCCAATATGTGGTTTCAATGAGTCCTGGGAAGAGAAATGCTCACCATGGGGATATTGGCTAATCAGAAAAAGGTCTTTGAGTATGGAATCTCTGGATACTAATTCTTTTTAAGTAGAGAGAGGAGATAACAAAAGTGGGGACTGTTCACAGTGTAGATGGTAGCATAACAGAAGGTACAAGAAGAAATGAGCCAATCTCCATGATTCCACACAGCATTCCTGGACCAAGAATTCTCCACGTGGGACACCCCCACTACTGGCACTGGGAGTCATCTGGTGTCCTCCTCTCCCCAGCCATGTGGACTTGGGGAAAAAGAGCTGCAGGGAGGTGCCAGCCAGAGACTGAAGCTGGCAGTTGAAGCCAGGCCCAGTGGCCACTGATAATGTCATCAGACCCCCTGAAATTTTTCACACTCAATATTATCTTGCTTGTGCTAACGGGCTGTTTACTTCGCTTCCCTCCTTTCCACTTAGCTAGTCCTCTGTTAACCTAACCTTACCGAAAGGATTAAAAAAGAGTGGAATGAACATGACATTTGCCGCTATTGCATTGCTCACTCTGCTTGGGTTTTCTGTCCCTTTCCTGTATTTGTCATTTTTATTTAGACTGTAAACTGTTTAGGGCAGAAGCTATTCCTTATTCAGTTTCTACAGTGCCCAGTACAATGGCTCCCAATTTTAATTTGGGCCCTACTAGACACTATCATAATAGATTGGGATTTAAAAAAAATCCCAATGCCAGTGAGATTACAAGGCTTCAGAACAAACGGAGCGGTCAGTAGTATGCACTGTGGTATGCAGTGTTGTTAGAGCTGTTAGTCCCAGGCTATTAGAGAGACAAGGGACAAGACCTGAAGAAAAGTGCTGTGTAGTTTGAAAGTGTGTCTCTCTCACTAGCAGAAGATGGCCCAATAAAATATTACCTCATCCACCTTCTCTCTCAATAGTACCCAATGCATTTGTGTTATACTCACTAACATAGTATTTCTGCACCCTGGATGACAGGGAAGGTAGAAAGAAGAAAGTGAGCAGGAGGAAAGTATATAAGAAATTCTTAAGCTTCACAGTGGCAGGACATCTATGAGGAGCATCGGAAACAAGAAACAGCTGCATAAGAGAGATTGGATTCTTAGAGAGCTAAAGTTCGCAATAATCACAAAGGTGGAAATTAAAAACACGGGAACATGCAATAACATAAGCAGAAGAGAGGGTAAGAGGACCCTGCGGGCTGCCATTTGAAATCAGGCTTGGGAGTCTTGCAATTTGATCCATCCGTTCTGTGTTAGACCTCATCTTCATATTAGCCCAATGTCTGTCTTCCATGCATCTCCCCAACCATTCTGCATAAGAAGAACCCAAGCCGTACTCAGGTTTAACATCTGTACTGATTCTGAAGTCTCTTGCTGTCACCAGCACCACCTCCTACAGAACCAGCTGATCCCAGAGTAAATGCAAAGTCAATGGTTTCAAAACTTAGAGACACCTTGATGGGCAGTATAAAATATATGGTATATGCCTGTCTCATGTTCTGATCTAACACATTCCTTGATTTATTGAAAATAAACCTATATCTGTACAGAATCTGATCATATCTCCAAAATCACCTCCTGCAAGGGCTATTAACCCACACTAGATATAAAGTTATCACAGATGTGTAGGTTTCTAGTGTAACTCTTCTGCAAATATGCTAAGGTTTTTATTGCTGGGTTTCAGTTCATTTAAACAGTGTAAGCAGCAGACACTTAAAATTATATCATAGATAGAGCTTGCAATTAACAATTGAAACTGCAAACAAAATATCCCAATGTCAGGCTTCTTCTCTGACTGAAAGAAGTTGACTTTTGTCATAGATATTTGAGTGAGATGATCAGTAAACCTGAAAGAAATGGTCTTAGGAATTCTGGTGGAGAAGCAATTATCTTTTATATGTCATTGCTAATACACCATGGGAAAGCATGCACCAAAGGGTGGGCATTTAAGATAGAATCTTAGAAGAGTCTGATGAGATTAATGTAGTCCAAAACCATAATCTCTAATGCACTAAATGTTTGGAGACACAGTAATATACAAGGAAACTGATGGTACATAGTTAAATCATTTAGAAGAGCAGAAATGTTTTCATATTTGTTGGAAAGACTGTTCTTTGGAGAACAGTTGCAAATGTGTGTCACAATAGTCCTAACAAAAGTGAACGTTGTTTGTAATGAGATGAATCATTACCTTACTGCTGTCTATAAAGGACCTGCTCAATTCAGTGAAGGCTTTTTGGTTATTTTTTCCCCTAGCTACAGTTATATCAAACTACTGTGGAAAGTGGATGACAGTCCATCAAAGTTTGGTGGGTCCAGTGAGTTTTGTGAAGCAAAATAAAGGATACTAGTTGCTCAAGAAATCTCTGATATTTTACGTAACTCAACTTGGATACCATTTAACTCACAAAGAGTTCAATTCTACCATCGTAGAATTGACAACTATGTTGCACGAGATGGCCTTTGTATATCATTGCCTTAGTATAGAGAACCTGTTCATATCTGCCATCTGTGACTAACTGGATGCTCTAATATTAAGATTGTGGAATGAAGAGTGGGTGTAAAGGTATAGGCCAGAACTATTAAGCTTTTAGGGAGCAGTTTAACAATTTTGTTGGTTCTCATATAGGGCTTAAAAGTTAACAGCAGGGATGAAAGTTTAAATAAGCAGGCTAAGGAAACATCAGCGTATGAAAGATGCCAACACAGGAAAATGCAAAGTGGTTGGAAATTACCATTCCCCAACCACTAAGGCATAGGAAATTGCCGTTACTGCTACAGACTAGCTAAAAGCTGTGCAAAATGCTGGTCTTTGCTAAACAGCCTCTTATTTTTGTTGCCTAGTCCTTGTTCTCCCCACTCCAGTTTTCATGCCTTGACTTTTTTAAACCTATAATCTCCACAGGCCAGGAACTGACATTTATTTTAAGTGTGTACACATACCACAGTCAAGCCATCTGAAGAGTAGCCACAGGACAGCACAGAGTATAAATTGCCTTAACAGAGGTTAGTATGACAAGAAGGTGAGGGGGAGGGAAGACACTGGAGCTCCTTAAAACAAAGTTTTGATGGAAAATGGGTTTTAGTTAAAGGAAAATTTCTGGACCAAAATATCCATGTCATAAAGAACGTAATGTTTTCATCAAAGCTTCTTTATTTAAAAAAAAAAGTGAACACTGGAACATTTTAAAGAAAAAAAATGTTTCTACTTCCAGGAAAATCCCAAACCATTTTTCTTATAGCTCAACTGGGCAGAGGCAATGGCAGAATCACATTGGTGGGGGGTAAGACAATGTAGGAGCTGACTTAATGACAAGGAAAAAAAAAAGTCTTACCTGCATTGAAATAAACGTTAGACTTGCAGACCAAGAGGTGCAGAATGGCAAAAAATGGCTTCAGAGAGGGAGAAAAAAAAAACTTTATGGTGAGACACTTAAACCTTTTCCATAGGATTAGTGGATCACTGATCTGAGACTGAAGGGGAGGGGGATGGAATTAAGTAACCCTAGTGGAAGACTATTGATGTCAGGAAGTATGCAGATAAAAGTAACAAGTCAGAGGACAGTGCAGATGTCAGCTGACAAGTGAAGATTGACTTGATACAAAACCAAGTTGTTCCTTACATCTAGACAATCTGAAGTGGCAACAGAGGAGTTTGGAGGGGCAACTGCAAGTGGGGGAACACCACTTACAGATAGTAGCTAGAATAGTTATATGTAGTAGCAGGCTTCCTGAGGCTAGGTGGGTAACCTACTTTCAGTTAAACCAGCACGAGTCCAGGGAATGTCCACTGTATTTATGGAGCCAGAAGGACCCAATTACTCAAGCGGAGCTGTGTGGGCTTTGTCTTTATAGTGAGCTGTTTGATAAAACAAGATACAATGTGTATAGAGAAATTCTGTGTGGTGGCAAGCATAGTGAGAGTACTCATTATTACAGTGTTTAAGCTTTCTGAGCACACTTCAGTCATGCAACTAAAGGTAAGAATCTCCAGAGTTCAGGATGTCGTCCTCTGAGGACCTATTGAAAGCTGCATCCAATTTAAGCATCATACAAGTTCAGGGGGCAAAGCTCTCAAAAAAGCCTAGGGACTTAACTGCTTTAATCCCCATTTTCAAAAGCAACCAAGTTATCTGGGTATTTTACATTTTTACTCCATACCTCTTCCTAGGAGGAGTAAGATGGAATGTTGATGCATGTTTCAAATTAAAAAAAAAAAAAAAAAAAAAAAAAAAAGCTAAAAACTGGTAGTCTATAGCCAAAAAGTTCATTCAGTTAAGGTAGATACAAGCCATAGATTAGAAACACAGGCATATTGCAATTATAAAATGAAGTTTATTACTAGCAAATATTAGAATACATCAGTTACTATACCAGGCTACTGGACATAGAGACAGTCACAAGCCTCTAGTGTCCTATTACTATACCTAAGAAATAGTGGTTCTGAATTTACACTACTAATTTCTACAATAAGACATTAATGTTCATCTATTGAATGTTATTCTATTGGAAAAGGGTCAGCTGGTCCTCAAATGGAGCTGGAATTGTAGTTAACAGATACCCATTAAGCGATGCATCAAATGACAAGATCTTTACAGCATGCAGGTCACATACCCATGTGATCAGGCAACTTAGGACAGTAAAAGGAATACAGAGGAAGCAAGTCTGGTCTTAAAGCCCCTTGCCCATCACATATATAAATATGCATGAAAATATCACATTAAGTCAAACAGAACCTGCATTAAACAGATAAATATGGCTATGCACTGGAAAGTACAATTATGACAGCTCAGGTATTGAGAGATTTGCTGTATTTTCAGCCAGTCTAGATAAAGTTACAGGACTTGGGGCAATTGGTAGAAAAAAATTTCATCAAAGATACATGCCATCTTCAGTCCCCATGCCTCTCCAGAGGACTGAAATTTGGCCAAGACCTGGGGGATACAGCTCACCAGTGCTGATGGAACCACCCAGAAGAGGTAGTTTTTAAAATAGCATTGCTCAGTCTGTCCATTTCACTCTGGCACTAGGGATCAGATAGTTGCTGGAAAGATTGAGGTGTTCTGCCACAGCTACAGTCTCAGAGGTTGTAGACGCAGAGAGTAGAATTAGTGTTGCCAGGCTCACTCTGCAGAAAGTGCCTCTTCATAGAGATGGGTCTTGAAATGGAAACTGGGGTAGCGTTACTTGGCATTCAGATTCAGGGGGATTCCATCTATTCACCATCTCCTTCCTGTCTGCTCTCAACACCTGTAGGTTCTGTGACTTCCAGAAGCTGGGAAGGGTCTTCCTCTGGAGATTTAATGGTTTCCTCACTGATAGCAGCCACCAGCTGCTCTTCATTAGGCACCAAATCTAGCTGCCTCGGTTCAGATGTACAGATCTCTTCCACACCCGCTGCAGGGACTCCACCTCCTTCCTTGTCTTCTGTCTCATCAGCAGGGACCTGGGAATCTTTGTCCCTCTTCTCAGTTGTGAGTCCCACAGACTCTGCAGGAGGGTGGGTTTCCTCTGGTTTCACTGTAGCAGCCTCTGTAGCTTCTTCAATGCTCTGGGCTGTTTGTTTCTCATAAGCCACATTGAATCCCTTCTTACTCAGTTTGCCTCCCATGTTTGCAAGGCTACAGGAGTAGCCCAACCAAGTGTGATAAATGACTTGCTTCAGGAGACAAGATCTGGGCTGAGGACTGAGCAACCAGTGAGAGATCTGGAAGAGAAAGCTAGAAATGAGATACAGGGTAGCTAAGTTACTTAATTACTACAAGTGATCTCCAGATAGTCAAGGAGTGGTTACCCTGAACACCCAGCCAATATTAGTCAGTTGACTGTGGGAGCATTGGTTTAACTTGTACAGTGCATTGTTATATGAAGCACCACCACCACAAGATGATTAAACTATTCATCATGGGAGGAGACTACATGACCCATGAATTACAGATAAGACAGCCAAGGAGCTAAGCATGTTCATTAATCACAGCTACGTTATGAGCCAATACATCAAAACAAAAACAAAAAAAACAAGTCACAGGCACTACAAACTACTTCTGTAGTAGAGAAGACAAGAGAGGAATACAAGACTCAGCTCAGTGTCAGTTACACATGGTTACAGTGCCATATGCTGGAGTAGTAAAGAAATATTCTAAAGCCATAACTTACTAAAAATTCCCTTCTACTCAAGTACACACAACCTTCATCCGTAGAAAGTCTAGTGAGAAAAACTACTAACTACATCCCCCAAACTACCAGATTAGTAGTTAATAATAATATAACATATCTCCCTGCATTTAAAGACAAAACAAAGGACTATTTTAGCACACAACAAACAAAATAAGAAACACTCTTACCAACTCCAAATCACTTCAGTTGTTCTGCTGATTAGGTTCTAATCAGTTTCTTCTTACTCAGCAGGCTGGCCTTATAAAGCACTAGGTGGTCACACAGAACTGCTTCCCCACAAGTCCCTGAACATTAGTTCCACTGAACCAATGTCCCCTGACACCATTATTCCCTGCTAACTTGCATGAAGGAGAGAAGTGGATGATCCTTTGAAATCTTTAGAATCATGTGATTGTATCTTTATAGTCACATTTTAATGATTTATAATATTGTACTGGGCTTTAAAAGTTAATAATAAAATTAAAATTAAAATCAGTGGCCCACACATATATTCCCATTTCCATTTATATGTAACTTTACTTGGATTGGGTTTTGAGTTCACCGTGTTGCTATGTATTTGTATGTTCAAACAAACTGGGGGTGGCTGGGGAACCAATCCTGCAAGGACTTACTCTCATGTTTAACTTTATACATTGTGAATAGTCCCATTGAATTTAATGAAGTTACTCATAGTGTGCAAAATGAAGCATGTTTCTTGAGTCATACTCTTGCACAGCTGGCCAGGTGCAAGCAGAGAGATGTGTCCTAGGGGTGATGTAATTTAAACCAGTTGCACTAGCTTTGTCCAGTAACAAGCAGTTTGATGTGAAAACCCACCACCATTTCTCCTTTTCTGCCATCTGAAAGTGGCTTCGATTTGCAGAGGTTTTATTGTGGCTGCAGATTGGATGGATGTCCCTAGCAGGATCTGAGTACCTGCTATGGAGTACTGCAGAAGTGACTCTTGCTGCACCATTCATATTCAGATTTCTGGTGGGCAGTGTAATGTAGGGAGGGCACATCTACAAAATGGAAAGAGGAATGCTACTCCCGCCCCCTACTCCTCCCAAATGAACCTAAAGGCAATGATCTATGCGTCAGTGCTAATTGCATATAAGAATGATACCTGTTCATATTTTGCATATATGGCTAACATATACATACCAACACTGTAACCATGTAAAACACGTAACACACAGTCCAAGTAAAGTCACATACAAAGGGACGTGGGAATATACGTGTGGCTCGCTGATTTTTATTTTTACTTTATTATTAATTTTTAAAGCCCAGTATGAAAATACAAAAGGAACAGCTGAGAGTTCATTTAAAGAATATAAACAGCAGACACCTAAAATCATCCAGTAGATAGAGCTGGAAATTTAAAACTGAAATTGCCAACAAAATGGTCCATGCTCTCTTTCTCCTTTGATCCTTTTTTCCAATAAAAGAAGTTGATTTTTGTCAAAATGTGTGAGTGAGGTGACTAGTAAATCTGGAAGGAATGGC
Source organism: Dermochelys coriacea (assembly GCF_009764565.3). NCBI lineage: Eukaryota > Metazoa > Chordata > Testudines > Dermochelyidae > Dermochelys > Dermochelys coriacea. The sequence goes on from NC_050089.1 coordinate 9,473,855, forward strand.
CTTGGGAATTATGGTGGAAATGCGATTGTCTTTCATATATGTTATTGCAAATGCATCATGGAATTGCATTTATCAAGGGGTTGATATTTAACCTGGGCTTCTAGAAGAGTCAGATGGAGTGAATATGAGCCAAAACCAAAACATTGGATGCACAAAATGTTTGGAGATGACGTACAAGTGATGTACAAGTTTCAGAGTAGCAGCCGTGTTAGTCTGTATTCGCAAAAAGAAAAGGAGTACTTGTGGCACCTTAGAGACTAAAAAATTTATTTGAGCATAAGCTTTCGTGAGCTACAGCTCAAGTCATCGGATGCATTTGGTGGAAAATACAGTGGGGAGATGCATCAAATGCATCCGATGACTTGAGCTGTAGCTCACGAAAGCTTATGCTCAAATAAATTTTTTAGTCTCTAAGGTGCCACAAGTACTCCTTTTCTTTTTGCGAATACAGACTAACATGGCTGCTACTCTGAAACCTGTCATTATGCAAGGCACTGAATTTAGCCGTATAGAGTGGAAATCTATCAACTTCATAAAAAAACTCATAAAGATACAGACAGACATCATCTTCCTCTCCAAATGCAAACAGATGGACCTCATACCAAAAGGACTGAAGGTAAAAAATCCATTACAATCTACATACCACACAGACTATGCTGACAGCTTGTGCCACACACTCTCAAAGAAACTACAGAAGCACCTGATCAACATCCTCTACAGCAAACAGGGAAAGATTAAGAATGAGCTCTCAAAACTGGATATTCTCATAAAGAACCAACCTTCCACACAAACTTCCTCGTGGCTGGACTTTACAAAAACTAGACAAGCCATTTACAACACACACTTTGCTTCTCTACAAAAGAAAAAGGACACTAAGCTATCTAAACTACTACCTGCCACAAGGGACCACAACAGTGGTTCCCGTAACCCACCCAGCAATATTGTTAATCTATCCAACTATTCTCTTAACCCAGCAGAAGAATCTGTCCTATCTCGGGGCCTCTCCTTTTGCCCCTCCACCCCCGCAAACATGATACAGTTCTGTGGTGACCTAGAATCCTTTTTTCGACGTCTCCGACTCAAGGAATGTTTCCAACACACCTCTGACCAACATATTAACCCACAGAGACCTTCCTACCAACACTACAAAAAGAAGGATTCTGGGTGGACTCCTCCTGAGGGTCGAAACAACAGACTGGACTTCTACATAGATTGCTTCCGCCGACATGCACGAGCTGAAATTGTGGAAAAGCAGCATCACTTGCCCCATAACCTCAGCCGTGCAGAACAGAATGCCATCCACAGACTCAGAAACAACTCTGACATCATAATCAAAAAGGCTGACAAAGGAGGTGCTATCGTCATCATGAATAGGTCGGAATATGAACAAGAGGCTACTAGGCAGCTCTCCAACACCACTTTCTACAAGCCATTACCCTCTGATCCCACTGAGAGTTACCAAAAGAAACTACAGCATTTGCTCAAGAAACTCCCTGAAAAAGCACAAGAACAAATCTGCACAGACACACCCCTAGAACCCCGACCTGGGGTATTCTATCTGCTACCCAAGTTCCATAAACCTGGAAATCCTGGACGTCTCATCATCTCAGGCATTGGCACCGTGACAGCAGGATTGTCTGGCTATGTAGACTCCCTCCTCAGGCCCTACGTTACCAGCACTCCCAGCTATCTTCGAGACACCACTGACTTCCTGAGGAAACTACAATCCATTGGTGATCTTCCTAAAAACACCACCCTAGCCACTATGGATGTAGAAGCCTCTACACCAACATTGCACACAAAGATGGACTACAAGCCGTCAGGAACAGTATCCCCGATAATGTCACGGCTAACCTGGTGGCTGAACTTTGTGACTTTGTCCTTACCCATAACTATTTCACATTTGGGGACAATGTATACCTTCAAATCAGCGGCACTGCGATGGGTACCCGCATGGCCCCACAGTATGCCAACATTTTTATGGCTGACTTAGAACAACGCTTTCTCAGCTCTCGTCCCCTAATGCCCCTACTCTATTTGCGTTACATTGATGACATCTTCATCATCTGGATCCATGGAAAAGAAGCCCTTGAGGAATTCCACCAGGATTTCAACAATTTCCTTTCCACCATCAACCTCAGCCTGGACCAGTCCACACAAGAGATCCACTTCCTGGACACTACGGTGCTAATACGCGATGGTCACATAAACACCACCCTATATCGGAAACCTACTGACCACTATTCGTACCTACATGCCTCCAGCTTTCATCCAGATCATACCACATGATCCATTGTCTACAGCCAAGCTCTACGATATAACCGCATTTGCTCCAACCCCTCAGACAGAGACAAACACCTACAAGATCTCTATCATGCATTCCTACAACTACAATACCCATCTGCTGAAGTGAAGAAACAGATTGACAGAGCCAGAAGAGTACCCAGAAGTCACCTACTACAGGACAGGCCCAACAAAGAAAATAACAGAACGCTACTTGCCATCACCTTCAGCCCCCAACTAAAGCCTCTCCAACGCATCATCAAGGATCTACAACCTATCCTGAAGGACGACCCATCACTCTCACAGATCTTGGGAGACAGGCCAGTCCTTGCCTACAGACAGCCGCCCAACCTGAAGCAAATACTCACCAGCCACCACACACTACACACCAGAACCACTAACCCAGGAACCTATCCTTGCAACAAAGCCCGTTGCCAACTCTGTCCACGTATCTATTCAGGGGACACCATCATAGGGCCTAATCACATCAGCCACACTATCAGAGGCTCGTTCACCTGCGCATCTACCAATGTGATATATGCCATCATGTGCCAGCAATGCCCCTCTGCCATGTACATTGGCCAAACTGGACAGTCTCTACGTAAAAGAATGAATGGACACAAATCAGACGTCAAGAATTATAACATTCAAAAACCAGTCGGAGAACACTTCAATCTCTCCGGTCACTCGATCACAGACCTAAGAGTGGCTATACTTCAACAAAAAAGCTTCAAAAACAGACTCCAACGAGAGACTGCTGAATTGGAATTAATTTGCAAACTGGATACAATTAACTTAGGCTTGAATAGAGACTGGGAATGGATGAGTCATTACACAAAGTAAAACTATTTCCCCATGTTATTTCTCCCCCCCCAACCCACCCCCACTGTTCCTCAGATGTTCTTGTTAACTGCTGGAAATGGCCTATCTTACTTGTCACCATGAAAGGTTTTCCTCCTCTTCCCCCCCTCCCCCCGCTGCTGGTGATGGCTAATCTTAAGTGATCACTCTCCTTACAATGTGTATGATAAAACCCATTGTTTCATGTTCTCTGTGTGTGTATATATATCTCCCCACTGTATTTTCCACCAAATACATCCAATGAAGTGAGCTGTAGCTCACGAAAGCTTATGCTCAAATAAATTTGTTAGTCTCTAAGGTGCCACAAGTGATATACAAGTGAGTAGATGGTATATAGTTTACACATTTAACAGGGCTGGGATAGTCACATAATTGCAGGAGGATCTGTCCTCTGGAGAACAGTTTCATAGATTCATAGATATTAAGGTCAGAAGGGACCATTATGATCATCTAGTCCGACCTCCTGCACAATGCAGGCCACAGAATCTCACCCACCCACTCCTGCGATAAACCTCTCTCCTATGTCTGAGCTATTGAAGTCCTCAAATCGTGATTTAAAGACTTCAAGAAGCAGAGAATCCTCCAGCAAGTGACCCGTGCCCCATGCTACAGAGGAAGGCGAAAAACCTCCAGAGCCTCTTCCAATCTGCCCTGGAGGAAAATTCCTTCCCGACTCCAAATATGGTGATCAGCTGAACTCTGAGCATATGAGCAAGCTTCACCAGTCAGATACCCAGAAAGAATTATCTGTAGTAACTCAGATCCCACCCCAACTAACATCCCATCACAGGCCATTGGGCCTATTTACCATGAATATTTAAAGATCAATTAATTGCCCAAATCATGTTATCCCATCATACCATCTCCTCCATAAACTTATTGAGTTTAATCTTAAAACCAGATAGGTCTTTTGCCCCCACTTTTACAGTTACACATATGTATCTAGATAGTCCTAGCATATGGAAAGGCTATTTGCAGTGATATGAACCATTACCTACTTGAGGAATTCCTAATCTATGGGAGTATAAATCTTACTGCTGACTGTAAAGGAACTGCAATATCCATTTGAGGTGTTCTTTCATTCCTGGTTACAACTAACTATCTAACCACTGTAGAAAGAGGATGGCAGTCATCAAAATCTGGTGGGTCTAGTGATTTTTTTGTAGGAGAATAGCAAACTGGATCTACTGCTTAGTCCAAAAATAGACTCCTGCATAAAATGCAGTTAAACTTGGATACCATTTTTTATATGCAGAGAGTACAGACAAGCAAACAACCTCATTGCCAGGTTTGTTTGTTTTTTTACCTCCCTTTGGACTACTTTCATTTGCCAGGTGGTTTCCCTGGGATGTTTAGTAGAACAAGATAAGGAGGCTTCTATGTTAATGTTCAGTGAAGAACATACCGATATATAATTGATAGCTGTGTTGGGTGAGATGGTTTTTCTGTGCTCTTGCCTTAGAGTATACCTATTCATATTTTGCATATGTGGCTAAGTGGATGCTCTAATTTTAGGCTTGTGGTACAATAAGTGAGTTGGAAGCTGCAAGTCAGGAAGCATTTAGATAGCAGTATGAATGTACATAGTGGTTTATAAATACAACTTCAAACTTAACACAGCAAAAGAAAGAGCTTAAAGGGGGCTGAGGAATCAGTGTAGGATGAATCCCTAAGTAGGAAAATAAAGGATGCTTGGACACTACGGTCTGATAATGGGTAGGATAAGTGACAAATTGCAACTACTGCTACTGATGGGCTAAAAGTGATAAATGGCCCTGGTCTGTGCTAGAATCCCCTCTTATTTTTGGTGTCCTCACCACTGTGTTATGCTCCCTCGTTTGTTGCAGCTTGTCCTTTAGGCCATGATCCCCCTGGGGCAGAGATGGCCATTTATGATGTTGGTGTACCTACTTCAGCCATGGTTGTAGATTAGCTGGTATACACTACACTTGGCTACTGAATAAACAGGTGGATAAGCGTATGGCTGCTGCAAGCACAAAAGTCAGCATGACTGAAAACAGAAAACCAAATACGGATGGTGGAGCTGATTCAAACCTTGTCAAAGTTTTAATTTAAAAGGGATTTTATGTATTTTCTTTTATTAAAGGGGCCATTTTTACAATAATTTTTCTTCACAGAGCATTTTGATTTGCATCAAAACACCTACATTTTTTTATGCTGAAAATCTGAAAAAAACTGAAGTAAAATTAACACCAAACATGTCACTGTTTGCCAGAAAATCTCAAATATTTCCCTACCAGCTCAACTACAGAGATAAAATTGCCAAATCAGGTTAAGAGGGTGTGATTATTTTGTAGGACCTTGAATTTAAGGTCACAAAGCCAAATCTTGGCCCTATTGAAGTTAATTGGAGATTTGCTTCTAACTTAAATAGGCCCAGGATTTCACCAGCAGGGCTTAACTCTTCTACAGGAGAAAACAAGAAGTCAGTGGTGGCTTTCAAAGGCAGTGCTGAATGGCAACAGTCGCTAACACCTTCAGAGAAACAGAGAGATTAATTTAGTTGTGCATTCGGAAGTGGAGATTTGTAAGTGATGATAGGAAAAAAAGGGGAAATTAATTTAAGAAATGCAAGACAAGCCGGAGAAAGAAGGAGCGGTACTGAGCAGACAAAGACAATGCTGAAGTCAAGGGAATCAGAGGACAGTGCAGAGGTCAGTGTTGATGACTGTGAGGAAGCAGAGAGATATTAGGAGGAAGTTCGGTTTGAGGGACACAGTTTGAAATGACAGCAGAAAATCAAGGTAGGAAATCCAGATAACGGGAGCATTGCAATTGAAGAGCTGGAATAATCACAGGTAGTCTTGAGTCTGCCTGAAGACAGAGAAGCCCACATTGTACTCCAAATTACATCCATCTAACTCCAGGAAGCATCCATTAACTTTATGGGTATATTCCTCTCTGATTCAGAGCAGTGTAACCAATCAGAACACGTCTCAAACTACCAAGAGCACAGGACAGTAATGTATCCTTCTCATCTTCTCTTGCTAATAGAGACTTGGAGGATGCAGTTACAGACTGAGGTGCAGGAGAAAATAGTAACAGAAGGGGGAAAACTGATTAATGGACTGAAATCCGATAAGACTAAAAAAGAATGAGACAAGTGCCGTTTACATGATCTAAGGGATGGTTTGTTTCAGCACAGACAGAGTGAAGCCAGGTTGGAGAAGAGGAAGATTGACAGTGCAGTCAAGCATTTCCATAATGGAATCAGGTTGGTAAGTAAATGAAGTTTCAGAGTAAGACAAGAGAGCTTGAGTCAGAAGTATCCGAGACAGGTAGCAAGTGAAAAGTTCGTGTCTGAAAAGTTCTGTCCTGACCCCCCTTTGTGTTTCTTTTTAACTGCCATTCTCAGCATAAAGAAAAGGAGTACTTGTGGCACCTTAGAGACTAACAAATTTATTAGAGCATAAGCTTTCGTGAGTTACGATGAAGTGAGCTGTAGCTCACGAAAGCTTATGCTCTAATAAATTTGTTAGTCTCTAAGGTGCCACAAGTACTCCTTTTCTTTTTGCGAATACAGACTAACACGGCTGCTACTCTGAAACCTGTGATTCTCAGCATAGAAGCCAGAAACTCACTTATGGAAGAAGGGCCCTCTTTTCATCTTATTACAACAACCTATAGTAATATCTGGCCATGGCAGACTAAAAACCTATCAATTTCAGCAGAGCTGTGTGAGTCCTGTCTTTACAAATGGAGAGTATCTAGTAAACTCTTATCAGAAATTCTATGTGCCCAAAGAAACTGAATGTGTGTGCACTGGGACCCCTTGAAGAATAGTTATACTATTCAATCTTACAGTGTTATATTGCACTTAGAAAACTTGAGATACAGCTCTCCACCCACAGAGGACAGTAGTGTTTGGCCTGTGGCCATTTCCTGAATTGAATCTGAATGTAGCTTTCATGTATCTTCAGAGTTGAGAGATAAGATTATCAATAGAGCCCTGGGCCCAGTTTTTCAGAGAGGATGTAGTCACTTTGAAAGTTTTACTGTAGACTTAATCTTTGCGGTACAGCACTGAGTGCTAAGATGCAATATTTAATGTGTTAATTGTTTTTATAGCTGCATCCACTAGCATCTCCTCACTTGACAGTCCACAGCTGAAGTACATTCACTGAAGGTAGACACCACCATATGTCTCAGACATTGACAGTTATAAAAAACCATTTATTGACAGCAAATATTAGAATAAACCAGTTACCCAATTGTGATACTCATTGTGAAGAGCCTACTAATTTACAAACAATTATATTAACTTCATTACATATCCTTCAATTGGAGAAGTGGCAGTTCTCATGAGCCACATTGGGTCACCTCTTGCCAAGTTTGCCGCCCATGTTTGCTGTGCAGTAAGTGGTTTGCTTCTCTTTCTGAGAACACTTGAATCTTGCTGAGGGTTAGTGACCAATGAGATATCTGTAAGACAGCTAAAGTGAGATACGTGATACCTTAGCTTTTTTATCATTGGAAGTGAATATCTAGTAGCAAAGGAGAAACTCTACTGAATAATAAGGATTAGGTATTCAGAGGACTGTATAACTTAGAAGAGCACTCCAGCAGAGTATTTCTATATTATTCTCCGCCTACAGGAGCTGATTGAAACATTCACCATGGGACAAGAATAAGAAGTTCCATAGATTACACATAAAACAGCCAATGAGCTGAATGCCAAGATTGCCCACAGCAGGGCGGATATTACTGGCAACCACTAAGACATGAGAGCCTTTCAAGGGATAACAAATAATAAGGCCCACAGGCACTTCTCTAATTGTTTCTTTCAATGAGTCCTTGACAGTGTAGGTTCATCCCCCCATAGGCTTAGCACATTATTGCCATTCTGATGACAAATAAGACAAAATAGTAAAGGGAGGACTTTACTTGCTTCTAGTATTACTGACTGAACACCAGGTGATGTAAACATCAAGATGTTTAGATCCATTAGATAAAATAGGACTAATTCCTAAAGTCCAGGCAATCAGAACTCAATGACAGAAAGTTGCCTCACTGCTAGAGTTATACCTTCAATGACAAGTGGACTGTGTTTTAGTTGCCTTATAAAAGAAAGGTCTGAGGACAGGGGCAAATACTTCCACTCTTCAGATCACAAGTTTGTCTCTTTAGTTAAAATAATATTAAGATGTAAGCAGTCAGGTTAATTTGTTACATTTGGAACAAGGGAAAACATCAGACACAGAGCAGAGCACACTGACATGTAGTTAATTAGACAGGCCCCCAATGCTACAAGCATACATATTAGATAGCACTGGGAACACATGGAACCTATTAAAGGTGACACCACCCATTCACTATGCACACCCCAAACCAACAATCACATACAAATACATAATATTATTGCACCATACAAGCCCTCAAATTCAACACCAGGGAAAGCATTTTTAACAGAACATAAGTTCAACAGACAATTCTTACCAACCCAGTAAAAAAAAACAAACAAAACTGCTCACTAGCCAGCACTAATGGTACATCCTGTGTTGACTCTTAAACAGCTGCATTTATCCCAGCTAGGCTGGTCTTACGTAGCAGTAGGTGATCACACAAAACTACTTCCCCATGAGAATCTGAACATTAGTTCCACTGAATCAATTTCCCCAACACCATTATTTGCTGCTAGATTATGTGAAGGATGGACATCCTTTAACTTCTTCAGAAGCACATAGGTATATCTTTTATATTCACCTAGCAAAGGTTTCACTTTATTCACTTTACTTTAAAAGTGAAAAATAAATTAAAAATAAAAACCAGTAGCCCACACTTACATACCTCATGTTCCTTAATATGTAATTTTACTTAGATCAAGCCTTGAGTTTACAACATTGGTGTGAATGTGCTCGTTTATGCAGGCTGCTGATCGCCAAAGGCTCTGATCCTGCAAAGGCTTACTCGCATGTTAAACTTTACACACTGTGGATAGGCCCCTTGCCAGCTTGCCTTTAATGAGGTTACTCAGAGGGTGTAAAATTAACTATCTGTTTATGTCTGTACATGATTAGGATCTACACTTGTGTTATAGGGTCAAACTCTTGCAAAGCCAACAGGGCGGAAGTAGAGATGTGTTGTAGGGATGATGTTATTTAACCAGTTGCCCCTGCGTTGTCCAGTAACAAGCAGTGTGATATGAAAACCCACCACCACTTCTCCTTCTCTGCTAGCTGAAAGTGTCTTGTCTTTATAGAGATTTTGTTGTGGCTGCTGATTGGATAGCTGTCCCTAGTGGGATCTGGTCACCTAGCATAGATTATTGCTGAAGATACTATCCCTGTACCACTCATACTCAAATTTCTGCTGCAGAGCATAATGTAAAGAGTACATATCTCTACTTCTTCTCTCATCACTGATTAAGTATGTGCTCATACTAAACTGTAAGCTTCTTTTGCCATCCCTCCACTCTAAAATGTGTGTCTCAGCTGGATTCTTCCATTAAGCTGTAGCTGAGCTGGTAGGGAAATGCTTATTAAAAAAAAAAAATTGGAAAGCATGCCTGTAGGAAGGATTCCAAAGTCAGAAAACAGGGTGGTTGGAAACTACTATCTGCTAGCAGCTTAGGGTAGGTAACCAACTCTGATTACAGCTCTTGATTACTAAACATCATAGTCTCTAGTAACAAAAATTTTTGTTGCCCTGTCTCTCTTTTAGGCAGTGATCTCTTTTCTAGCAGATTAAGCATATAGTAAATGCCATTCAACTAGCATAGATGAGGTAGATGTACATTTAGTCTACAACTTTAATTTGGTAGATATAAGCAGGTGGCCATTCGAAGCCCAGTGCATGAGAGAAGACCAACAATTGAGCCGTTTAGAACCTTAGCAAAACTGGGAAGAAAAATTAGGTGTTATTCAAATGGAAACTTTTGCAGCTAGGGTCCCTTTCACAAAGCATTGCGTTTCCTCTAAGCACCAACTTTAAAAACAAAAACCCACTCCACTGAAGAGTTGAGAAGATAAAGTTCAGATTTTTCTATAAGCATTTCCGTACCAGCTCAGCTACAGCTCAATGGCAAAACCCCGCTGAGAGACACATTTTAGAATGGAGGGATGGCAAAAGAAGTTGACAATTTAGTATGAGCACATATTTAGTGATGACAGAAGTAAAGATGTACTTAAGAAATGAAAGACAAGCTCCAGCAAGAAAGAATACATAGAGACCATACCAAAGTCAAGGGAGTTAGACAGTGGAGATGAAAACAGGAAAGCAGAGATACCAGGAAGGACTTTGAACTGAGCAGGAAAAAAAAAAAAAAAAAATCAAGGAAGTTCACACTGTATGAAATAAAAATGTAAGAAAAGTAGCCACCAGATTAGTAGATAATTTAAGGCCAGCTGAAGACAAGGATATCTCTATTATATTGTCGGTTGCATGAATTACATTGAAGCAAGCATGCTCTTTGTAAGGGTTTTTCCTCAGAGTTGGAGCTGCACTGAATGCCTCTGAAAGCACTGAGAGGCAATGACCGAATCGTGAAAAATAGGGAATTCTGCTGCTATTCTGTATTGAGACTGAAAATGCAATTATAGGTTGAAGTCCAGGAGAAAGCCTTATTGAGAAGTCAATAGCCTCAAGTCAGATAGAAAGATGTACCTTTTTACCTTAGTCCTGAGGTAGGGTGTTATCACATTTACCACACACCTAGAGTGAAAGCCAGGTTGGGGGGGGGGGGGAGCAGATGGCATGATCAAGGATTTCAGAGGGGGCAAACAGATTGGGGGTAAGAAAGGATGTGTGTAAGTAGATTAAGTTTTGAGATAAGGGAAGGGATGAGAAAGCTTGTCAACATTCCTTTGAAACAGCTAGTAAGAAGTTATGTGGTACTATTATCCCCTTTTGTTTTCCATTCTAGCTGCCCTTCTCAGAACTGTCATTAAGAGTTAGAGGTTCACATTTGGGGAAGGGATTCTTTACTAAAACCACCATTAACAGCACTGCTGTTAATATCCTGTAGATTATAGGCTTAGTTATTTCAGCAGAGCTGCAGGGGCTCACTATTTACATAGGGCAAGTTACTACGTTAAAGCTTTACCTAGTTAGAATGAATACAAAGAAAGATTGTGTGCATTGGATTCCCCACCCAGCATAGGCCCATTATTAACTAGTGGAATGTCACAGCTGTATGACTCAAGTGGACTCAAAGCTTAAGACTGTCAAACTGTTGAGTCCAGGAGGTCTCTGTTCATGTCCTGAACTGAGCCCTGATGGAGCTTTCTTGTATCTTGGTGTTCAGGGGTAAGATTCACTGAGCCCCACTCTTAAAAGCACTAAATCACTGCGGGTGGAGGGAAGAGACTCCCTCAAAATGGTCACCTCTGTACAGTGTGGAGAAAGTTAAGATACATGGTCTTAATTACACAAGTTGTCCATACCCATATCCAGTAGCAACTCCCTGCTCCCACCACAGCCTGTAATTAGAGTTTATTCAGTGACGGTAGACACCAGCCATAAACATTTCAGATATTTGCTTGTTGCAAGTATAAAACATTTATTGACATCCAACATTTGAATGAGTCAGTCAATGCAGGTAACTATACAAGGACTTACATAAACCATGACTGTCCTGTTATTGCATATACAGGATAGATTGCATTTTATAATTTAGTAATTATTCTCCTCTGAACAATTACATTAGTTTCTTCTGTTTTTTAAGTAGCAGCTGAGCCCTCAAAATGGACCCTGAATTGTAATTAACATGTTCCAATAAAGAAACCACCTCACAACATTTTCATTGCATTCAGGTCTGATAGCCACATCATGCAACCTAACAGGGAATCAAGTTTGTTCTTAAGAGCCACTCATTCATTGCGTATAAGGGATATCACACTAAGGCCTTAAAACCCTTAGATACCATTTTAATTACATTCAGGCATCAACATTAAACAGATAAAGATGGCTATGCACAGCAGAAGTGTGTGTATGACAGGTCAGGTACTGAGATGTGCTGTACTGTCAGCCAGTACAGCCTTAAAGATACAGGAAATGTGCACTACCAGTTGCACCAAGTCCTGTACCAGATGCATGCCATCTTACTTGCCTATTTCCCTACAGAGGACTGAAGTTTGGCTAAGAGCTGGGGATACAGCTCACCAGTACTGATGGAACCACCCAAAAGAGGTAGTTTTACTAGCATTACTCAGTCTGTCCATTTTACTCTGGCACTAGGGATCAGATAGTTGCTGGAAAGATTGAGGTGTTCTGCCACAGCTACAGTCTCAGGGGTTGGAGAAGCAGAGAGTAGAATTAGTGTTGCCAGGATCACTCTGCAGAAGGTACCTCTTCATAGAGATGGGTCTTGAAATGGAAACTGGGGTAGAGTTACATGGCATTCAGATTCAGGGGGATTCCATCTATTCACCATCCCCTTCCTGTCTGCTCTCACCACCTACAGGTGTTGAAACTTCCAGAAGTTGGGAAGGGTCAGCCTCTGGAGATTTAGTGGTTTCCTCACTGATAGCAGCCACCAACTGCTCTTCATTAGGCACCAAATCTAGCTGTTTTGGTTCAGGTTTACAGATCTCTTCCATGCCCACTGCAGGGACTCCGCCTTCTTCTTTGTCTTCCATCTCATCAGCAGGGACCTGGGAATCTTTGTCCCTCTTCTCAGTTGTGGGTCCCATCAACTCTGCAGCAGGGCAGGCCTCCTCCCTCTCTTCTGGCTTCCCTGTAGCAGCCTCTGTAGCTTCTTCAACCACATGGGCTATTGGTTTCTCATAACCCATGTTGAGCCCCTTCTTGCTCAGTTTGCCTCCCATGTTTGCAGGGGTACAGCAGCAGCCTTGAGACAGTGGTGGTTAGGGACTTGCCTCGCCAACACCAGTAACTTCAGGGCAGGGGCACAATTGATGCTAGGGAATGTTAGCAACCAGAGAAAGATCTGCAAGAAAAAGATGCAATGAGATGTAGGAAGTGTTAGATACTTGGTCATTGCAAGTGAATACTTGGCAGCGAAGAAACACTCCTCTAAACACCCAACCTACACAGTCCACTGGGGAATGCAAGAGACTAGTGCTACAATCCCACATTACTACTTTGAGCTCCATCACCATGAAATAATGGAAACATTAACCATGGGACAATAGGTATGCCATGGATTACACACAAGACAGCCAAAGAGCTGAATGCTCAGAAGAAATATAATAAGGCTGACATTGTTGGCACCCAGTATATGCCATTACAGCATTTCAAAGAAAGACAATAAAAAGAAATACATTCCCTGCTGGTTTGTTCCCCCCAGAACTCCTTGTCAATTTACAGTTTCACCATTTTGGTCATATAGCCACTTAAATAGCACGCAGATACAAACAGAGCAGAGAGGGGACTCCCTTGCCAATAATTATTAACTAAACACAGTATCTGAACAGTTTTTAGAAGACTAATTCCTAAAGGCCAGGCAATCTCAGAACTTGATGAGAAAATTCTTCTAGCCCAACCATATATTGGCCATGCAGTGGCAACAGGGATTTTTTTTTTTTTTAAAAAAGCCATGGCTGTGATCAGGACACTGGCAAAGTTAGTATTAGTTTAGCCTAAGAAAGAGTTGTGAGCAGTTCACCTTCAATTTATAGTAAGTGAGTGCCAGACATAAAGCAGAACACAGTACCATTGGTTTGAATCAATAGGCATACAATAGTATAAGCCTACATATTAATTAGTACAGGAAATATATAAAGTTTAAGAACTCCACCTATCAGTGATATATAATCCACATACACACACAATTCCCCTCCCAGAAATTAGGGTCATCCAGTTTACATCAAAACCATATCATACTTCAGTAGCAACCAAGATAATGACAAGACAGACACAATCTTATTATATATAGTCCCATAATAAAAGATCAGAGAAGCATTTTAACAGAGCAAGAAAACAGGGAGGAACTCTTACTTACAAACCAAACTCAAATCCACTTCAAACAACTCAGGAGCTGGTAGCACCACCACACCCTCTGATAGCTTCTGAGCAAATAGATAGGTCTTATATAGGGCTAGGTGGTCACACAGAACTACTTCCCCACAAATCCCTGAACACTAGTTCCACTGAATTAATTCCCCCCTCACACTACTATTGCTTATTTAAGTCTCTGAAGAACTGAACTGAATATAGCACATACAGCTATTTAAACATTCTGTGGCTAAAATCTTTTTACTCAAACTCTCTTTGTTTTGATTTGCTGTATTTTGCTTCACAGAGTTAAAAAATAAAGTAAAAATAAGGAATGGCCACATATATATTTCCGTGCCCCTTTCAACATAATTGTATATCTCAGCATCTGAGTTTACAGTATTGATTCAGGTGTACTTAATAAGGCCCCAGACTTGCAAAGACTGAAGCATATGCATGACTTAGTGCACATGAGTAGTTCCATTTTGCTCAATGGGACTATTGTGTACTTTGCAGGATTGGAGTCTAAAATTGTACTGTGCAGTCAAACTCTTGTACAGGAGGCTAGGCACATGCAGATGTGTGCCTTAAAGGTGATGTTTGTTATTGGATAATACCATGGACTATTGTTTAAAAAAAAGTTTTGGGTGAGAACCCATTCTCATTTCTCCTCACTGCCATCTGCAAATGCCTCAGCCTTGCAGAGGTTTTACTGTGGTTGCAAGTCGAATAGATGTCCCTGTTACTAGCAGATCATCTACCACTGGGCATCTCAAAAGTCATTGTGGCTGCAGCGCTTTTGCTGAGATCACTCATTTGTGGGCAGTGAGACAGAAGGAGGAGAACATATCTGGAATGTGCAAAGAGAAATCCTCCTCCTAACCAAAAACCTCCAAATGAACCTAAAAGCAGGAGTGGAAGGGCTGGTTCTGATCAGGTCCCAAAGCCAATGGCCAATGCATGTGGGATCAAATGGATCAGTTTGTTCCACCCTATCTTTATTCTCCTGATTTGGGATTCCCAAATTTTGTGATTCCCATAATAAATGAGTGGTTTTGGGACTTTCCATTTCCGTTACAACCCTCCTTGTATAATCATTTGATCTAGATCAGCTTTGGCCTTCATCTGCCAGTGCCATGCCTCTGCCGTCTTTTCAGAGGCAGCAGCTGGTCTCCATTAAAATGAAGACAATTCCCAATTTTTAGTGTGGGAAGGCACCCTAATCCTCTCCTACAGTACCTTTAGTGCCTATGTAACAATCCCAACCACAGATCATCAGCAGGGTTTGAATCCTAGCCCAGTGTTGCCAATTTTCGCAAGTCCCAGCTCTTGAAGTGAAATGATGACATGAGATTCTCAGATTTTGTGTGTGTTTGTACACCATGTGGTTGTGAAGAAAAACTTGAAGAATATGCCCCAAGTTCACCTGACCTGAAAAGCCCTGAAACCAGAAGACAAATAAAAAGTACTCAACATTTATTTTTTTTTAAATCTCATGGTGGTTTTAAAACCAATCCTATGACTTTTTACAGTCTCATGATTTTTGAATTTGTGGAATTAGCTATACTGCTGCTCGTCAGCACCAAAGCCTAGACACCTACCTCGTGTGCTCGTGCAATAACTCCATTTGCTTGCAGCTATCGTAGGGTGTTAAACTGTATCTTGATTCTCTTTGCAAGCATGTTACAGTTGCAATGAATACTACTGAGGTGGCAAAACTTACTGACCCTCCGAACTACATACGATAATTTTCAGAAGTTCGAGAGCCGGACGCACCTGTCAGGAATCGAGGCTTCAGTCCTGTAGGGCGTTCCTGCTGGGGTTCGGGGCTTCAGTCCTGCAGCAGAGTGGTGGGGTTAAGGGCTTCTGCCCTGCAGGGAAGAGGTTCTCGGGGCTTCAGCCCCACAGGAAGTATCTTCAGGGGCCTGAGGCTTCAATTGAAACCTGGAGATCCCCATCCCCACAGGGCAGAAGCCCCGAGCTCCCCACCCAGTCTGGTAGGCAGAGAATTGGGGCGTGGGGGGACTCCACAAGCTGCCCTTTAACTGTAAAAGAGTTGCATGTGGCTCGTGAGCAGCAGTTTGATGACCCCTTTAATATTAAGTCACAACAGGTTTGTAGGCTTCTTCTTCAAGTTTCTCACAAAGGCTTTTATGGATTTCTTGTGTTTTTCAATTCGTCTGAAGAATGTAAAGAACAGAGAATTAAAACTGACGAGAAGAGAGGAGATCTGTCGGTTACAAGCTGAAATCGACAACAGACTCCCCCCCCCCCGCACTCTTTCCCTTTTGACCATTATTTGCAATGAAAGAATTTGATCATTACAAATATGGGAGGGAGATGCTCAGTAGATGAGGTGACTCCTGATGAGATACCCTATTTTTTTATTGGCTGTAACCTTCATTTTATACATTACTGCTTCTGCGGCCACGAAACAATGAACGCTGAATACGAGAGACTTGGCATTTGCTTAAGGCTCTTAAATAACCCTTTTTTTGTGTGTGTGCTGAATATGGGTCACAACAAACATATACATTAGAACTAAATATCTGGATACCCAATAAAGTGCTGTATGAGTGATTTGATTACATACATTTTACTACACATATGATCATTTAGCAGGACTAGGACCGTTCTTAATTACTTGGGAAACTATGCACTAGAGGGGCAGTTGCAAATATGTATCAAGATTGCCCTAACATATGTTTGAAGAGGCAGGAACCAGTCGCATGGAGGTTGCTCAAACGTGGTGTAAGCCCAATTGCTAAGAACGCAGGAATCTTAGATTCAGTTATTTTATTCCCTAGCTGCATTTATGAATATTGTACCACAATGGAAATTGGAGGTCAGTCCCTCAACATTTGGTGATTTCAATAAACTCTAGGAAATAATACAAGCTGATGAATACTGGCTAAACTGAGAAAAGACTATGTACTGTCTACCTCTATTTGGATACAATTTATCACCTGCAGAGAGAAGCTATAAACAAGCACTAAACCCCATTGCCAGCCTTTTCTCCTCCCTTTGGACCACATTCAGTTACAGAGTGATTTCTCTGGGATTTTTGGTAGCACAAGATAAGCATGCCCCCGATGTTAATGCACTGTTAACAATGGATAGTTGGATAACTGGCAGTTCCCCAGATTTTTATATGCTCTGGCTTTACACTACCTCTTTATCTTCTGCACGTGGTGCTAAAAGCATTTAGTTCTGCTATACCGACTGTGGTAAGGATCATCTCATTTTAAGCTCCAGTTTCCTAGTACATAAAATAAGCATGACTATACAGCCTAGAATTATAAGGGCTTTTGATAGCACTATGTATTACTCCTGAGGGCATTCTGCGCCAAAAAATTAAAAATTCTGTGTACAATATTTTAAAATTCTGCACATTTTATTTGTCAATAAAGGCAGAGGCTCCAGCATGGCAGTGGGGAATACAGGCCACTGGCTGCATGAAGGTGGGAGATCAACTTGCAGCCCCTTCACCCTCCACTCCCAGGACACGGACTCAGCGGTGAAGCTGCACTCTGACCCTGACACAGCACAAGGCCTGGGCCGGCCCCAGAAACACCCTGGGGCCCTGCCACTCTGCGCCAGGTGCAGGGCAGGTAGGCAGGCTCATCCAGGCAGGATCCAAGTGTGGAGGGGCTTGGTGTGGGGGGATCCAGGTGTGGGGTGAGAGGATTCTGTGTAGGACAATCTGGGTACAGGCAGCTCAGTGGGGGTATTTGGATGCACAGAGGCGCATTGTGGAGGAGGATGGGTTCCACGTGCAGGGGCAATAGGACTTTGCAGGGGCTTCCAGATAAAGGTGGTTGGGGCTCAGTGGAAGGCTCTGGGTGTAGGGGCCTAAGCGGGGAGTGGGGTTTGGGGGAATGTGGGTCTGGGTGCAGCTAATTAGGGGTCAGTGGTCTGGATGTGGGGGCTCAGAGTGGTGCGGAGGGGTGGGGCTTGTCAGGGTTGGGGTTTAAGTGCTGGGAGCTCAGTGGGGGTGGTCTGGAGTGCAGGGGTGGGGGTCCAGAAGAAGGGGGTCTGGGCACAGGGGGGATCCAGATGCAGAGGTTGAGGTTCAGTGGGGTAGGGTTTGGGTATGGAGTGCTAGGTTAGTTCTGGATGTACCGAGAAAGTCTTGGCAGGGGTGTCTGGGTATGGGAGGTCCAGATGCACAGGGGTTGGGTGGATGGGGAGCATCTCCCTGTACAGTGACCCTTCCCCCCACATCTGAGGAGCGATGGGGACAAGAAGCAGGCGAGTATGCTGAGCTTCCTGCAGCTGGGGGAAGTTTCTGGGGGTGGGTCTGACACAGCCCCAGAAACTACTTGCAGGGGAAGAGGAAGTCCCATGCTCTCCTGCCTCCAGGCCAGACGGGACTAGCACATGATCCTGGCCTAGGGTAGGAGTCACTTGCTGGAGTATCCCCAGCCCCGTGGTTATTTCTCTCTCCCTGGCTGCTCCAGGTGCCTGAAATGATTTACCTGCATTGCTCGGGAGTGGTGTATGACTGCTCTTGCAGCGTCCCTTTGGTTCCCTGTCAGAAAGTCATTTTTCTGCAGGGAAGCAAAGAAATCTGCAGGGGACATGAATTCTGTGCACACGCAGTGGTGCAGAATTCCCCCAGGAGTATATGTATATATACACACACACACTGATTTTTAATGGAGCAATGGCCATTCCCTAAAGACATAGGGCCAGCTTTTCAAAAGTTATTTAGGAATATAAAGATGCAGGTAGGTGCTTTTGAAAGTCTCATTATGTGCCCCTCAACATTTTTGGACACCTTAATACCTCTGAAAATCCAGCCCCTAGAGTCTGATATGAATAGGGCAATTCAAGCCTAGGAGGGTGAGAAAGGCATTGTAGGCGAGATCTCTAGAATTGCAGCATAGGATAAGTGACAAGAGATGAGTATTCCACACATTAATGTCAACATGATTGAAGGTACAAAACCCAAACTTAGCACAGATTGGAATAAAGGGAATGAGACTATTTAAAGCCTTGCTGTTAATTCAAGAAGCTTGATTTATTTTAGTAAGACAGGAAGCCAGCACTATTAGGTAAGACTAGAAAACAAAGATATTTCAAGGGTACCATCTGAAATGGGATGTTAGGAAGAAAAGATTGTAGTAATCACATCCTGAGTGCAACAGCATGGAGTGTGTTTCCATACTGAAGGATAGATGTAGAGGACTACTTACAGTTAAAAAATACGTGTTTGCAGGATCAGGAGCCATTATGTTGTACATGTTTAGGGTGACCAGATGTCCCAATTTTATATAGACAGTCCTGATATTTGGGGCTTTTTCTTATATAGGCGCCTATTACCCCCAATCCCATCCCGATTGTTCACATTTGCTATCTGGTCACCCTATACGTGTTTAACCCTTTATATGGTTATTTCTCAAGGCTAGGAGTGCCTACTCACTGTTGCAGACTCCATGCATTAAGAGCAATTGTAAATATGTAGCAATAGTGTCCTAATCTTGTCTCATAGGCTATAGCCACACTATGAGCTAGAGGTGTGATTCCTCTGCTGATGTACACATACTCATACTAGCTCAATGACAGCCATGGTGAGCATAAATAGTACATAGCTGTGGTTGCAAAAGTAGTAGCAGCAGAAGCATGGCTTACCTGCACCAAGTATAATTCCAGGTGGTGTGTACTCGGCCCACCTGAGTGTCATGAGCTGTGCATCTGCAGCTACGCTACTATTTATACTCATACTAACTTGATGAGAGCTACTCACAGGAGAATCACACACTTAACTCATAGTGGAGATTTAGCTTTAGTGTGAAGTTTACAGTAATAGGAGCTATTACCATTAAAACGCTTCTTAGCCCGGTATGAGCCTCTGGAACCAGTTATGGCAAGTTTCTCTTGAAGTAGCTATGAGTATTGTTACCAGCAAAAAGAAAGCTAAAACCTATTCCTCAAAGCTTTCAGTGGTTCATAAAGAGGAAGCAAGTTACCCTCCAGGCAGATTTTGGTTAATTTGAAGGGGGAGGGACTGCTGTATTCAGCCTATTTCAACACCAATGTCATTTCTCAAATCCAGACAGAAGGATAAGCAACTTACACCATCCCCACCTTCTCTTTGGATTTCTCCCAGTGGTTCCTTGGGATTCTTAGCAGACCAGATAATCATGCCTATAAGTTGTTAGTAGCACATAGCTGTAGAGCGGAGAACTTGTACGTTGCCTCAGGTTATTTCCCTCCACGCTATGCTTTATGCTATCTGCTCAGGTTTTTGTAGAAAGGCAGGCAGCCAGATAGGAGGTTAAAGGTTGTATGAAATAGCAGAACAGGAAAACAACCCCATCACAGCCATTTAGAGAGTAAAATCACCTTACAGGGCTGACTATTAAGGTTCAGAGAAGGGCTTGGGAGCAGAACTGGTCAGGAATATTTTGACAAAAACATGTTGGTTGAAAAAGGCCATTTCACTGACACTTTATTTGGAAGAGGACCAATTTCAACAAAAGCTTTAGGGAAGAAAGGTTTCCCACCTCTGAGCTGACATTTCCTGGTAAAAACCAGAGACTTTCCTATTCCAGGATAGCCAATAGCCTGGGCACTTAGCTAGGATATGAGAAACCCAGATTCAAATACTTGCTGCACTTGTTTTAGGACTTGAACACGAGGCTCCCACATCCCTGCCGAGGGCCCTACCCATCTGAGCATCGGCTGCGATAGGGTAGACCTCTTTGTCCCCCCCCCCCACCCCACCAAAAGGGGAGGGGGGAAACTGTTTGTCACAGTTCAGGCCAGGAAATGTTTCCTGCCCAGTTCTACTTGTCAGACATAACAGGATGGATTTTAAATTATCAGAGGAACGAGGAGGCAGAAGTTCACCAGTGTACAAGAAACTGGATCTAGGTCAGACAGCCATAGCTGCATTGGAGCAGCCATCTTCTGGGCAGAAAGGCTCTTTAGGGCCTTGAGTAGTTGATGGACACAGGGAAAACAAAAACAAAAACCAACACACACTCACTAACTTTAAGTACCTAAGTGGGCTACTTCAGTTACAGCAGCAACAATATTATTGCTGCTTTAGGCTCAGAATAGTAATGTAAATCTGACACGACAGGTTAGAGTTGTTTTGATTGAGCTCCTTATGAATGAGGCCTGCTCTACAGTTTTTGTACTACTAACTATAGCTCATTGTCCTTGCCAGGAAGGTGTAAGCTATACTAGGGTAACCACAACCACACTGGAGAGCTGAGCTATTACACTGTTTTAATTACACTGGTATAATTAATCAGTACAACCTTTGTTTTGTTTTGTTTTGTTTTTATTAATATAAGCCTTGAAGCATTTGGCAAAACTCCAGTCTTGATTGAGGCAGGAATTCTCAGAGTAGCCTTAGGGCATTTGTTAATGGAAGCTGGCTGTCCAACGCCCTTGGGCTGCTTTGAGAGTCCCAGCCTTTGCTACCAAGGAGCACCCAGGCCCCCTTCTAGTTTGGATTCTGAAATAGTACAAGTTGAATTCTCCATAGTCTGCTTAACATGCAGCAAAGCCTCCCTGTTCACGCAAAGGGCAATAGTTAGGTAGAAAACAGAAGGGCAGACAAGATGAGCAATGTGCAGAGATACTGAGTGATGAGCATAAAATACTGTTTATTGACACAAACATTAAAACAAGTCTAGCATTTGACAGTACAAATACACAGGCTCGTGTCTCCTCTTCTCATCTCTGAACTCTAGTGTATTCTTTTTCCAACTCGGTGCAATATGGATGCATGTTAACTTGCAACGGTTAGACAGTTACATAATTTCAGTAGCTTATTCTCCAACACTAAGTGGCCTTTAGGTATCTGTCAGAAAAATGGACCTCAAATGCTAATAAGAAGTGAATGGTATGCACATTAGCTTGCCAGCTCCCTGTAGGCTAATTCAGGTGAGATATTAGTTAACAAGAAGATAGTGAGGGATTAAAACTTAAGTGTTTAATGTTGTGAAGGGTGTAGAAAGTTGGGAGAATGGTAATTAAGGTGTTCAAAATACAAACTGGAACTCAAAAGTCTATTTTGTCTTCTGCAAAGCATTCTTAATACACATTACTTAAAAAGGGAAGACAGCTATCTGTAGGAGAGCATGTTTACAGCAGTTTAGACACAGATGAGCTGTACTTTCAGTTCTTACCATCTATAGAGGAGACCACCAATATTGGCAGAAAGCCCATTATACTATATCTGAATTCTACACAATTGCAGTTTCATGGAATGTTTTGGGCAAGACATACAGCACAGCTCAGGTACAGGAAATGTGTTAGTTTATTTTGGGCTAGCACCATTGCTGGGATCTAGTTTCTCTTCTGTTTCGGATAGAGGCTCTCAGGCCATAGGAATAAAGTCAGGTGCTTCTCTTGCAAACATCTCCTTTGAAGGCTCAGCTTCACTGCCAATTGGTCCACAGACTGAATGAAGGGCCATTTCACCCTTTGTGCCTTGGGTTTCAGAAGCAGAAAGAGTCCGTTTAGGCTCCCCTTGGATTCTCTCATCTACTGCAGTCACTAGGGATGCTAGAGGCTGGAAAGCCTGTGTCTCACTACTGGGCTCCAGTGTCTGGAGGGAGCTCACAGCTGTCACCAAGAGAAGCAGCTGTGTCTTCTTGCTCAGTGTACTGCTGTAGTTTTGACTTACCATCTACAGAGATCTCGGACTCTGAAGCTTTCAGAATTTCTTCCTTGCTTATTGCTGCATGTTCCCCTCCTTCCTGGTCTTCAGTTATATTAGTTGCGATTTGAGGATCTTGACCCCTCTTTTCAAACTTTAATTCTGTGGTCTCCGTCAATGATTGCAGAGTCTCTGCCTCTTCTGGGGTCTCTAGCACAGTCCCTGGAATAGGACAAGCTTCATTTTCTTCTGTGGTCTTAGCAGCAGCCTCACTGGTCTCTTGGATAAACTTTAGAATCGTTAGTGCTGTTGTGTACACTTCAGCTGTCTGTGCAGCAGACTGGACCTCGCAGCCTATTGGATGGCATGTGCAAGAGACCGTCTCACTAGAGTCTTGGGGTAGCTCTCGTGTGGCTGGGACAGCAATTTGTATCTCAGTCTCTGCAACAGGAGGCACTGCCATCTCTTCTGTGGCCTGCACAATAGGACAGGACTCCTTGTTACCTGCTGTAGTCTCTGTAGCAGGCTCAGACTTTTGTGCAATAGGTGCAGCAGTTTGCACCTGAGCTGCTTCTGCGGTAAGCCGAGTCCCACCACCCTCTGGCACGCTCCATTCAGTAGACTGGGTCACAGTTTCCCTCCTGGTCTCAGTCTCTTGGGGACTCTGTGTGTCTGTGCCAGCAGACTGTTCCTCCATTGCTTCTCTTACCTCGGTGTTAGGATGGGCCTTGTTTTCCCCAGCAGGCAGAGCCTCACTTACTTTTGCAGCATCTAGTGCCATGTCTTCAGTAGATTTCCCCTCAGCTGCTTCTGTGGTCTCTGCAGTTGGCCACACACCAGCCTCCTCAGAAGTCTCTGTGTTTGGGACAGATGCTGCCTCAGTCTCTGGAATAAGATGGGCCTCACCATTCTCTGTGGTATTCTGGGACTCTGTCTCTGCAAGAAGATGGGCCCCACCAGTCACATGCAGGCTCTCTTCTATGATCTCTACAACTTGCTGGGCTTCACCAGTGGGCAGCATCTCTTGCAGGATGCCTCTCATGGCTGGCAGAGCAGTTTGTCCCTCACCATTTTCTTCTGTGCTCTGTACAGTCTCATGGGCCTCAGTGCCTGGCTTGCCTAGCATAGTAGGCTGGAAGTCCGTCATTATCTCCGAGGTCTCAAAGGCAGGCTGGTCCTCCCCAGGCACTGCTTTGCTCTTTTGTGTACGTAATGTGATAGGCTGTGTTTTAGTCATCTCTGTGGTCTCTGACCAAGATTGGTCCTCACCGTTCTCAGTGGCATTCTGTGCCTCAGGCACTTCTGTGATGCTAGGAGGCATAACGGGTTGAGCCTCACCAGACTCTCCTTTGGTCACTGCAGCAGAGTGTGCCCCAATCATTATTTCTGTGGTCTTCTCAGAAGTCTCTTCAATAGAGCAGACTTCAGCCTCTATGGCCTCTGCAATTTTCTGGCCTTCATTGGTCTCCTCCATAGTCTGTGCAATACTGTGCACCTCACTCACTTTGGTGAGTTCTAGAGACCTCTCTGCAAGAGGCCGGGACCCCTTGGTGTCTTGGAGGATCTTGTGTGCACTTGGGGAAGCAGGTTGCGCCTCAGTCACCTCCATGGGCTCTGCAGTAGAACAGTTCTCAGCACGATCAGTTACTTTCTGGAACTCACCGATTTCAGCAAGTTGCATCTCACCTAGTTGTGTGTCCTGCACAGCAAGCCGAGCTGCTATCACTTCCGTGGAGGCTAGTGCAGTCTCTACAATAGACTCTGCCTCAATCATTTGGGGGGTCTGTGCAGCAGGCTCGGCCTCTCCAAGAGCCTCCTGCTTTGTTGGCATTGCAACTGGCACCTCAGTTTCTTCTCTGTTCCATGCAGTTGGCTGGTCCTCAGTCTTCAATACACCAATATTGATGGGCTGAATCTCACCGGCAAACTGGGCCTCAGTCCCTTGGTCGTGTAGCACATTAAGTCGGGTTTCAGTCACCTCTGTGGTCTCTTCAATAGGAGAAGACTCATAGTGCTCCATGGCAGCTTCCATCTTATCTGTGGGATCTAGTGAGCTCTCCTCAACAGGCTGTGCCTCACTAGTGGGCTCTGAAGTCTCTGTGTCAAGCTGGGTCTCAGTGATTTGGGGGCCTGCTGTTGGCAGCTTTGCCTCTGACTGTGACTCATTCCCTTTGGTGGTCTCTGCACTAGGCTGGGCCTCACCATGCTCCTTGGCAGTCTGACTCTCAGTCTCTTCTGTGGTCCCCGGTGCAGGCTCTTCAGGGCAGTCGGCCTTGCCCATCACTTGGGTGGCATCTAGTGCAGTCTCTGCAGCAAGATGGGTCTCCGGTGTCTCTTGTGGGGTCCCTTCCATCTCCATGGCTGCCCTCTCAGCCTTCTGGTCTATAGATTTGTTGGGCACACCAAGACGCTTCCTTTTGCCAAGCCTGCTCCCCATGTTGGGAACTCTGCTGCAACACCACAAGAACCAGCCACAGTGTGATGGAGAAAACTAACCCGCCCTTTTGTAGGCACCAGCACTGGAGGCTAAAGGGTCTTTGCTGCTAAGAAGGAGACAGAAAGTACCAAGCGTCTGTCGTGTGTCTGAAGTGTCCTAGAAACCAGAGACAAGCATCTCACCTACAAGAGAAGAAAAACTTCCATTAACACCCACATATGCTAGCCAGTTAGTACAATAAGCTTCTTTCTTCTGGGACAGCCAGCCCCAGCAGAACCCTAGGGTCAGTCTATCTACTGAGAGCTTCTGTTCCTGTCCCTCTTAGCTAGCCCTTTTGTCCTACTAAGTCATCCCCTCTTGCCTATCTCTCCTCTTTTTATTTGAGAAGTTTAAGCTCTTTAGGGCAGGAAGTGTCTCTTCTAGTTTTAGTGCCTATTGGATTATGTTTAAAGGACAGGTACAGCAACCAAGTTCTCAGGTGACTAGTGATTTTGGACCACGTCTGAGACTTTACTATTATGTACAAGCCAATAGATCTTTCTCAAGTGCTTGAGTCCAAGCACGTATGCCTGCATCTAAGTAGTTACCCAGCTCTTTTCCAGCATACTACACTGAGCTAAACCCATTCAGGTGTGTCTGCATATAATTAAATCAATTTTAGTTACACAGATACAAGTTTAATATAGACAAGACTTCAAAACATTATTCTCTTCTGCCCTTCACCTTGTGTATTCATTTACCCTGCAAGTCAAGTGGAACAGGCATGCTCTACTCACATTGTGGCAACATACACTCCTTCACACAGGTGATCATGGCCAAAAGACAAGGCATCAGAGAATCAAGCTTTAGGGATGGCCTCCATTTACTGCAACCCCCTGGGAGGCTTCATGAGTTACAGCCTTTTAAAGTGCTAATAGAGTAAGAAAATGGATTCAAGATACAGTATCAATGGACAGGCTCCTTGATTGAGAACTTAGTTAAGGAGAACAATCCAAGAGATAGTACTAGAAACAAACAAAACTGTGGACATCCACCACCCTAGCCTAAGTTCTCTTTCTCAGAAAGGCTGGCAAAAAAGCCCATGTTCTCTGCCAATGAGAGAGGGATTGAACCTTGAGGAATAATTCTATTTCTCATCCATTTATACTAGCAGAAAGTTTGCCCCAAAGCAGCTATAAAACAGCACTTATTGACAACATAGGAGACAGAACAGAATTCTCTCAATACTCCCATAGCACTATTAGCTTTATAGTATCAACAGAACAAAGTTGACTCTCAAATCAAAGTGGTACAAGTACTATTTTATCCAGACACACTTTCAGCCCATCTCCAGATGGCAGTGGGTAGTTGAGCTACTATCATGGCTAAAACTACTTTCCTCTAATCTAAGAGTATTCTGGACAACCCCTCCCCTCCCCCCCCCAAAAAAATCAAGAAGAACAAATATAAGTTAACTCCACTAACACCCAAAACAATCAAACACACTTACTAAGAGTAACTTAACAAAAATACTTCCCCTTATTTCAAAGGACCTTCATGTTTTGCCCATACCCAAGAGAGTAGCTGAAAATTAAAATACCCAGTTAGTCCCATTTTAACATAGACCTGGATAACCCTCAATTCTAATACATTAGGAGAAAAATACATGCCTATCTAAAATATAGTTTAAAGCAGTTCAAGCTTCTTGTGCTTACACATCAATAACTCTACCTAGGCTGCCCTTAAATAGGACTTGGTGGCCACACCAAACTCCTTCCCCACAATTTCCCTAATCTTTAGTTCCACCTAATCACTGTTTTCTCAGCCCCATTCTTTCATTTACCTTAAGCAGGGCTTGATCCTTTCCTCCACTGCATCTTTTGTTGTCATTCACTGTTCTGGAAGGTAAGTTTTAAAATCCAGCCAATCTGAATTGGTAGCATTTTACATTCACCTTGCACAAGTGTGAACGATGGCCCAAGATGGCAAGGGAGAATCATTCTCATGATGTCTTATGGTTGAAGTCCCAAGGAGTCCAGGTGATTAGAACAGACCAGCATAGAGCAAGCCCTGCACGAATATGGCTATTTACTGGATAAAGACTAGAGGCTGTTGAGATTGTTGGAGTTGGATGGATCAAACCTACTAGCCAGGTGATAAGAGATCAGCTTCCTCATTTAGACACCTGAAGAAATGGCCTGATTTAAAATACTGCTCAGCACCCGGCTATCCCCCCTGAGAAGAGATGTTCTTGGGAGCTGAACACTTGAAAATGAAAGTACTTATTTAGGTGCTTAGATGTTGGGCATTGAGATCTTTTGAAAATCTATCCATAGGAGTCATTCAGCCTCAATGCACATTCCTATTCCACACACACACACACAGATTTATTTCTTTACATATTTACAAGGCCCCTCTCCAGAGGCATCTCTGCATTGTACAGCCAATCAAGATGAAACATTAAATTCAGATTGAAGGAACAGTCAGCCAAGTATATAGCAGACTATAACCAAAAGATCCAACACAAAGGCTAACCCCATTGCCCCTCAGGCAGGATACCTCATCCATTCAAAGGGAGCAGTTGTTTGGGTAATCATAAATGTAAAGGTCGTGGGTATTGTGATACTGTCTTACCACTGTGATGCAACTACAGCCTTATTTAGCTTTCCTGTGTTTTAAAAGTATTTGCATCACACAAAATGTTGCAAGGAAAAAATGTTTTTATTAAAACCCTTCTACCCTCTGACATGTTTATTTTATTTGTTAAGATACTGTTTTGTTTGAAGTCTACCATCACAACTTTTTAAAATTCTGCTTTTCTTTCTACTCTGAGCAGCTGGATTTCAAGGAAGATATTAGTAGGTGGTAGGAATCTTCAGAGGTGACTCAGTCAATCAGCAATCTAGGAAATCCCTGAGAAATGTGGTATAGCTGTTAGAAGTAAAGAATGGGAAATCAAGTCACCTGGGTTTGTTTCCCAATATTGCCTATTCCTTTCTGTATGAACCTGGGGAAGTCACTTAACCTATCTCTCTCTCAGTTCCCCACCAGTCAGATGAGGATAATAACATTTAGCTATTTTTAGGGACATTGCAAGACTTAGGTAATTAGTGCCTGATTTCCAGAATGCCCCAAACTCCATTTCAAGCTCAGGGTGCAGAGCATATTTGAAAATCAGGTCCCTAATATTTGTAAAGCACCCTGAGATTGTTGGTTGAAAGTTGCTGTTTGAAGGTAAAGTATCATTATAGTTATTATAAGTTGGTATTAGTTAATTTGTATGTCCTAATGGGATATACCACATGAAAATAAAGTAATTTGAGAGTTTTCTCACACTTTAAAAATACTTTCTTTTATGACTGTATTATCATAGTTATAAAATATGTCACTCTGACTACATCATAACCTTGAATTATGACTTCCTTCTCTCACTAGCTGGCAGTCAGAAGTTGCTATATAAGTCCAATAAATTAATATAAATACAGACAAAAGAATTGCCATCTGGCCCTTTGCAAATGGCTGGTTGAAAGGTTTACAATGGCATGTGTCAGTATGATAACTGCACATGAGCTTTAATTAGGGTCACTACCCACTTTGAATTCAAATGATATTTTATGTATGTACAGCAGGTTTCTCATAGAATAAACCCAAAATGTTTTATTACAAGATATATACCTACACCACCAATGAAATGCAGCCAGTTCTGGGGTGGACGGTGGCAGCTAACTAGCATAGTATGAAGAGTGGAGGGCAATTAAAAGAGAAGAAATTTTAGCTAAGTCCAGAGGGAAGCCTGCAATTGCAAAGCATGCTATGGCATCCATAAAACCTTCACAGAATCTTGCATTTTGTGTCTCATCCCATCCCCTACTGCATCCACCATTTCTATACTGGAGATGCCAGTTTACCCTTTCTAGCTTCCCTCCTCTCCTCAGGCACAGATCCAACTCCTCCACTCCGTGGGGTGGAATGTAAAGCTGGTCAAAAAATGCCAGTTATTTTTTGTGGGGAATTTTAGATGTTTTTCATTTTCCTCATATTTCCCTAACCCCCCCCCCCATCTGAAACTGAAATCTGGTATTTGTAATGTGAAAATGTATAACTTAAGAGAAATACTTCCTGAAAACCAAAAATGTTACTGAAAACATTTTTAATTTTTGGGTCTCAGCTTTCAATGGGAAAAAGAAAGAAAGAGAGAGAGAGAGAGAGAAAGAAAATTCAGACCAAAATTAATTTATTTGTAAAAAATATTTCAACAAAAAATATTGACCAGCTCTGGTGGACAGATTGGCTCTTTCCAAGCCTGCTGTTGATAGCAGAAGACACTACAAAAACTGGACTTTTCTTCTTCCACTTTAACTGTTCACTACGGAATTGATCCACCAGTTTGGCTGAGGTCCCCTGTGTCATGGAATAGAGAGTTAGCTTTCTTTTAACCCGAAACAAGGACATTTTTTGGACTTAGTGAAGGTTATTATCTAGAGCTGGTCAAAAAAATTCTGATGAGACAATTTTCCTGTAGGAAAATGCTTATTCAGTAAAATCAAAATGTTTTGCGGTAACATATTGATTTCATCAAAAATGTTTTGTGTGAAAATGTTTTGTTTCAATAAGGTTGAAGCACTTTGTTTCACTTATATTGTTTAGACTATAATGTAAACATGATATAATATTAATAGTTGAAAAAATAGCATCAAAATGTATTGCTTCAACCTTATTGAAATCAAGTGTTTTGATAAGTTCCTTTTTGATGTTTCCAAAGTTAACATTTTTGGAGTTTTTGTTTCATAGGACATTTTGAAATTTTGACTTTTCATTCCAATTCAGGAGGAAAGAAAATAGCAAAATATCAGAATTCTGTGGAAGGGAAATTTTGAGTTTTGACAAAAACAACAAGGAGTCCGGTGGCACCTTAAAGATTAACAGATCTGACAATCTGTTAGTCTTAAAGGTACCATCAGACTCCTTGTTGTTTTTGTGGGTGCAGATTAACATGGCTACCCCCTGATTTTGAGTTTTGACCAACTCTACTATTATTCTTAAAACTTCTCTCTCACACATACACACTCTGCTTCACTGAAGAGCTTCTGCCCCAGCCCCACTCCCGCCTAGTTTCCTGCTATGGTTTTAAAGAATCAGTGCACATCACCTCCCATCCTGGATGAATACACTGATGTAAATCTGATTAAAGTCAGTAGAAGCTAGAGGTGCTCAACATCTCTGAAAATCAGGCCCTGAGCACTTCAAATTGAACACCCAAAAGCTAGGGTGCTTATGAAATGTTTGACCTAAGGGACAGATTTTTAAAAGTATTTGGGTGCTTAGAGATACAGATAAGCACTCTGTGGGATTTTCCAAAGTACCTTGGTACCTAAGTCCCATTCCTTTCAACAAGAGTTAGGCACCTACTTGCTCTTGAATATCCCACTAAGTGCATATCTGCATCTTTAGGCACTTGAATATATTAGGCCCTAAGTGACCTGAAGGGTGCCATTTTGTTGCAAGTTTGGTATTAGGATGAAGTGGTGTAATTCTCCCCAAGGAGTTACCTGCAGGGGGAGGCAGATTTGGGTTCTGATTTCCAGTCCTCCTGTACTTTCACCAATAGACAATGCTAAACATTATAATAAGCTCAGATCAGTCTGAATTTCCTGGAACATTAATGACTAGCTGGGGTTAACAGCCCAAAGTAAAGACTCTCACAGGCAGTCATTAATCCCAAGGAAAAACACAACTGGGTCTCTGTGGGTCAGTTTATTTACCAGGAGTTGGATAAAATCAAGCCCAGTTGATTGATGAACCCATAGTACCCAGGGCAGTGTCCCAAGCTGCAGATGGAAGGGTGGCATATGCTGGTCTGTTCTTATAAGGGAGCCTGGCCTAGGCATGCTGGAGGCTCATGGTTGGTGAGAGATGGATGCTGAAGGACTCTGTGCTTGGGTTCTTCTCAGCCAGGATTAGAACCATGACATTGATTTGTATTTCACATTCCTGTGATCAAATATTCAGAATAAGCAGTTACTTTGTAATGCCTGCCGTCACACAGTTGCTTTCCATGTGATAGGCAAGACAGAGGACGCAGGTTTGGTCTCACTCCTTGCCAATATGCTCATGAGGCTGGAATTCATTGGGGGAGGCAGTGGGGGCCAGGGGAGGGGGAATGAATAACACACACACTAATAATTCTTAGCAATTTATCCGCAATTAACTCCACCTCACAGCCCTGCTGCCCCCATGCGGGAGATCAGTGTCATGGTCTCGATTACACAGAAAGGGAAATTGAGTAACAGAGGCCCAGAGCTGCAGTGGGAACCAGCAGCAAAGTTGAGATTAGAATGCAGGAAGTCCTGAGTTCTAGGCCCCAACTGTCAGTTCCTTTGTTACTGGGCTTGGGGCAGGAATGGGTGGGGCGGGAGGGGGGTGCAAGGGAAATGGAGGCTTTAAGTCACCTTTGCCCTTTCTATATTCTGTCTAGCTCCTGCTGTACGTTATAGTAGCACCAAGGCTGCTCTGACTTACACGCTTCTTCCCAGAGTCACTGATGGGATGCAGAGAATAGCTGTAGTGCAGTGTGCTTTGACCACATCTCTGCTCCTACCAACTGAACTGTCAGGTCCCTCTGCCAGGAGCTGGGCACAGGGGCAGCATAGATGCCTTACACAAGCTCTACACTGGCTGGGGTGCACCATGCTGCTTCCACCCTGACCCACCCCAGCCACTTGAGGATGTTTCCATCTACTTTAAGGGTGCCAGAATGGCATAAAGAGACCTTAGTGTAACTGAGAACCAGGCTCCTAGTCTTCCACCAAAGTCAGCTAGACCACGCTGCTGCACAGGGCAGAAATACTTCCAGATCACATTAGTCTCTCTGTCTCTGACAGGTGCAGGGTGTGTGTGTAATTCGATGTCACCATGCTGCAGAAATCAATGTCGAGGTCAAAGCTAACAGGATTGTGGAGTGTAATTCTGCAGTTTGTGCTCTGCTAGAATGATATTAATGGCTGGATGCCAGCTCTGACACCCAGCTAGGCCACTAATTGTGTTACCAGTCCCTGTACATCCTACAACATTCCTTAATGCCTCTCTCATCACCCACAAAGGCCAGCAAACAGTGTCTTCTAGGAAAGTGGGAAGATGGAAGGGCTGCAGGAGAAAAAGGCAGAGTGTGATATTGCTGAACTCACTGTCAAGGAATGGATAACAGCACTGTCAATGCAACACTGTAACTATACTTAATGGGGCTCCATTCAGGCTGCCTGTCACCTGGTGGCATCATTTATACCTGGACTCAATGGGTGTAAAATGCTGCCATGCTTATTTGAAGCACTTTAAACCCACTCTGTGTTTGTCTAAATGACGACACAAGATGTGGGGCAGTGGAGTGTCAGGCCCAATAGATTTGAGTCTCGAGATGGAGGAGGTGGTTAGCTCTCCTAGTCACACACCCCATTTAAATATCCCTCTTGATCCAACAAATTTTGGGAATGTTCAGTTTCGGTTTGGAGTTTGCAGGGCCCATATCTAGTGAGAAACTTTAGGGATCCACTTCATGGGAGAGAGGAATGGAAGCATTTTGTTTATTTATATGCATTGTTTTATCTGCTGAAATGAAAACAAAAAAATTTCCTGTGATGCTTGGTAGCAGTATCCTAGAAACCCCACCATTTTGCCATAGGAATCCAGCAAAAGACATCTTGAACCTCCCCTCAGTTACACCAGAGTCAGAAAGTGTGACCCCATGACAGTCAATGGAATTGCATTAGTACAAAATCGGGGTAAGTGAAAGGAGCAAAAGGCATCCAGACCTGGATAACTACATCAATAGAAAGTCCAACCAACTGGGGTATGTAATCCTACCCATACCCTGATGCTGTTACTTTATGCAACAGAGCTCAGAATGGGCCGCAATTGGGTCTGTGTAGGCCTAATATAAGATTAAGATGGGGTTCTGTCCCCTTAATGACTGCTGGCTTCTACCAGAAGATCTGAACATAGAGGAAGCTCCCTCTCCTGAGACAACAAAAGTCATGCAGGAAGTTGTAAATGGGACTGTATCTCTTCCATGGGGTGTTCCTTCTCTAGCAGTAAAGTTTACTGAGGATACTGGGACATTTGAATAATTTACTTTTCTGAGTTAATACACCAGGAAGGGTTTTTTAGCCTTATATGACTCAAATGCTATTTTTATTTTAGCGGTAGCTTTTTCCTTCATTATATTTGTGGGGGCAGGGGTGGTGGTGGATTGCTTTTAAGTGTTATTGGAAATGGAAGTATCAGGAATATGAATCACACTGTACAATGGAGTTAATGCAGTGGCTGCTCAATGAAGTCTGATACAGTGTGACATGGTAAAGCACTTCCGGGGCTTTTATCCTCCATGAAACTCATTTCGCGTCCCACCCACTCTCTGAATTAGATCAGAAAATAGTTCTCTCTCTCAACGCTTCCCCTCCCCACCAGTCTTTCCAAGTTCAGGGTGTTCAACCTGAAGTCCTTGAGCATATGAGCTAAAGTCAAATCAAATCCACTGCCCCCTATCCAATAGTGTGTGCCCTAGGAGAGGCAATCGGCATCAAGCATCATGTCCATAAGGATACGTGTCAGGTGAGGAGTGAAACAGCAGTTGCTCTAAGGGGGCAAGATAACTTGTTTGTATGTCATACGAAGTCACATCCTTGGCCTACCTGCCACCTGGAAACCTGACAGAATTGCTGGGGACTCTGTTCCTCCATGCCCCCAACGATGCCGCTCATGTGTTTTGAGTTCTGTGCTAGTTTCCTGCTGTGATTTCTAGTGGCAGATTTCACAGGCAGTTGTGTTGTTTCTGCTCTCATCCTACAGGTGCTGTGCTACGAACTTCTGTGACACCGAGACGGCCATACTACTGGGGGTTAGTGGTCAAGGCAAGCAGTGTGCATTGGCTAATCTCTGATCTGAGTTGTCATGGTCACCGTGGGCTCACAGCCAGGGGAAGTGATGGAATGAGGTTGCAATCACTGAATCCAAGGAGGAGTCTGCATGTCCACCTTTCAGCTGTGCGCCCCCAGTAGTAAGTCTTGTCAATAGGGTTCTGGCTAGCAATTGCTGAGACACTGGAATTCAGGGCTTTAACTGGATCCCAGAGAAAGAGCATTTTAATATGGATTAAGCTAAAAAACACACACAGGACCCAGCAGTGATGTACTTACTAGGTTCATGCCAAACACTCCAGTAGAATTGAGAATACAGTCCGGACGCTTCTAATCTCACTACCTGTCTCCACAAGGTGCAAAGCAGTGAGGAATCAGTCCTGTTCATTGCTATTATTAATAATATCACAAGAGTGCCAGGGGCCCCACTTATGAATCCAGGCCCCATTGTGCTAGGCACTGTACACAAACATAATAAAGAGATGATCCCTGCAATGGAGATCTCCTTGTTCCCAAAACAATCCCAGGGGAAAAGATGAAAGGGCAGGGTTACTACGGCTGGACCATTTTGGGTTGGTTCTCTGAGTCCTGTGTGTGTTGTGTTGCAGAGGAGGTAGGAGTGGGTAGTATGGGGTAGTTGCTCTGTGTTGGGTCTTTGATACTGATGGGACGGGACAAATCAGGAACCATTCTCATCTGATGAAATGAGTGGTGCTTCCAAACCCTACTGGTATCTCCTGGAAACCTGGAAAATGCAAGTGGAGAATCTATCACACAAGCTCCTCTCTTTCCCACACATATACAGGTGTACCATGTCCCCACACATGTATTGGGCATACCTGGAGATTTGCAGCAATCTGCCCCACATGTCTACCATTTGCCATATAGACATGCCCTTGGATAGACTATATGAATACCTGTGGAGCTGGTACAGACGTTGCTATTCTGAACTGTTTGACTCTCACCCCAGACGAGCAATGAGAATTTCTTTTGGGTATTGCACCCCTCTTGTCCTCTAGAGATGACACTCAACTCCCCCATGCTCTCCAACCCCTTTTCCTGGTGCATCAATGTGTGAGGTCTCCCATGCACAAGGAAGTGTTAAATTGCAGCTTGCATTGCAGCCATTCCTGACTTTTACCATGCTTCTTGTATCCTCTGGAAGCAGCCTCTGTGCCCTCTTTTCTTAGCCTGGGAGGGGCAGATAATCCTCAATAAACTGCCATTACCATACCTGATAGTATATAGATTATAGTTATAAATATAGTTATAGATAACTAGGGAGGAAAACCAAACCAAACCAAGAGCATCCCAGATGATTTCAGGTTAATCTTTCAAAGTCCAAAGAGGTGATTTTGTTTACAAATAAATAAGCCAGGCTGCCACATCTCACACCACTCTGTCAGAATGGCTGCCTCCCGCCTCTGAATTTATGCCCTGCTTTACAATGGGCTGCCAGGAGCAGCCAATACCTGAATTGGGTTTCTGGCATCATGCTGGCACAATGCTGATGCCTGCAATGTTCTTGGGGTGAGGGTGAAATATCTCCTCCAGCTGCCAGATTCATAAACAAGACAATCACTCCCCCAGCCAACAGCAGTGTCATCAAATTGCCTTCCTACTGTTCTTCATAAATTGGATTGTATAAACATTTCATCTGCAACTTGTGAGATCAATTTTACTGTTCACCTTCTCTCTCTCTTTCCCTCTGTTTCTTTTTCTTTTTCTTTCTTGACGCGCCAAGTAATTCACTTTGATAATGTAGGTCCCAGTTCTGCCCTAGGCCCATGCCACTTAATTTACTTGTAATGAGTCGCATGGGGTGAAACCAGGGCAGAATTAGGACCTTATTATTTAGAGGGCTGGAGAAGAGACAAACAATTGCTCTCAGTGAAACTAACTTCCATATTTCCTAAGTGCTATGTGGGGCTTTAGCCACATGACTCCCATTAATCAATAAGAATTGGATAGATAAAACTTCTCTCAGTGCTAGGAAAATCAATGATGCCCTTGCCATTTAATTTATAAGAGTTCATGGGCCAATCCAGATGCTACCTCTGTACGAATCCTGGTTTTGGTGGCAGATTTAGAGCACCCATTTTGAAGGCCAGGCTAATTTTTCTGTAATTGCTAGGGCTGAGGCTGCAGCCAAATTCAGACTTCATAATTATAGATGGGCCAAATAGACTCTCTGCCAGGGAGGATAGTAGGTTTTTTAATTAACTTGAAGCATGACCAACCACAAAAGCAAAAACAAAACACCCTGGTTGTGCCCACTGCTATAGAAAATTAGCCCTTTCCTTACTTCTGTAACTGTCAGTGAAAATAAAAATAAATAAACAACTCCGTATAGTTTCCCTTGCTCACTTATGCCTTTTAAGCTGAAATGAGAATAATTTTCGCCTTTAAATGCTCTTTTATTCAGTGCTTCAATAGGTTGAAAATACAAATAACAACAAAGAAGCAAAAGCTCAATCAACCCGTTTTTCTTATTTTCCTTTTTTCATTTCTCATTTTCATCCACCACACACTGGTGTCCATTGGGAGTCTTTCTATTGGCTTTATTGGGTGCTGCATCAGATGCTAAATGCCTTTAGAGCTGGTGAGAGGTGGCCAGCTGGAGCTCCCTGGAGAAATATATGGAAAGGGTCCTTTACACTGCCAGGACGATGTAAAGGGGCCTTAGCATAACTGACAATCAGGACCTGCATCTTCTCTTAACCTACAGGTAAGGTACAGCGCAAGCATTGACAGGACTAGTTCTTCCCATAGTGCGAACACCAATTGGACCAGCCTGGACAACCTTTAGGGCTTAGTTTATATGTAAAGCCATACTGGTGTGATTTTAAACAAATCAAATTAAACCTGTGCAATTTTTCAGTTTAGCTGGCACTGGTAAATGTATAAATGCAAGATAAATTGATATAACCAGTTTGAAACTGACGTAAGAGTGTCCACACAGCAGTTGACCTGGTTTAACTAACTTGGTTTTTAAACAGATTTAAGTTAAACCAGTGCAACTTTTGTGTGTAGACAAGCTCAAAGCGTGAGAGAGGCATTCAGGGTCCATTCAGTCTTTGGCCTTTCCCCTGAGACCAGAGTACCAATCACTGCCAGCCAGGATGACAGTCTTGTGCTGTGAACAAGAATCCAGTGGGACCTAGGTTGAGACCACCAAACTTCCATAAGCCACTGCATGCAGTTTTGCTCCTCTCTGTTCCAAGCAGAGCCTTCCGTATGTCAGTGTGCCTGCACACACGTGCCCCCCTCCCACAGATATTTTCTTTATGTACAAATTCTGCCTTATTAAAAGCTAAGAGTATTCCTTGCAGCCATTGCTCCGTCAACCACATCACATCACACCCATGTGTGAAAACACGCCGTCAAATCAGGCAATACAAGCTGCTGCCACATACAAGAGATGTTCACATGAGGGTTTTTTAATTAATTTCTGCTTAAGGCTACAAGTGAGTAAACAGTCCCTAAACATAACAACATTAAGAAGTAAGCAGTAGCCAGCAGTGTATAAGTGTATCCTTAAAAACACATGTAATAATGCATTGAAGAAAGGCTGCATAGAACAGCAATGAGGTTAGGCATCAAGATTTAATTCTATAGTTTGTACTTTTAAAACAATTGCCTATCCTTTTCTTTTTACATAAAGTTCATAAAGAAAATGAAAATGGGCATAATTATTCACCAGTATGGAACTTGGGTAATGATTGAAGCCTGAGCAAAAGAGGTCTGGTTCTTCCCACTGACACTGGTGTGAATCAGGAGTAACACCATTGAAGTCAATGGGGTTACACTGGTGTAACGTGATTAAATCGAACTATGATAGAGTAGGTAATAAGAAAAGGAGTACTTGTGGCACCTTAGAGACCAACAAATTTATTAGAGCATAAGTTTTCGTGAGCTACAGCTCACTTCATTGGATGCTTTTCTTTTTGCGAATACAGACTAACACGGCTGCTACTCTGAAACCTGTCATTAGAGTAGGTAATAAATGTATTGAACACAGCTGGTGAGCAGCTCACAGGCTGACATTGGTGCATATGGCATATTCATTGAATCAATCAGAATAGTGGACAAATTCATAAAATTACAATGGCAATGGAACAAAAGATGTTAGATTATTTGTTCTCTGTAAACCATTTACCCAGCTCTAAGCACTGACGGTATGACAATGGAACTGCCAGTGAAAGCAATGACAAGACTTATCCAGGATCTAAGCCATCCATGCCCAGAGAGGCCAGCTGTTGCCAGTTTTCCCTTGCTTGCTTACCTCCTCAAAAGATACTGCATGGGGCATTATAGATAAGCTCCTACACTCACAAGACCCCACATGCCTCGTCTTCCTTGTTTGCTATGGGTCAAATCCATTTCTAGTGTAACTCCACCAAAGCTAATAGGTCTGCACCAGGGATTAATCTGGTCCAATATCTTTATCTCTGCAGAGTTACACACGTCACAGCCTCATTTTCTCTGCTGAGGAATTGTCTTGCCCACAGCACATTCCAGAGCCAGTGTTTGATTATCCTTGATTTACAGGTTCAAGCCCTCTGAAGTACATTGCTCAGGAGATAACACATTCTGTAGCCCTTTACTGTGAGCAATGCAGGAGCTTTAGATTTGTGCACTAATCTTCATGCTGCATCTGACGGGGAAGGTCAACAAAAGAAAAGAATTAGGGCTTTTTTGTTTGAAAAGAAAAAGGGTTTTGTTACTTTAATGCTCTTGAGCCAGGCTCACCCGAGGGTGGTAGAAAAGATTCTCTGGATAGCAAGGCGAGATCCTATTAGCATTTGTGGGAATGAATGCAATTAGGGGCCTGAGCAAAGCGGCCCCCACCTGCTGAGAGTTTCTTTATCTGCAGGTTGTACCGAAGATGCTTACTGTGGGTATGCTTATTGTGGGACCATTTGATGTGGAGCTTATCTAGAGATGGGGAAACTGGGCCAGAGAAAATAAGCATTCCAATCCTTCAAAGCTGGAAATTGAAGCTTTGCAAGGATTCAGAAATGTGTGGATAACTTTTCATCAACATTACTTGTATTCTTGTGTCATACCTCTGTGCCAATAGCCTGATTCTCATTTTCATTGAGGCCCCTTTACACCACTGTAGCAGAGTAAAGGAGGCTTAAAGTGGGAATTAAATATATTTGCCTCCACTTTAAGATCTCTTTGCATTGCCAGAGTAGGTTAAAAAGGCTTTAAGATAAATGAGAAGCAGATCCTTATACTCTACATCAACAAGCTACTTACATAGGTGCATAACTTTAAGCACACGCATAAGCCTTTGCAGGATCAGGGCATCACTGGATGATGATGATTTTGCACTGAGGTACTGCCCAGAGGCACCAATTAGTATGCAGTGTCCTGTTGTACTAAAGCACAGGAAGGCACCATCCCAAGGCTTGGTTCTTGCCTGACTGGAAGCATCAGAAATCTTAATTAGCCATTTAATGTTTGTTGAAATTAACAGTAATGACAAAAAATAATATACTTAGCAGTTCACAAAGCGATATGTACAAGTGCTAAATATTTATTAGTAGTATTCATGATAGTCATAAATCTAATAAGAAAATCTGTTCTTATGAGTTTTCCAGTCTGACAGTCTGAACTCAAGTGGTTCAGATCCTTTGGATAAAGCAGCCAAATGCCTTAGTTATTGTCTGATCTGAACAACTGGACCATTTGAGGTTCAATATGATATGCTAGTTAATGAGGTCCACTAGTCAGATCGGGAGACAGAGAGTCAAGGGTTCCAAAATCCAGTTCTGCCACAGACGTCCTGTGTGTCAAGTCACTTAACTTCTTCATGCCTCAGCGTATCTGTCTGCAAAATGTGGACAATCATACTTATTTCTTTCACAAGGCTGTCATGAGACTTAATGTGCTGGGGCAAATTCTGCTTTGTTATACTGGTGTAAATGTGGAGTGACTCTGTTGAAGCCAAAAGAGTGTAGGCAATGCCCAAGCCACAAAGAGGCCTAGAATTGAACCTCTCCTGAGTTCAAGGGGCTGGGAGGAGGGTCAGA
The DNA here is from genome assembly GCF_009764565.3 of Dermochelys coriacea. Classification (NCBI taxonomy): domain Eukaryota; kingdom Metazoa; phylum Chordata; order Testudines; family Dermochelyidae; genus Dermochelys; species Dermochelys coriacea. Next base: position 9,513,899 of record NC_050089.1, read on the forward strand.
GCTGGAGTTCTGGCTCAAGCCCACCTCTAGTTCTAAGGCTTCTTAACTGTACTAGTACCTAGCAAGGCCCTTCTTTACAGTGGGACACAGCTGGTGATAAAACATTCACTGTGGAGGGCCCATGACTCAGGAATTTATGCCCAATGGAGTCCAGTTTTGTTGGCTGGGATGGCAAAAGGCAAGGCTTATCTGCTCTCCCAGCCATTCCCTAGAGTGTTAGATTGAGGGTGGCATAAGCGGGTTGAGGAGGAAGAATTTTTCTTTGCAGTAAGTTGGCTGAAGGTAGGTTTTATGAAAGGCAGTTGGCTGGGTGGAGGCAATTTTGGGGAGATCCAACAGAATTTGTATACTGTGTAAGCACCTAGAGCCTTGGATAGGTACTTCCTAATCAAAATGAATGAATGAATAATAACTTTTGTTAGCCACCGGGAAAGCAAAAATTACCATCACCAACGGCCTCATGAAACATGCCCTGTCCTAATTTTACAAGAACAAAAATGCTGATCTTCTTTTTAGCTAGGTCAAGTGACCTTAAGTAGTTCTAGATCTAAATGAAAATCTGCAGATGCTGTGCCTTCATTAATATTCACACAAACCTGTCCTTCCTTCTGCTCAGCATTTAATGGTCCAGTGAGCAGGACAGTAGCTTCCTAGAAGAAAGGTGCACTCATCCCAAGCCTCCATTCTTTACATTCTGCTGAAGTACTGCTAATAATAGACAGGACAAAGCCTCCGGTCCCAGTTTCTCTCACTCTATCATTAGCACACCTTTAGTTTTCAGTGGAGCTGACTGATGTGCTTATTGGACCTTGAAGGGCTTAGTCAGTTTGCCTTACCGTTAGGTGCCTAAATACCTGTAAAATCTGGCCTCTTGGAACTCATTTTAATAGGTGCTAAGTGCCCGCAGCTCCAGGGGACTTTAATAGAAATTACGGGTACTCATTACCTGTGATAATCAGGCTCACACTAATTGCCTCAAGTTGGGGGACACTAAGAATCACTGGAAATTTTGAAAAAAATTGGTTTAAGTGACAGGCTCAGCACTGTGCAGAATTAGGCCTTAAACCCCAAACCAGCAAGGGGCACTTAAGCATGTGTTTAACTTTAAGAATGTACTGAAGTGCTTTGCTAAATTGGGGCCTAAATGAGCATTTCACACAACTTGTTTCTTTCCTTAAGAATTTGCTCTCCAAGAACCATTGTACTACTGAAATTTCAGATCCCCTCTCGCCCAGCCCTGAATCCTGTGCCTCCCATCCTGAATGTTTGAATCTGTTTGAATTATCTATTTGCACTGACTGACTGCACCCTGTAGGTGCCTGAGATAAACGCACTAACCCCAGATGGCCTGGAATAGAAATGCTTTCCAGGCAAAGAAGTCAGTCGCAGCTCCAGACAAGCCTGTGAGATTTGCTATTTCCAGAGTAGTGTGGACAAGCTGATATACAGTTAAACAGAGCACAGGATTAACAGGTTTTGACCAGGCTATATTTTCAGAGAGAGTTACACTCACCAGCTTCCTCCCTACCCCATCCCTTTTCATACCAAATCAATATGCAGAATCAGCAATCTTGGCAGCAGCTCCTGATGGATTAAATGAATTTTGGGAATATGAAAGAGTAATGCCGTGAAACACAGCTGGAATGAGGGCACCAGAGAGGAGGGAAAAGTTGGAAACCTTCTTCTGATTTCCATTCTCCAAGTCGGTGAGGGCAGGTTGAGTTAGTGATGTTGGGGGAGGATGGTATTATGATCAAAGCAGTGGAGTTGCAGTCAGGAGACCAGACTCACTATAGGCAACAAACTTTACCTTTCTAAGTCTCATTTCCCAAGCTTCTGTTACTATATTTTATATTTCTCCAGACTTTATCTATTGTTTATGTAGATTGCAGCAAGGACTGTCTCTTACTATGTGTTTGTACAGCACCTAGCACAATGGTTACCTGATTTCAGCTGAGGCTATTAGTTTCTGCTGTAATAGCAACTTTAATATAAACGTACTGCAATATAAATAACTGATGGCAATAATAATGAGTAGGGCTCCTCTGCAAAATGGTAATAATAAAGATTAAAGAAGAGCATTTGAAATGGAAAGCGGTAGGGATTGTGATGTTTCCTAATTCCTGTGAGAGTTCATTCTACAGTCTTGGACAAGCCCCTGAGAAAGCTCTGTCTCTTGCACAGACAAGCTTGACCCTGAGAAGGACATTTCCTTTGTGCGAGATAAGTGTAGTTGTATGCACCTTAAGTCTTAGGATGGTCAATTACTAGAGATGGGCAAAGTTCAAATGTTTCAGAGTAGAGCTGTGTCAAACTCAGCAAGGTTGGTTCACAAGGTTTCATGCAAACATTGTTGCTGCGTTTGATCTGTGAGGCATTTGCTCCCTTGAGTTTTGCTTTGAGATTCTGAGTATGAATGAACCCAAAATCTCAAAGCAAAATGCTATGAAAAACCCTCAGTTTCATCTGGTTTCACATCAAAGCTATGGGAAGCCACCGACTGTTGTGATTTTCACATTGAACTAGGGTTTAGCTCAAAAATAGGTCCATGGGTTCACTTCAAAACTTTTGATAAATACAGTCTGAGTTTCAAGTGTGTAACAAAACCAGATGAGATTTATTCAGTGTCAGATTTTGTATCAAAATATTTTGCATGTGTTCTCATTCAGATGTTTAGTTTGGTTCAGATAGGCAGCATCTCTGTGCTTGGGGACTGGTCTAGTGCATAGTGGACCAATACAGGTGTTGATTCTTTTGTAAATTTACCCTCACCATACTCTGGTTTGGTGGCAGGCTAGTGATTCCAAAGGGGTGTGGGGAGGTGAGAACCCTGGTGGGAACTTTTAAACAAGAAACTTCATTCATGAGGGATAAAGAACAGCCTAAGATATTAGCAGGGTAGACTGACTGGGTGAGGTCTGATTCAACCTGTCTCCCCTGCCATTGTTTGGTGGGTGCTTGGCTTAAGTGGAGCCTACTTAAACTGGCAAGGCTAAGTTTAAGACAATATGCATTTAGCTTTTTGTTATATTTAACCCTTTCTCTCTGCTTGCCAAGTTCTTATGGATAAATAAATCATACTCTGTTTTGAACAAGCTGTTTTCTGTAACTCCTTTTACCAGCCAATCATGGCTCTGAGAGAAGATTAATTCAAACCCATTTGGCACTGCTGGATGTAATACAGTTGGTAAAGAGGGTTGCTGTGGCCTGATGTTCTAGTCCAAGAGTGGGGTGAGCCAAGGGGGTCCACCCCGAGGGAAGTGCAGATATAGGTGTGTCAGTTGAAAGATGTGCCCATGGAGAGACTGAAAGAGAGATGACAAATGCAGCTCGCCCTTGAACGATAACAACTTTCCACACTAGTTACACCAAACACTCACAGCTCACAATCTGTACCTTTCTGCTGATGATAATCATGTTGATTTACAGTTTGTATGACAGTCGGGGGGCGTGACATTTTTAGTAAGGCATGTACACTTGTAAGCAAAATGGCTGTGCGGATGATGCTATGTTGAAGAACAAAATAACATTCTCCATGCATGTTCAGGGCTGGACAGAATTGTCCCATGGCCACAGCCAGTCAGGGCTTTCATGGGCATGCATTCCCTACAATGATAACATGCCTCTGGTATTATGTAGCACCCAGGTACCCTAACTGATATCAGGTCCCCATTGTGCTAGGCATTTTACAAACACATCATAAGTGACAGTCCCTGCCCCAAAGAATTTATAGTAAATAGACATTAGAGTGGTAGGAGAAACAAAATATCCCAATTTCACAGAGGGGGAAGAGAGGGACAGGGAGATGTGGGGACTGATGTTCAAGCAGGAAGAAAGATTTTCAAAAGACAGTTAGATAAGTGTCAAGACTTTCAAAAATTGTTCAGCACCTCTCAGCTCCTGTTGTGACACCTATGACCGGGTATTCGCAAGAGCTCAGTAGTATCCAGAGTGCTGGGTACAGATACCGGTACTAGATTTTGAAAATATGTCATTCCAATGGTGGGGTCTGAGTAAACTTGAAAATCTGAACGCAAGTTATTCACCCAGGGTCACACAGTCAAATAGTGGTAAAATCAGGAATTGAACCAGATCTCCTAAACCCTAGTCCAGAACCCTTAACAACAAGATCTTTGTTCCACTCATTGCAAATCTATTACAAAAATGTGGAAGTAGCATCACTTCCCAACCTTCATGCTGGGCTGTTTTGCAGGAATTTTGACCTAACCTTTCCTTTTTTCCAAAAATGTACAGCAAAAAAAAAAAATCACATTCTCCTGCATTTCTGTCAGCTCTCTTCCTCCCGCTGCATTCTTAGAAACAATCTATCTGTTCTTCTCAATGCATTTTCCTGCTCAGTGTTTATCTTCAATTACTGTGTAAATATGTTTCAGAGTAGCAGCCGTGTTAGTCTGTATTCGCAAAAAGAAAAGGAGTACGTGTGGCACCTTAGAGACTAACAAATTTATTAGAGCATAAGCTTTCGTGAGCTACAGCTCACTTCATCGGATGCATTTGGTGGAAAAAGCAGAGGAGAGATTTATATACACACACACACAGAGAACATGAAACAATGGGTTTATCATACACACTGTAAGGAGAGTGATCACTTAAGATGAGCCATCACCAGCAGCAGGGGGGGGAAGGAGGAAAACCTTTCATGGTGACAAGCAGGTAGGCTAATTCCAGCAGTTAACAAGAATATCAGAGGAACAGTGGGGGGGGGGGTGGGAGGGAGAAAGACCATGGGGAAATAGTTTTACTTTGTGTAATGACTCATCCATTCCCAGTCTCTATTCAAGCCTAAGTTAATTGTATCCAGTTTGCAAATTAATTCCAATTCAGCAGTCTCTCGTTGGAGTCTGTTTTTGAAGCTTTTTTGTTGAAGTATAGCCACTCTTAGGTCTGTGATCGAGTGACCAGAGAGATTGAAGTGTTCTCCAACTGGTTTTTGAATGTTATAATTCTTGACGTCTGATTTGTGTCCATTCATTCTTTTACGTAGAGACTGTCCAGTTTGGCCAATGTACATGGCAGAGGGGCATTGCTGGCACATGATGGCATATATCACATTGGTAGATGCGCAGGTGAACGAGCCTCTGATGGTGTGGCTGATGTGATTAGGCCCTATGATGGTATCCCCTGAATAGATATGTGGACAGAGTTGGCAACGGGCTTTGTTGCACAAACTTCCTCGTGGCTGGACTTTACAAAAACTAGACAAGCCATTTACAAAACACACTTTGATTCTCTACAAAAGAAAAAGGACACTAAGCTATCTAAACTACTATATGCCACAAGGGGCCACAACAATGGTTCCCGTAACCCACCCAGCAATATTGTTAATCTATCCAACTATACTCTTAGCCCAGCGGAAGAATCTGTCCTATCTCGGGGCCTCTCCTTTTGCCCCTCCACCCCCACGAACATGATACAGTTCTGTGGTGACCTAGAATCCTATTTTCGACGTCTCAGACTCAAGGAATATTTCCAACACACCTCTGACCAACATATTAACCCACAGAGACCTTCCTGCCAACACTACAAAAAGAAGGATTCTAGGTGGACTCCTCCTGAAGGTCGAAACAGCAGCCTGGATTTCTACATAGACTGCTTCCGCCGACGTGCACGAGCTGAAATTGTGGAAAAGCAGCATCGCTTACCCCATAACCTCAGCCATGCAGAACACAGTGCCATCCACAGCCTCAGAAACAACTCTGACATCATAATCAAAAAGGCTGACAAAGGAGGTGCTGTCGTCATCATGAATAGGTCAGAGTATGAACAAGAGGCTACTAGGCAGCTCTCCAACACCACTTTCTACAAGCCATTACCCTCTGATCCCACTGAGAGTTACCAAAAGAAACTACAGCATTTGCTCAAGAAACTCCCTGAAAAAGCACAAGAACAAATCCGCACAGACACACCCCTGGAGCCAGGACCTGGGGTATTCTATCTGCTACCCAAGATCCATAAACCTGGAAATCCTGGACGCCCCATCATCTCAGGCATTGGCACCCTGACAGCAGGATTGTCTGGCTATGTAGACTCCCTCCTCAGGCCCTTCGTTACCAGCACTCCCAGCTATCTTCGAGACACCACCGATTTCCTGAGGAAACTACAGTCCATTGGTGATCTTCCTAAAAACACCATCCTAGCCACTATGGATGTAGAAGCCCTCTACACCAACATTCCACACAAAGATGGACTACAAGCCGTCAGGAACAGTATCCCCGATACTGTCACGGCTAACCTGGTGGCAGAACTTTGTGACTTTGTCCTGACCCATAACTATTTCACATTTGGTGACAATGTATACCTTCAAATCAGCGGCACTGCGATGGGTACCCGCATGGCCCCACAGTATGCCAACATTTTTATGGCTGACTTAGAACAACGCTTCCTCAGCTCTCGTTCCCTAATGCCCCTACTCTACTTGCGCTACATTGATGACATCTTCATCATCTGGACCCATGGAAAAGAAGCTCTTGAGGCATTCCACCATGATTTCAACAATTTCCATCCCACCATCAACCTCAGCCTGGACCAGTCCACACAAGAGATCCACTTCCTGGACACTACGGTGCTAATAAGCGATGGTCACATAAACACCACCCTATATCGGAAACCTACTGACCGATATTCCTACCTACATGCCTCTAGCTTTCATCCAGATCATACCACTCGATCCATTGTCTACAGCCAAGCGCTACGATATAACCGCATTTGCTCCAACCCCTCAGACAGAGACAAACACCTACAAGATCTCTATCATGCATTCCTACAACTACAGTACCCACCTGCTGAAGTGAAGAAACAGATTGACAGAGCCAGAAGAGTACCCAGAAGTCACCTACTACAGGACAGGCCCAACAAAGAAAACAACAGAACGCCACTAGCCATCACCTTCAGCCCCCAACTAAAACCCCTCCAACGCATCATCAAGGATCTACAACCTATCCTGAAGGACGAGCCATCGCTCTCTCAGATCTTGGGAGACAGACCAGTCCTTGCTTACAGACAGCCCCCCAATCTGAAGCAAATACTCACCAGCAACCACACACCACACAACAGAACCACTAACCCAGGAACCTATCCTTGCAACAAAGCCCGTTGCCAACTCTGTCCACATATCTATTCAGGGGATACCATCATAGGGCCTAATCACATCAGCCACACCATCAGAGGCTCGTTCACCTGCGCATCTACCAATGTGATATATGCCATCATGTGCCAGCAATGCCCCTCTGCCATGTACATTGGCCAAACTGGACAGTCTCTACGTAAAAGAATGAATGGACACAAATCAGACGTCAAGAATTATAACATTCAAAAACCAGTTGGAGAACACTTCAATCTCTCTGGTCACTCGATCACAGACCTAAGAGTGGCTATACTTCAACAAAAAAGCTTCAAAAACAGACTCCAACGAGAGACTGCTGAATTGGAATTAATTTGCAAACTGGATACAATTAACTTAGGCTTGAATAGAGACTGGGAATGGATGAGTCATTACACAAAGTAAAACTATTTCCCCATGGTATTTCTCCCTCCCACCCCACCCCCCACTGTTCCTCTGATATTCTTGTTAACTGCTGGAATTAGCCTACCTGCTTGTCACCATGAAAGGTTTTCCTCCTTCCCCCCCCTGCTGCTGGTGATGGCTCATCTTAAGTGATCACTCTCCTTACAGTGTGTATGATAAACCCATTGTTTCATGTTCTCTGTGTGTGTGTGTATATAAATCTCTCCTCTGCTTTTTCCACCAAATGCATCCGATGAAGTGAGCTGTAGCTCACGAAAGCTTATGCTCTAATAAATTTGTTAGTCTCTAAGGTGCCACACGTACTCCTTTTCTTTTTGTGTAAATATGTAAAACACACATACACCATCAACAGCAAAAAGGCATTAGGAGAAGCAGCAATGCCAGTGTCAAATGAATGTACTCCTAAAATTACTGTCTTAAGCCGGATGAGAAAGAATATGACATAAATTACTTTAAGGAATACCACTGCACTCAGCTGCCATAACTATTAACTGGTTTATGTTTTATAGGAAATAACAATTGTAACAAGGTTTGATGGAAGCAGAACATGCTTTTTAGTCTTGGTGTAGTGATTGTTATTTTTTTAAGCGCTTAAAAGGTGCAAAAGGTAGTTTAAATGCGATTTTTAGGATGTGGCAGGCACTAAATGTCTCTCAGCTGCAAATCATTGTAATTTTGTGCAAACATTTATTTGCAATTGACACCTCTGATGAGAAGTAAGACATGCTTTTCCCTTTGAATTTAGAATAATTTATCAGGGAAAGTTCCCAGGGCCAGAAAGAAAGGACCAGTTTTGTTTTCTTTATTGCCCACATCCATGCTTCGTGGCACAGACTACAGAATGAGTGAAAAGGGTATCATCAACTGTGTGCCCATCTGCCTTGAAGTGATTTAATATCAGTGACCATGTGTCCATCTGTGTTGAGATGCTTTGCCAAAGGTAACTGTGTGTCTAATTTCCATCTGTCTTCAGCAGAAATGGGCCCAGAATCGAAACTACAGGGATGAACTTCCCTGAGTTTGGAAAAATTCTGATCCAGACCAAGGTCCACATTCTCAGACAGTGCACCCAATGATAATACTGTTCCAAGCAACCTGGAGAGATTCAAATGTGGATTCAGATATGAGCTTAGCTTTTGTCCCTTGTCTCTATAATTGGGGCTAGTTCTGAACATCCTTGAGCTTTTGGGGGGTGGGGGGATGGATTCTCTGCTGGATTTGGATTTTTTTTACATTAAATATTTTATTAAATGAAAAATGGTCTTTCTCCAAAAAATGAAACTTTTTACAAAAACTTGTCAACATTATCAAAATTGTTGTGAAATTGTCCATGATGTTTTAACTGAAATATTGAATGTAATTGTTATTTAAGATTTTTTGGTTTGTTTACTAAAAATTATGTTCTCAGTGAAAATAGTTCTCAGTAAATGGGGGAAAAAATCAAAAGCAATTCTGAAAATGATAGCAAGAAAAATTCAGAGAAAAAAATCTGTAAAAAAAATCACCTTTCAGCATAACAGAATCATTGTAATTAGAAAGGGAAAAGTTCTATTATGTCCCATCCAGTCCATCCCTCATCAGTGCAGGAGAGCTTCCTACAGTATATACATTCTAGGGTTAAGCAAGAATATTTTAGAGTCAGATTCTGTCCTGTACTCATGGAAAGTAGTATCTGACTCTGTAAGCTGCCACAATCATTTCCATTGGTTAGGTTGTATTTTTAGAACCTACCCTGCATAAGGGATGGTGCATGACTGTGTCACCCCACGAGCATCCCAGGAAAGGCATCATGCCTCAAAGAAAAATCATTACTTCCCTGGTCCCTGCTTGTTTCCAGGGAGTACAAATCTTCTACTGACCATTACCAGTAGCAGTGGTTGGAGGCTAGTATGTTGGAGGGCTGGAGACAAGGCTCTATCTGTTCCCCCCACCATCTCTATCTATTCCTTCCCCGGACCAAGAGTGCCAAGTATCTGTTTACCATCCCCTCTATTGTCTGCAATGGAAAAGTGGGGAGGTAGTGTAGGAGTGTCAGATGGGATCTCACCTAATATGGCTGCTTGCAAAGTAAGATACACACAAGCTCACTTTGCTAGTGCATTATCCCTCTTCCCCCTAACCTGTGTCTGTCTTGTCTTTAGATGAAAAGATCTTCTGGCCTGGGACTGTCTACTACTCTGTGTTTACAGCACAATGGGCTCCATTCTTGGTTGGTTCCTAGCACTACAGTGGGGGGGGGGGGGGAATTGGTCCTTTAGATTTCACATCTATTCTGATGCCCAAGAGGAAATGAGAAATATTGTAAATTATTTACATAAGAAGGAAAGTTATTGTCAAACATTTAACTTTACACTGCTTCCACTTATTTTTTGTATCCTGTCTGAGTAGCTGGATGAAGTGAACTGGGGCTGATGTTTTCTGGTCTCCTACTCATAGAGGTGTTTCCTGTCTATTGAGTCCTTGTCATAGTGTTTTATCTGGAACACCACTCTTCTAAAATACATAATAGTTTAGTGCATTTGAAATCTCTTTTCTTTCCCTGCTTCTGCTTTTGAGCCTTGGAACAGGGGAGTAAAAGGCAGAGGAACAGCCAGCATATGAAAGAGAAGAATCTCTTCTTTAATTCTGCAGTTTCATTCTGACGATTTGCTAGTATGTAGTCTCTTTCTCTCCCTTTATTAGAAATATTGTACATTCAGGACAAGCGATAAAGAATTATGCAGCTAAAATAAGGATTTTAATTGGACATTTCAGATAAAATAAAAAGCAGAGAATTAAGATTTTTGTGCAGAAAAGGTAACAATAAAGCTAATGGAGTGTCTTCTCCAGAAAAATATTCAAGGAGAATAAAAAAAGGGTATAGGATTCATACATCTCACAAAAAAAATACATTTTGTATTTCTTCCTATTTTTGCCTCTTTGCTTTCTCTAGCTTAACACAGGATGTTGCATTTATCACAGCCTCTGAAATACCCATGGCTGGGTATGAATGAGCTATTGAAACTTTAGACTGAGGTTTTCAAGTCACCTAGCAGATTTAAGATGCTCAGTTCCATGGACATCTGTGGATAACCTGACTTGATCATTTTACTTTTAATGGTGTAATGCTCTCTATTACCCTCTGAATAGGAGACAAAGATGTGTAGCTCATTTAGCATCCTATGAACAAACAGGAAAGAGTATAGTGTATATGATAACCAACAGCATCTAGCCATCAATTTACACTTAGCATGCCCAGGATTGAACTCCTGATCTTTTCTCCAAGCTCTCTTTACCTCTCCTTTTGTCTAACACTCTTGACAAAACCAGCATCCTTCCCACTGATCAGCTCCATAACCTGGGAATCATCTTTGCCTGAGATCCTCTCCCGTGTGTCACATATCAGGGATGTCATTAGATCTTGCCACTCCTTCCTCCATAAATACTTCCACCGTCTTTTCTCTCTGTCCGCTCAGCCAAAACCTTCACCTAGGCCCTCATCAACTCCCATCTTGATTACTGCAAACTATTCTCCTCCAGCTTCCTGACACCCAGAGTGACAACGCCCAACACGTGCAAAACATAGCTGCTGAGATGCTCTTCCTTGATCATCACTCTGAGCACATCACTCCCATCTTTCAGTCCCCATCTCCCACTTTATCAGTTACAAGCTTCTTGTCCTAATCTCCAAAGCCTTCTGTTTTGTTCTGCAAGCCTTTGCAGTTCTGTTCTCCCTTACCTATCTGCTCTAATCTGTCATCACATTGCCCCTCATCCCAGCTGCTTCACCGATTATGCCAACATCATCTGCTTGCCTGTCCTCTTCTCTCACAAATATCCTCAGGCTTTCTTCTATGCCACTACTTGTGCACTAAGCATCCTCCCTGAATTCATTTGCAAGGCCCCTCCCCTCTTTTACTTCACATCCTTCCAGACCCATTTCTGCAGTCATGCGTATTAGAAATCAGATGACATTTATGTAGCTGTGCTGAGGGGCAGTTGTGGAAATATTTATTTACATATGTCATTATCTATCTATCTATCTATCTATCAAAATTAATATATTTGATTTTCTCCCTAACTTCATAAGTTCTTTACCTGCTTAGACACTGATCCAGCAATGACCTCCCCACAGAGATTTTCTCATGTGCAGTTTATGGCAGGATGAGGGTCTTAGATTGTAAGCTCTTCTGGGCAGGGACTTTGTCTACTTCCTGTTTGTACAGTGCTTAGCAGAATGAGGCCCCAGTCCTGGCTGGAGCCTCTGGCCACTACCCCAATATAAAGAAAAAATGGTAGTTAGCAAATAATAGATAATAAGATACATCAAATAATTGAACATACAATAATTATTATTGGATAATCTTAGATACTTATCTTCTTTTATCCCCACAGATCAGTAAAATGCTGCAGTAGATCCAGGGACAGATTCTGCTGTCTCCTATGCCTGTTGAAACTCTGGAATATCTCCACTGATGTCAGTTACTCCAGATTTACACAGATGTAAAGGAGATCAGAGTCTGACTGCCAGTGAGCAACTCCTCCTCCCTACCCCCACAGATTCACAAACAAATCATGTTTTATTCTCTTTCAGTTTCACTCCACAGCAAAGCTGTGTGATTGCTCGACATTGCTGTGGCTTGAATTTCTATTCACATTTCTACCCCATGTTATTGAATTGTGAAATCTCCTCAGCGATGTGCTGATTACAGAATTGAGTCTTCATGCTCTGGCATTTAGAGACGATTTCAGACATAAAACTGTTTATAAATTCAATATTCCCTGGGTCTGAACTCTAAATTCAAGGTGTATCATATGGGCATATTCTTTGACATTGAGATGCAAAATGCTTGTATGCAGAGACAATTATACTGACTATACAGTAGGATAACAGCTCAGAGATATATGTGTGCTACTTTATTCACAGTTATTCTGTGATGGGTTTCATACATTATAGAACATTGGAGGCATAGCTCGTGGTTTAAATAAGACTTCAGTATCTTGTAAAGATTGGTAGGTATATATGTATATGAAGAGAAAGAGACTATTGTGTGTATAAAATCATTACTCCCTTTCCTCCCCCCCCTCATGTGTGTGCGTGTGCGTGCATGCATGTATTGCACTGGCAAAATGATGGAGCAGATGGCCAATTTACCTTCTAATATATGTGTAGATACATAGAAATTAAAGAGCAAAAAACTATTAAGCCCTCTTCTCCATTTTGGCCAGTGAAAAATGGTTCTATATTGTACATTTGCTACTATCAAATGCCCCTACAGCCTCCATGCTGTCATAGGAAGCAAGGCCAGAAATGCATCATGGAGGGATGAACCTGCTGTGGAGGGGATCAGTGGATTGTGAGTGAAGTAGGATGAAGACAGGAGAGGGGAGATCTCACTGAACCAACGAAGGAAGATGGGGATCAGGGGTAGGAGGGCACTGCTTATCCAAACCAGGTGGAGGATGAGGACCTCCTCTTCTGCGTTTAGATTCCTGGATCGGATCCTCCACAGCCCCCTGACCCTCCCCTCCTATCTTCTGAAGAAGATTGGATAGATCCTGTTTCTAAGGTGTAAGGCTTCCTGAAATCTAATGTCTGTTGTCTTGATGCATTCTGTAAATTGCAACATGTGGGGGTGTTTGTATCTAGGATACAAGCAATTCCCATCTAATTAAATGAGTCACACTGTGGGGGTGAATAGGCCCAAGAGTTTTCATTAAACATAGAGCTGGTCAAAATTTTGTCGTGGAAACATTTTTCTGATTAAAAAAATGGCTTTTGACCAAAGCAGTAGTTTGCATAATACTTTTTTTGTTTTGGTTTTAGAAGTATGAATGTTTTTCAGTTTTCAGTAAATTTTTGTTTTTTGCTTTTCAAAAGCAGATTTTTTCAGGGGGTGGGGGTTTGATTTTCAATTAAAAAAAATTAAGAAATAGCAAGAAATTTGAGGAGGGAAAAAGATTTTTTCCCCAAAGTTTCCCATGAAAAATAATTGGCATTTGTTAATCAACCCTATTTTAGGACCAACTACATAGGGGACAAAAGATGGAAAAAGGAGTGGGGGAGAGGTGGCTAGGAAGAAAGAGTGATAGAAGGAAAATGGGTTATCCAATGACAGGCATAATAGAGAAGGGATAAATTTAGCTTATTAATAAAGAAAAGATCCTTTATTATTGCTACCTAGACATTTCTGGTAGAAAAGTTTCATTTAATGGCCCTGTTCAGAGAGGAACATTTCAACCGGGGCAGTTATTAGGCACTATGAAAAGCTCACTGGTGACTTGTTAACTAACGGAGAAAGTTGAAGCCTGCCAAAGCATCTTAAGGGATAATCAATCCACTCACTAGAGGTGGGTCTGAGTCAAACTGTTCCTCAAGTCTCAGGACTGCCAAGAGGAGGAGGTCAGGGGTTGAGGGATATCCTTGAGAAGGGGTTAATGTGATCTTGGCACATGAATTAGATTATAGCCCTGTACAGCTTGAAACAATCTGGTACTCTTGTTTTCTAAAATTACTTATATATAAGTACTGTTCCCATATGCAAACACGGATAATAGCTGGGTAAATCTGAGGGGGTTGGGAGACTGGACTTCTAGGTCCAGGATCTTCAATCTTAATAGAAGTCGAGGAGGGTGCAGAACCAGAAGGTGTTCACAGTGACTTTAAACCGTCTTTGTGATCCCTTGATTCTGGTTCATCTTTGAACTGTGTTAGCCTCAGCATAATTTAGAACAGCCTTATGGCTGAACCTGAAGACTGGGGCTGTTTGGACTTGGCTGATTTCTATTAGTGAACAACAGCAGGAAATCAAACCATGGGATACCTTGGCCTCAACCTGCTGGTCTGCTTTCCATAGCTGGAATGTAGCATCATGCACCTGACAAGTAAAAAACTGACCGTGTTAGTGAGAAGTAATGACAGCTGCCTGCCTGAGCAACTTTTAAAAGAGAAGGTTCAGGAGAGTCTTTCTCCTCTTCCCCTTCTCAAGAATGTCTTCATGTCATGAACTGTGAACAAAAATAAAGTGTCCTGGCTGCTACTCTGAAACCTGTCCTAGGTACAGTTGGTGCCACTGACAGCCTGGCCAGCGTGTGGCTGAAGGACTGGCTAGAACAAGATGACTGACCTGTTGTGATCAGCACTCTCTCTGTGAGGGCTGATGGACCAATCGATCAAGGTGATCAAGGTATATAGTTGGGAAACTACTGCATCCCACAGGAGCTGTCAAGCCAAAGGATGTGTCTGAGATGTTTGAAGGATGCCTTGGTCTGTGTGAACAAGGAATGTCCCAGGTTTCATTCCTGGGGATCGGAGAAGTGACACTTCCTCTCTTGATGCAGCAGCAGCAGAATCCCTGGAAGCAAAGACATTCATGGGCCTGATTCATATTTACAAGTCCAGAGCTCTGCAAAGTGGCCTGAGTGTAACTGAGAATCAGGCCCCTTGCATTTGAGATGTGGAATTGGGATTCAGGGGCCTTATCCAAACCCCACGGGTCTTTGACTCAGAGTATCCAGAAGATATGGGTACTGTGTCCCAGTTCTGTTACAGATCAATCTCTCTGTGCTTCATTAACCTTCTGTAAAGTGCAGAGGCTAATAGTACTTACCTCTGTCTCCGTCCCAGCTTTAAAATTAGCTGCAGAGACACAGAGAGATGCTCTATGCACAGGTTGGGGCACAACGATTTTGTTCAGAGTTTTCGGGACCTGAATGTAGTTTTAGGGTGAGATTTTCAAAAGGGGCCAGAGTTGGTCGAACTCCACATCCATTAAAGGTAAAAGGTAAAACTCCCACTGACTTTGATAGAAGAAGTTTGATCAGAGCTGAGTGCTTTTGAAAGTCACAGTCATAGTGTAGGTGGGACTTATCCATAATGTGTCTGAGAATATAGCTCTTGGACAAATTCTCTTTCCATTTACAACGGTGCAACCTCAGTAATGTCAATGGGATTGCACCTGGGTAAATGAAAGGAGGATATTTTCAGTTGTTGTTTTCTTAGGTCCTTGTAATCCTGCCTTGGGAGAAGCGATAGCAGTACAAAGAATTAGCATTAATTTATCAGGAGCTATTTGTGGATGCATCTTGTAACCTAGAAGGAGAGATTCTGCAGCTTTGGCTTATGTAACACTGTCAATCCATTAAAACAAATAAAATCTCTCAACCACCAAGCAAACAACCTTGCAAAAGAGCACAAGAAGGCACTAAGAACCCAGAGGGACCAGTCTAATTATCTTGGCATCGACAAGATGGGAAGGGTATTAGTGTCTCTTCTGCCCCTTGGCTCTCTGTCTACAGAGATTAGTGCAGGTTAATGATAAAGGATAACAAAATGTGATTCAGGAAATGCTAAGCAGGTTTGCCCCAGGCTTCTGTAACACAGTGCAGAGAAGTTCTGTTTTCTCATTTGTTCAGGGAATCTAATATAACTCCGTTAAAAGAGGAGGGAGGAGCAAGGGGGGAAAGAAGGAGAAAGTGAAATTGGCAAAGAGAAAACACGGCAAGCAAACACTTGGAAACTGAAACACATGTTATATGCTGTAATTCCACCATGTAGGAGCTGTTACAAGAGGCTCTGCAATATAATTATAAAGCTATGCTGGTGGGCATAAAGTGGGGAAAATACTATCTAGACATTCACCTGGCCAGGATTCATTCTCTTCCTTTCAGATCAGGGAATGAGCTCCCAATGCCTTCCATGCTGCAGTGGATAAAACCATGTATAAAGCCATCCTGAGAGCTCTTGCATTTAAATAATGTCATGTGTTCGTAGCAATGAGATACTGTAAAACCTCTTAGGTCCATCCATGTTGTCTTTGAGCACTCACAATGCTCTTCCCACCATACATTCACCACTGCTTTGCCAAGCTTAGGTTTCAACACTGGAACAATGCTGCTTCCACTACTTCTTTGACAGACTTGTGCAATCTAACAGAGCTCCTCCAAACTAATCCAAGCCAAGGCCCTAATTCTACAGTCCTTACTCAGACAATGGAAGTTCTGCTTGAGAAAGGACCGCAGGATCTCACCCTTCATGATTAGGCCACTAATCTGTCCTGTTTAGCTACTACATCTAAAAGATCATGTTCTGAAGAGGCCAGTGGGAGGACAATAATAGTGATCTTCCCCACAGAGGTGTTCTGAGGCTCAGAATAATTCCTTAGTCCTTGGAAAGCATCTTGAGACCCTCAGGAGCAAGGCACTATAGAAGTTCAAAGTATTATTGTAACCTATGGTAGCCCGTTAGAAGTTCTTTATCTGTTCTGTGGCTCTATCATTTATCTCTATCTCTGTGTCTCTGAAACATCCATTGCAATAACCCAGTCTTCCATTCTTTCTCTTTCTCCCTTTTGGACACTTCCAATAAATGGAATGGGCCAGATCCTCAACTGGTATAAATCAGTGTAGTTCCAATTAACTTCAGTTTATGCCAGCTGAGGATCTAGCCCATTATGTCAATTAGACTTTTGATCTTGGCTTTCTATAACAGATTTGAAACTTTTGGCAGTTAAATAGTGAGGCAAATGGGCAAAAAATACCTCGGATGTATATTTTCAGAGATCCAGCCTACCTTTGTGTGTAACAGGGCTCTGAATGATCACACCGGGGGTATCTCTTTCTATCCAAGTCTGATTCAGTGCATGCTTCTCATGACTGCTCATGGGGGCTGGAGAAAAGGCATCCTAACCCGAGGTACATAATTAAACAAGCACATAAATGTCTTCTGCAAATTCCAGTCTCGCTATTAACTTTGGTTCCCATTATTATCTTAATACATTATGAATTAGAAAGTGATTTAATTGGGTTCCATGTGCCAGCAAAAGAAAAGGGAGAGGAGAGAATGTCATGCAGATAAGTGAAATGGAAGTATGTAAGGCACTTGTAACAAAAATGTTCACAGCCTTTAAATAGTAATAATGAAAGCAACATATTCTGTCAACACATATGATTGACTCCTTTAATCCCAGCTGTTCTGAAGCTGTTCCCCAGCATCTGACTGTGAACATTGTTTGGTTCCTTGTTAGTAATAAAACTTGAGCCATTTATTTATGGCTCAGCATCTGAAAGCTAAATCAAAGGCTTGGAGCAATTATCGCCCCGTTGGTTCCTATACAATTTATGACTTCAAGAGGGTGTTGAGAATTTGTGATTCCCTCAAGCCACACAGGTTTCAAGGCATCTAACAGAACACTGGGGACATCACTGTGCAGCTGGCTTGGCAGGCAGCATGGTCTACTGGCTAAAGCTCTAGAGTAGGAGCTCGGAGACCTGAGTTCTAAATGATGCTGCTCTACCACTGACCAACTGTGCAGCCTCGAGCAAGTTGCTGCTTCTCTTGTGCCTCTTTCCTCTCCCCTTTGTCCTGTCTTCTTAGCCGTAAGATCTTTACGGCAGGGGGGTGTTTCTTACTGTACAAACAGTGCCTACCAGGTTGGGATGTGGTGGTGTACACATGGTAGTTCCCAAGGAAACAATAGTGCAAATTAATTTGCAAATTATGGCAATTATTTGTTTCATTTAATCTCTACAGATGTTGTGAGATGTTGAACTATGGTCTCTCTGAAGCAGGAAATCACTAGAAGGTAAAATAAAGGGGAAGGCAGAGGAAGGGACTTCAACTTTCCTTCCCCTGCTGAAATCAGAGGGAGAGATCTCCCTCCTTTCTTGGGGCAAGGAAATATAAATAATACATTGTTTTCGCTAACGAAGGGCTTGGAGTTCTCAGGGCATTGGTTGTGAGCTACAGAGACGGTCACCTCTAGAGGCTAGATTTCCAAATTGCTCAGGGCTAGATTTTCCAGGGCTCAGCACTCACAAATAAAATCAGATTTTCAGAAGAGCTCAGCTCCCATGTAGGCACGTAAATAAGAGCCAGATTTTAAAAAGTGCTCGGACCCAGCATCTCCCATTGTGCACCCCACAGTACTGAGGTGTACTGAAAATCTAGCCCACAGTCACTAGTACAAATCCATCTTAACACGTCAATGGCTGAAAGCTGTCCGGATTTGCTGATTGTTTGGTGTCCCATATGAAATGCGAACAGACCATGTCACTGCTGCAATGTCCAATGTGCAATGGCGAACCCTTTTGTTGGCAGGCTCGGGAGAGAAGTGAGGACTGAATAAGCAATAGACACTGACCTTCACCCTCTCATCCTTGGAAATGATGTCTCTCTAAGCACATTAGCTTGCGCTGTTGTTGCCCTTAACATACCTGTTCTGTGTCTCATGGTCTGACAATCTGGTAGTATTCGCCAGCAGTAAGCTCGCTTTAAGGAGAATGCAGAGCAGAGGGAAATGGAATAGAAATAAATCTGGATGCTTTTATTTTGCTGGGAAATATAACACCCAAGAATAACTAGTTCTATTTTAAGAACATTTAGGGCATCTAGCCAGAGAGATCCCAGGCTCTGTTTATACATATCCCAGGTGGGTCAAATACATCAATCAACCATTGTAGGAAAAGTCCCCATTCTACTGCCTCTTGTCGCCTTGCTGGAGAGCAGACTGTAGTGCTCAGGTTTGCTGTGTTTGTTTGTTGTTTACTTGTTCCTCTCTAGTAGCATCTGTTCGCTGGGGAAGACACAGAAAACTGTCAATAGAAGCTTTTTTTAAAAAACGAATTACGTGACTTACTAGGTAATCTTTTCCCTGACGTTCTGTATTTATGGGACTAACCCCTCACTACCCAAACCCCAACCATATGTAGGGTAAAAGCACCTCAGTGTAACTTATGGAATCCTTCCCCTGCACTTGTACATATTTTTTTACCAAAATGGAGGATCTGAGAGGGCTAACCACAACCTGTCTACAGCAGGTTGAATCTTTCTCTTCTTGCCTCTATGACCCGTTTGCTCCCATGATGCAGAAAAGATGTTGAGGGAATGAGAGTCAGGCAATAATAATTTTTAGCGACTGACAAAAAGATCAGATGCACTATGATGACGTAAATGGGCTGTGGGTTGGGGAGGTGAAATAGTCACAGAACCTGGAGAAATGCCGAAAGGTCAGGATAGGGTGCATAGACCAGAAGGGGCCCAGTCCTGCTCCTCCTGAAGACAATGGGAGTTTTGCCGTTGAGTTTAGAGGGAGCAGGATCAGGCTCACAAGGAGGTGGGCAGAAGCAGATACTGTAAATGATAGAAGGCTAGGTGTATTGACAGTGAAAGGCGTCCAGATCCTTGTGGATGAAATTCCTCAGGACAAAGAGCAACACCGGGCTAAGCATTCAATAGGTATTTAGTTTGTGCTAGCCCTCTGCAACAAGCAAATTTCACTCTATTATTGGAGCAAGATCGCAGTGGGTCAATTGCACCCTGGGGCTGTTCTACTTTTATTTTCATGGTTTTTATTTATCTTCTGGTCTGCAGCGTAGGGGCCAAGGCTGCTCTCTGTAGTCTGCAGTGGTTGTGGGTCTCCTAATCCTAGCCTAAATTAGAGCAGTCTCAGGGCTGCTCTAGTTTATGTTCTGCTTCTTTTGCGCCCCATGGATTGTGGGAAGCAGAGGATAGCTGTAACACAATGTCCTCCAACCATGCCCCCTGTTCATCACTGGCCTAAATCCTCTCTCCACATATCCCCTAAAACAGGAGTTGAGAATAGAGGCAGGGAGACTCAACACTACACCAGCCAGGCAAGCCTCTTGTGCAGGGGCTGTTCTTGATGGGGTATTTCCCCATCCTTAATGCCCCTTTTTGCTGCTAGAACAATGCAAAAGGGACTTAGTGTTTCTGGGATTTGGGCCCACTGACTTTCTTTCCTTCCTGTTTCAGAAGAAGGTGGTCATCTGTGTCTTTATTAGGGACTGCTGATGAAAGAGTGTATATGGGAAACCCATGGCTGTATCAGTATGAATTGTAAATTATTTTCTCATTTCAGTGCGGGGTGGAGAAAATGTTTCATATCACAAGTCCTGAAGTAAGACAGATGGTACATTGCGAGAGGGGAAAGCAGGGAACAAATGCTAGTTAAGAGGAGATGTCCTGTTCCATGGGGTGATGTGTTTTGTGAGGAAACTGCCATAATGCTTTGTTATTTACCTTTTGTTCTAACTGCAGGACGAAAATAAACATTTCCAACTCTAAGACATGTCCCCAGCTACCTCACTGTTGTTTTTTTAAAGTACTTTGGAATATGCAGGATAATAGATTGAAAGAGAAATAGATCTTTTATGATACTGAAACCAGGTTAGCTGGAGTGAAGCACTGGGGTAAAAGGATTCCATTAGGTGATGGGAGAACAAAGAAGAGGGGCATTGGAATGATCTGTCTCTCATCACATCCCAGTTACTGAGACAAGTGTCAGGTGTCCCTCTTTAATTAGCTACTGTTATGTCAGCAAGAAATTGACAAAGTGCATTGAACAAACAAACAGTTTCTATCAACAAACTCATACCTGGGAGACATGTTGTGGCTGATTAGGCTGCAGCATGATGTATCGGAGGACCTGCCTTATAGAATTAGCCCCTGTGTGGGATGTATCTGGCATCTGTGGTGTTTCTGGAATTAGTTTTTAACTGCTTAATCACCACTGTTCTTTTCATGTGAGTTTGGTATATTGTTTTAATTCTCTATCTATTTATTTTAACACATCTTTAATTAAATGTCTTAGGAACAGAGGATTTGCGGTATCAGTTCATTGATGCATCTAAGCCACTGTTGTGCTTCTGATATTGGCTAGTAATAGGAAAATATGAATTGCCAAACCAGATTAGACCAATGAAGCATCTAGTTCAGAATCCTGTCTCAGACATTGGCCCAACACCAACTGCTTCAGAAAAAGGCACAAGAAATGGGCAGAAGTGGGCAATTATGAAATATCTCTTCCTAACATCTTCTGATAGAGGTTGTCAGATGTCCTGAAGAATTTAGGATTTAATAACTGTAAACATTTTGAAAGTGGAATGATATATAAATAAATGTTAGTGTTGAGGAAAATCCTAAAGTCCTTACTCAAGCCAAATAATCATTGATATTGACGTTGAGTTTTGTGAGCTTTGGGAAGTCATCTCACCTCTCTGTGCCTCAGTTTCTCCCTCTATGAAGCGGGG
Organism: Dermochelys coriacea; assembly: GCF_009764565.3. Lineage (NCBI taxonomy): Eukaryota > Metazoa > Chordata > Testudines > Dermochelyidae > Dermochelys > Dermochelys coriacea. The sequence goes on from NC_050089.1 coordinate 9,535,473, forward strand.
ATAACAATAATCTCTGGCAGTAACAGTAGCTCACAGGAATGTTGTGTAGCTCAGTTCATTAATGTCTGTATCAGACTTTGAGATGCCAGAGGAAGGATGGTCTTTTGATATGAGATTGGTCTGGGCCACAGGAAATCCAGGTTTAAATCCCAACTCTTCCATACTTACCCTGTGTTCTCTTGAACCATCATTTTAATCTCTCTGTGCCTCAGTTCTGCATCTGTAAAATGAGGATATTACTGTTTGCCTATCTTGCAGGGGCGTTTAATTCATTAGGACCAGATTCTGCCACCCCTAGTCTCTTTGAATAGTACCTGGTTCTGCAATCATAGTCCTTGAAATGAATGGGAGTACTCATGGAGCAAAGTGCTTCTCAATCAGAGTGAAGCGTGGCCGACTCTGCCCCTTAATGTTTGTGAGGCACATGGGTACTACAATGAGGGGGGACATATAAGTGCCTAGGTGTCTAGACAGATTAAATGTGCTCCATATGATTGACCTGTTTCTCCCCTTCCTTGTATGTTGCGTAGTTATTGATTCTATGATCTATATACAATGAGTGCAAATTAGAATTCTTCAGTCACTTTTACCAGTGGTAGCAGTTCACACCCATGCATTCTTTTTTTCACAGGTGTAAATGATCATACAACTTGCAAGGCAGTGGAGCATCAAGCCCAGTAAATGTAAAATATTATTACCTCAATAAAGTTCATGATACAACATATCATACTAGAAAAAGGCCTTCTACCCTTATCCTTTTAATCTCTGTTGGACTAAGATTTTCCTCTGGCTTCAGATGGATGTTTCTTTTTCATCACCACGTATATACTTCTAGCATGAGTAGGACGAAAAGCCTGTACTCCCCGTTCTTTCTTTTTCATATGCCACAAATTAAGTAATACTCATGTAGGACTGGATGGAAGATGAAGTGCTTTATAAATTCTTAAAACCTTATTTGGAACTATTTGAGTAATCATTACAATGCATTATTCAGTCAGTTAGAAGTACTTTGCAAGAAAAACATGAAATATATCTTCATTGTAAGTGCATCTGTTGTTTCTTGCAAACGATTAGCTGTCACCAAATCATAAATTTTCTTTTATTTTATGGCTAAGACCATTTGTTCTAATTAAGGACTGGGTCTGACACTGAGAGAAACTTGCCATGTTTGGTAGAACTAAGGCTTTTAGTCATGCTGTTTCCCAAATCCTAAATGTGGAAGACAGTGTAAAATATGTGTAATTGTTATTTATATTATGGTAGATTCTACCGATTGCACCTGAGATTGTAGCCCCTGTTGTTGTAGGTTCTGGGCAGACAGACCCTACTTCCAAATTTACAGTCTACCTGTATGGCCCCGAGGATGTCACATGGGCCACAGCTGTGTGCTGATTGGGCTGCAAACAGTGCACAACCTGCCGGTAAAGAACCACTGATCTAAACAGACTAGACAGAAAAAGAACTAGGGAAAGGATGGATTATTATTAGAACTGGTTGATGTTTTTTCATCAAAGCATTTTTTTAACAAAAAATGACTTTGCAACCAAAACAGAAATTGTCATGGAAAACTTTCACTTTAGTCACATTTTTCCAATTTTTTCAATGAAAAACAGTCACCAAAATGTGTTTTGTGTTAAAAAACAACAAACAACAACAAAACAGGTTTTGGTTAAAAAAAAATGAGTTTGTAGTTTTTTTAGTTTACAAAAACTTTTTTTTCTGAAAATCAACATTTCTTATTGAAAAGTGAACATTTTTCAGTTTTCACTTGTTTATTGGGAAAATTATTTTTGAAGGATATTTAAAAAAATCTATAGCTATATAAATCAAAAGAAATATGATTTTGTGGTTTAGGCCCTGGTCTGGGAGTCAGGGTTTAGTTCTTAGCTGTGTGTGTGTGTGTGTGTGTGTGTGTGACAGAGAGAGAGAGTGTAAAAGACAGAAAAGTTATAACTATATTGGTAAGAAATTACAGAATGGAAAAGCCTGGGATCTTTAGAGATATCACCTCAAGGTAGATATCCACCAACTCCTGGGCCTTGTCCCTCCATTAAGTGATGGATTAGGTGACATAATAGTTCTTTCTTTCTGTATTGTCTATGATTCTGTAATACCTGGGGTCACCGGAGCAATGGGGATCCTCTGTAATAGGAAAGTTCCAGTGCAAAAGGACTGTTTTCTACAATTTTCTTCTCCTCTTGATTATATTGCAGGGTTTATTTTTCAGGCAGTCTCATTCTCATTAACTATTCCAACAATAACCTTTATGGAAGGAGGTTGAGCACAGAGAAAACACACTGCTTGGTTGGATAATTCTGCCCTGAGTTACACTGAGGTAAATCCAGTTACCCCAAATGTATAGCAGGTCAATTGAGATTTGCTCCAAGGGAGCAGAGGAAAAGGGAAGAAAGCAGGAATTTGAAGGGTGGGAAAACACAATTCAGTATTCTGACATGCCATGTGCAGTGAGTAGAAGAAGGCAGTTATAGGGTAAGGGAAGCATTGTGAGAGTCAAGTGTTACAGTCAGGGGACACAGAAGAAAGCAGTAATGAGGGAGAGAAAGATGAGTGTTACAGTGAGGCAGGGATGGAAGGAGGAGTAGAGAGAGTGAAGTGAAGGGGGCTGGAGAAGCTAATGATATGGGGATATGATATGATATGATATGATATGATGGAGTCTAGAGTGGGAAGTTTAGAGCCAGTCATAGACTAAAGGAAATAAGAAACATTTTCAAGATGAGAGTCCAAGAATGGAAATTACTCAAGGACTTGGAGGAGGAGAGGGAACTCTAGGCAACCTCCTCAGGGTGAAATCCACCCCTGTGCAGAGGCCTAATAGAAGCCCAGGCACCACTTAACTCCTCAAAGTAGCGCTTAAGTGGTTCATAAACTTTGTACTGGCCCTTTTGCAGGTAGAACAGAGCAGAGAGCAGAACATCATAGAATCATAGAATCATAGAATATCAGGGTTGGAAGGGACCCCAGAAGGTCATCTAGTCCAACCCCCTGCTCAAAGCAGGACCAAGTCCCAGTTAAATCATCCTAGCCAGGGCTTTGTCAAGCCTGACCTTAAAAACCTCTAAGGAAGGAGATTCTACCACCTCCCTAGGTAACGCATTCCAGTGTTTCACCACCCTCTTAGTGAAAAAGTTTTTCCTAATATCCAATCTAAACCTCCCCCATTGCAACTTGAGACCATTACTCCTCGTTCTGTCATCTGCTACCATTGAGAACAGTCTAGAGCCATCCTCTTTGAAACCCCCTTTCAGGTAGTTGAAAGCAGCTATCAAATCCCCCCTCATTCTTCTCTTCTGCAGACTAAACAATCCCAGCTCCCTCAGCCTCTCCTCATAAGTCATGTGCTCTAGACCCCTAATCATTTTTGTTGCCCTTCGCTGTACTCTTTCCAATTTATCCACATCCTTCTTGTAGTGTGGGGCCCAAAACTGGACACAGTACTCCAGATGAGGCCTCACCAGTGTCGAATAGAGGGGAACGATCACGTCCCTCGATCTGCTCGCTATGCCCCTACTTATACATCCCAAAATGCCATTGGCCTTCTTGGCAACAAGGGCACACTGCTGACTCATATCCAGCTTCTCGTCCACTGTCACCCCTAGGTCCTTTTCCGCAGAACTGCTGCCGAGCCATTCGGTCCCTAGTCTGTAGCGGTGCATTGGATTCTTCCATCCTAAGTGCAGGACCCTGCACTTATCCTTATTGAACCTCATTAGATTTCTTTTGGCCCAATCTTCCAATTTGTCTAGGTCCTTCTGTATCCTATCCCTCCCCTCCAGCGTATCTACCACTCCTCCCAGTTTAGTATCATCCGCAAATTTGCTGAGAGTGCAATCCACACCATCCTCCAGATCATTTATGAAGATATTGAACAAAACGGGCCCCAGGACCGACCCCTGGGGCACTCCACTTGACACCGGCTGCCAACTAGACATGGAGCCATTGATCACTACCCGTTGAGCCCGACAATCTAGCCAGCTTTCTACCCACCTTATAGTGCATTCATCCAGCCCATACTTCCTTAACTTGCTGACAAGAATGCTGTGGGAGACCGTGTCAAAAGCTTTGCTAAAGTCAAGAAACAATACATCCACTGCTTTCCCTTCATCCACAGAACCAGTAATCTCATCATAAAAGGCGATTAGATTAGTCAGGCATGACCTTCCCTTGGTGAATCCATGCTGACTGTTCCTGATCACTTTCCTCTCCTCTAAGTGTTTCAGGATTGATTCTTTGAGGACCTGCTCCATGATTTTTCCAGGGACTGAGGTGAGGCTGACCAGCCTGTAGTTCCCAGGATTCTCCTTCTTCCCTTTTTTAAAGATGGGCACTACATTAGCCTTTTTCCAGTCATCCGGGACTTCCCCCGTTCGCCACGAGTTTTCAAAGATAATGGCCAAGGGCTCTGCAATCACAGCCGCCAATTCCCTCAGCACTCTCGGATGCAATTCGTCCGGCCCCATGGACTTGTGCACGTCCAGCTTTTCTAAATAGTCCCTAACCACCTCTATCTCTACAGAGGGCTGGCCATCTCTTCCCCATTTTGTGATGCCCAGCACAGCAGTCTGGGAGCTGACCTTGTTAGTGAAAACAGAGGCAAAAAAAGCATTGAGTACATTAGCTTTTTCCACATCCTCTGTCACTAGCTTGCCTCCCTCATTCAGTAAGGGGCCCACACTTTCCTTGGCTTTCTTCTTGTTGCCAACATACCTGAAGAAACCCTTCTTGTTACTCTTGACATCTCTTGCTAGCTGCAGCTCCAGGTGCGATTTGGCCCTCCTGATATCTTTCCTACATGCCCGAGCAATATTTTTATACTCTTCCCTGGTCATATGTCCAACCTTCCACTTCTTGTAAGCTTCTTTTTATGTTTAAGATCCGCTAAGATTTCACCATTAAGCCAAGCTGGTCGCCTGCCATATTTACTATTCTTTCGACTCATCGGGATGGTTTGTCCCTGTAACCTCAACAGGGATTCCTTGAAATACAGCCAGCTCTCCTGGACTCCCTTCCCTTTCATGTTAGTCCCCCAGGGGATCCTGGCCATCTGTTCCCTGAGGGAGTCAAAGTCTGCTTTCCTGAAGTCCAGGGTCCGTATCCTGCTGCTTACCTTTCTTCCCTGCGTCAGGATCCTGAACTCAACCAACTCATGGTCACTGCCTCCCAGATTCCCATCCACTTTTGCTTCCCCCACTAATTCTACCCGGTTTGTGAGCAGCAGGTCAAGAAAAGCGCTCCCCCTAGTTGGCTCCCCTAGCACTTGCACCAGGAAATTGTCCCCTACGCTTTCCAAAAACTTCCTGGATTGTCTATGCACCGCTGTATTGCTCTCCCAGCAGATATCAGGAAAATTAAAGTCACCCATGAGAATCAGGGCATGCGATCTAGTAGCTTCCGTGAGTTGCCGGAAGAAAGCCTCATCCACCTCATCCCCCTGGTCCGGTGGTCTATAGCAGACTCCCACCATGACATCACTCTTGTTGCACACACTTCTAAACTTAATCCAGAGACACTCAGGTTTTTCCACAGTTTCGTACCGGAGCTCTGAGCAGTCATACTGCTCCATTTGATGCTCTCAAGATCAGCTTGAAGCATGAGCTCTGAACATTTTCCAAGTTCGGAAATACTGATCGGTGAAATCTGCAACCTGCTTGCTTCTAAATGTGCAGAGACAAGGCTCCGTATATACAGGGTGTTCCCTGCTGCCTAGTTCCTCCAAATCAATATTCCCCATTGTTCCATCATCCAAGACCTCCATCCCAGCTATAATAATTGCCATGACACTATCGTCCTGTGACTAATCAGAGGAAGTCTGATTTGATTTGATTATTTTCTTCTCACTAAAACTTTTTTGTTTACTGGATGCCTTCATGAGGGGAAAAGAAACTGCAAAGCAACCGCAGGTCAATTTCTGTGTCTGATTGCCTGTCACAGAAAGATCTTTCATGGATGTTAGCTAAGGGTCTCAGGCTTGGTCTATTACACTACAGACTTATGTCTGTATAACTGCATCACTCAGAAATGTGGAAAATCCACACAGTGCTATGGCAATGGGGGGGCTTCTTCTGTTGACATAGCTCCTGCCTCTGTGAGAGGTGGAGTACCTACACTGATGGAAGAAACTCTCCCATCAGTGGAGGTAGCGTCTTCACTAAGTGCTACAGCGGTGCAGCACTGTATGTGTAGACAAGCTCTCAGACATTACGTTCTTTTCTTTTGTTATGAGAGAACATCATTACTATTTGGAGAAAGATAACACATTCACTAAATTTAAGTTTTATGTTTGTGCACAGGGTTGTTATTCTACAGAAAAAGGGCTCTTGGGAAGGTGGAGAGGTTCCTATAGAATGTGCTGGTGGTAACTCCCACCTGAGTGTAAGCTGGATTCAGATCTAAAAAGGAGAGAGAAGAACCATTATACTAGTGTTTGTATGGCCTCAGAGTCTTAATGTTCTGCAGGTTGGGAGACCTTCATTTTCAGAAGTGATTTGTGATTTTGGGGACCTTGATTTTGGGGGGTGGGCAAACTTAAGATGCCTTAAAAGGGCTCTGCTTTTTAAAAAAAAATGCCGAGACTCTTCCTTCTGAAGATCAGGCCCCATTTAATATGTCTCAAGTTGGGCATCCAAAAATCACAAGTCACTTTTGAAAATGTAGGTTGTGCAGGAACTCACTTCTGTTCACTGCAAATGACCCTGCTCAGCTGTAAGTAGAACTGGACAAATATTGCAAAAAATGATCTGTGAACATCCATTTGAATCTTCACCCCTATCCACTTTGCCTAAATTCACATCACTCTTGAGTTTCTTTTCCATAAATATTCTATCAAATAAATTTTCAGGAAATTTGGTAGAAATAGCAAATTTTAAGCATATACTGGAGAATATTGTCAGAAAGAAATATTGTCAGATTTATAAAATCTGATTGTAAGTGTTACACTCAACCAGTTAGACAAACATGTCAAGTGATCTGTGTCAGATCAAACAGTTTTGTACTATAAGTAAACTTATGGAATTTGTTCCTGGACAATTCACAGAGAAAACGGTGAATTGTACTCAATCCATTGTTCACTGTGAATAGTTTGCCCTACTGATCTAAGATTAATATTATAACCTAATTTAAAAAGCTCTTTCCACTTATTTAAAAATTAGAGATGAGTATCAGATAATCAAGTGTTAAGAATCTGAATGTGGATCTGTTCTGAATATTACTTGTGGCTGCTTCTCATCTCTATAATGGACTAAACTAAAGCCAGGAATTTTGCAGATTGGGCACATATCTTCTAATTAAATATAGTGCCTTGCACCTTGTATTGTCATTTACCGATTTGAAAGGTGAGTGTAATGTAGATGTCAATTGCTACCTCTGGCATAATTGAATGGAGATTACTAATATGGTAGCATTTTACACACACTCTCTGTAAATGACTCTGTAAGGTGCATGGCAGTGGAGAGTCAGGCCTATAGGCTTTTTAAAATATTTATTCATTATTATTTCATTTAGAGTAATTTGCACTTGTATATATTACTTTTCATCTGAGAAAACTTTAAATATTTTTCAAGCATTATCCTCTCAGCTTCCTCGGTGGCGTAGATATATTTTATTATCCCCATTTTACTGATGGAGAAAATGTGACACAGATGTGTAAAGTGACTTCCCCAAGGTCACACCATAAGTGAGTGGGACCTTGGGAAGAGAACCCATAGTTGTAACTCCCATTCTTCCAGCCTTACCTCCAGAGCAGAAGTTCTCAAACATGGGGACTATGAACAGGTGTCAAGGTTAATGACCACTTTTCTCTTTTCGTGTTGCTAAATGGCAGGGTTGTGTTGGCTGGATCCCAGCCAGATGAAAGGCTGGTTCTGGGAGCAGGTCCTGGTATGGGAAAGACGGTTTAAGTATGGGAAAGGTTGAGAAAAATTCAGTGTTGTGAAAACTTCATTTTCTGTTAAAAAAAAAAACCTGATTGATGGAAAATTCCTGACTAGCTCTACTCATAACACAAGAAGAAGGGGAAATTCCACTAAATTGAAAGCTGGCACATTTAAAAGCAAAGAAGAGAATATTTTTTCCACACAAGATATAATCAAACTGTGGAACTCATTGCCTCAGGGATGTCACGGAAACCAAAAATTTAGCAAGTTTAAGAAAGGGATTGGACATTTATATGGCTAACAAGAATATTCAGAATTATATCCATTTCCAGAGGCATACCCAAAACGTGATAAAGAGATATGATACCTCCTGCTTCAGGCCTTCAGTCTATCTCTAACTATTAATTATTAGAGATTAGAAGGAGATTTAGTGTGGGAGACAGATTATCTCACATCTGTCTAATGAGAGGTTTCCTTCATTATCCTCTGAAGCATCTGTGCTGCTCACTGTTGTAGACAGGATCCTGGACTAAATGGACCATGAGTCTGATCCAATCTGGCAATGCCTATGATCCTATATGGATCAAGCCCTATATGTTTAAATATATATGCTAGGGTCTCTGTGATCCATTGCTTTTGCAGCTTGCACAGTCAGTTATGTCTGTGTGAAGTTGGCCACATTCTACTCTCAATGACAATGGTGTGTTTCTGATATAGTGCAACTGATTCCAGTGGAGTTATTCTCAGTTTACACTAGCATATGTGAAAGTAGAATCTGGCCCTATATTGTAAACTTTTGGTGGCAGAAAAGCCTTTTTGGAGGATATTAGCAATGTGCTTTCAAGTAGTGAAAACTAAAACTGTATCTTATCTCACTCCTAAAGAATTTGGCTGAAATTTGCCCACTGGTGACTCTCAGCAGAGGATCTATTACACTTCAGGCATCCCAAGGCTAGAAGATGGTTGGAAACACTTTGTTCTTTGCTGGATGCAGAAGAGCAGTGAATCCTGTGCTCCAACCTCATGGCAGGGCAGAACGTGGAAAGTGAGGTGCTTTTCAAGAGGAAGTCCCCTGCGGGGCTTTCAGGCTGTGTGTATGAAAGCAGTCATGTAGAAGAGTCTGGATTCACTAATTTGCCAGGTAATACACTGGGGAGAGAGAGAGAGAGAGAGAGAGAGAGAGGCAAGGTAGCCTGTAGCACAAGAACATAATTTAAAAATACAGCGGGAGTCAGATCCAGGTATTGTTTGTTACCCGATGATAATGCTCTCTTGGCAGGAGACCAAGACAAAAATGGCTCCTGGCCCACTTTGATCCCTGATCATTCACTGCTTTTGTCATGTCTGTTATAAAAAGGCAAGGGTGGATTATAAATAAACTGGGCCACTCCAAAAACAAACAAATCCCAGACTGTCTCTACCTGGTTCCTGCTGTCTGTCTGTCAGTCAGTCATATTTAAACTAAGTTAGTCTCCAGTGCATGTATGATGCAACCAGCACTGTAGTATCTAGATGCTCTGGAAAGCAGCGTATATTCAAAGGGTTATATTCATAACCACAACCTTCCCCCTCCCAAGGGCCTTGAACTTTCACCAAGCTCAGTTACCTAGCCTCCCTGTTCTATCCTCACACACCTCTTCACCTTGCATCCATCTCTTCCCATCAGCCTCTCTCCCACTCTCTGACTCTTGGATTTTCCTGAGGCAGAATGGCCCTAGCTCCATATTTTCTTACCAATGGACATTCAGCAGATGATTCATCTCCTCTCTTGCTCTCATTCCCTGCTGCTTCCAGGGCCTATTGACCTGAGGAGCCAGGATCCCTGAGATCCAGCCATAGTCCAATTGTGTGCATGGGTGGTTATGTAATGTGGCCATCACTTGGGGGATGTGTGTAAGTAATGGGGCCAGGGTTGTGTGTGCAAGTGCATGTGTATTCAATGTGGCTGACACTAGGGATGTGCATATGTATGTGTAATGGGGCCAAGGCTGTGTGTGTGTGTTTTCAGAGGAACTGGCACTTGGGGGGGAGGGGGAGTGGGTGGAGATGGGAGAACTAGAATATGCATTCATTATGTTATTATGGCACCAGTTAACTCATAAACTCCTTCCTCAATGATTGACTGGTTCTCAGCACGAGAACAGCAGTCTGGATTTTGGCCTGCCAGATTATATGTTCTGGACAAAAAGGACTCTACGCTTTTGCGTGTGGAGAACAGAGACACAGAAAGAATTGTACACTGGAAATAAATAAATAAAAATTCAAGCTACACTACTTTAAAAACCTAAAATACATTTGGCTCCTGAAACTTCAAGAGAGGAAATTGCTCCCTGACTTGCATGTCTTGCTTTTATTTTAATTGGAGTGCTATCTGAGCTCTTATTTATAAGAGACCCAAACTGGAAAAAAATGAAGTTGTCAGTTGGGATTTAGAGGGAACAGATGAAAAAGGTATAAAATATTTGGGGGTGGGGGAGAAGGGGGAAATATGGGAAAAAGATTGTGAAAAAACCTAATGAAAACCCAACCATTAAAAAGAAAATAAGGAACAGAAAACAGGTGTCTAAGTCACTAATGGCTTCTCTGAGGAATCCTCCGGAGTGGGAGATGTCTCCTGGAGCTCTGCCATCTCCAGTCTCTACTGCATTGTTGCCTGTTTAGCCTTTTTCTCTGTTCTGATATATTTACCTTTAATTAACCACGTGTCTGCTTAAATCTCTCTCTCACGTCTCAACTTTCCTTTTCTCTCTCTCTCTTTCTCTTTCTTCTATTCTTTGATTTTTTTTAGTGGCATTCTCTGGGATATTACCATCTGTTTCCCCAGGGAAGTGCTGAGATGTGAAATGTATTGTAAAAACACAAAAAAGACCTCCTGCATAACCAGACTGATATTTCACAGGTGGCACTGGCAGAATGGGTTCATTGTTTTCACAGACATAACTCAACTATGTAGGTTTGTTTTCTCACCCCTTACTAGTAAATACAATTGGCTGTAGACTTGAAGTGCCAAATTCATCCCTTATGTCACTTCGCTGACCTCAATTGTATACACTAGGAATCATCTTAAAAAGTGGGCTCTGCAGGTCTCACAGGGATAACTGTCGGCACATGGACCATGTATTAGTGATGTATGGTGTCTGCACCCAAAAAGCAGAGAGTTGGTTTTTCAGTCTTGGCTACCTGAGTTAGAGCACCCAGTTCCACATTTGGGTGCTGACTTAAGAGTGAAAGTCAGTCCCGTGTGGAGAGACAAAGGAGGCTGATTCACCAGTGGGGTGTAAGTACCTGGAGCTCTGCACAGGGGGGAATTTCACTCTCAGATTGCAAGGGGATAGGGAATGGACACCAGCAGACAGATATTGGCATATAAGATAGCTATAGGTAGATATGGATACACGGATGTGGATAGACTGATAGAGACACAAATTAGATCAGTTCTGACTTTATCAAAGTCTGCTTGCCCACCACTAGATCAAAGGCTTTGAGAAGATGGAAAAGAAACTTGTGCCCCTCTCCTTTCCTTGCCACTCATGCCAGAGCATTATCCAGCTGCTGCTCTTTATATCTATTGCTCTTCATTTGCCATCACCAGGCCTTTTAGTTTGCACTTGGAAGTGGAACAGCCAGGAGGAAGCTTTGCCATAACGTTTCTATGGAAACAGTTAGCTCTACAGCCAGTTCTCCAAAGGGCACAAGCCGTGGATGCCTCTGAGTAACTGTTACATGTATACACTCCTGAGCCTTAGCCCTGGACACGAGCAGATCTCTGTAATGGTTTCCTAGGTGACCATTTTCTCCATGTTGTGAACAGTAATAGGCAAGTTAGCAATGCTAAGTGGTGCTTTCTACCCTTCTTGCTGCTGACAGTGAAAGGCAATCTAGTGGCAATAGATCTCAATCTGGTGCGCTTCTATTCCCAGAGGAAACATGTTCACACAGACTCCTGGTGCCAGATGAATGGGTTTCCCCAGGACCAGTGGCGACAATCCAATTCTGTCCAGATCATACAGGAGCACTGACATTGCTTTGCAAACCAACACATGGCTCAGTGTGCCTAATTAGCAGATTCATTCTGTTTCTTGTGATGAACTCTGGCTTCCATGGTATATTCCACATGCATGAGAATAGGAATTTTATCATTTGATAGCAGCTGATTATTCCCAGCATATGTACGGTAGGTGGAATGCACCTGATGTACACTAGATATTCCATATTCAAGCGAATAGTTTGCACCTGTTGTGCTGCTAAATATTCCAGGCACCTTCAGTTGGAATGGATTTGCTGTGCAGCTGACCGCTCCAGGGTTGTCCAGTAGATAGATCCAGGTGCCTTCAGTTAGAACACGTCTGCTGAGCTGCTAAATAGTCCAGGTGCTTCCCATTAGGGCACAACGGCCATGCTCCTGATTGTCCCAGGTGCCTCCAATTAGAACACCATTTCCTGGATCCCAATGCAGATTGAAAGGATGAGGACCTGCAGCAGGTGTGGTGGAAGACAAGCAGCGTAAGGGTCCACTGGTTTTGGTGAGTTGGTGGAACAAATGTTCAGTGTTTGGAATTTTTCTCTCTGATGCTCTCTTCCCCTCTAGGTCTAAATATAGGAAGGGAATAACTTCTTTTGAAAAGTGGTCTTGTGGGAGCATCTCCATGAGGTGAAATGGCATAAATTCAGAGTGATGAGCCAAATTCTGAGGGGACCATGTAAATTAGACTTTCCTCCCACCCTTTACACTTGACATTCCTTTAAGCTACTTTCACCCACACTGCCAAAGTCTAAAAGAATCTAAACTAGTGTAATTTATATGTAAGGAACAGGAAGAAGGTGTAAATTAAAGTAACCTCCACCTTACTTTACCCCTAGCTCCTGCTGCCTCTGTGTAAGTTAGAGCAGTTACAGCAGTGCAAATACATCTAAGTTAGTGCAAGGGAGTCTAACTTACTGTAAGAGAGTGGAAGTTAACAAATTTATTAGAGCATAAGCTTTCGTGAGCTACAGCTCACTTCATCGGATGCATTTGGTGGAAAAACATCCACTGCATCCGATGAAGTGAGCTGTAGCTCACGAAAGCTTATGCTCTAATAAATTTGTTAGTCTCTAAGGTGCCACAAGTACCCCTTTTCTTTTTGCGAATACAGACTAACACGGCTGCTACTCTGAAACCTGTAAGAGAGTGGTTTGCCTTTGGGTTGGAGAGCCTGGAGCTAAGCCAGCCCCCTGCCTACAGGATGAGCCATATCTGGGCTGAATCGGGTGATCCCCATATAAAAAAAGCAAGACGTTTCAGTCAGAGATGGAAAGTCCAGGAGACCGAGTTATGTTTGGAGACACTCCAAGGAGCAAGAAGCAAACAGAATGAAGATGAATTTAGCCATTTTCTTCTCCTTACAACTGACCTCCAAACAGACTTGATTTTTACAAATGTCTGCATGATCTGAAATTGTTCCACAAAGTCTTTGCTCAAACATATTGCACTGTATGGGTTGTTCGTGAATGGTGCAGTCTGAGTATATCTTTAGCTCGTTGCTGTTTGTTTGTTGTTCATGGTGTGTGATTGTTCACTGCTGTCATGGGGTGTTCTTGATTGGGTGATTGGAGAGTCTAAAAAACACAAGCAGAGGCACCACAGAAATGTCAAGATGATGACGATAAGAAGGGCTGGTGAAATTTTCACACAAAAAGTTGTTGAAAAAGTCCTTTTTAATAAAATGAAACATTACTTATTGTAGACATGTGAAATTTGCCATTTGATGTGAAATTTTCAGCAATATTTTTATTACTTTTATCCAAATTTAATTGAAATTACTATTGAAATAAGTTTCAAAATTATCAGGGAAATTCTTCATTTACCAAAACCCCAGTTTTCAGTAAGAAAAAGGGTGGACTGGGGCTGGTAAATGAAAAATTTCAATAATTACAAAAAATGCTTACATTAAAATGTGGGTAAAATATGACTATATAAAAATGTGATCAATTAAAATGCAGCTAAATATGTTTTTTTTAAAAAATCACTGAATGTTGCAGAAAATAGAAAATGGGTCCATATGAAATGGAAACAACTTTGAGTTTTTTCACCAAATCATTCTCAATTCTTTTTACCAGCTCTAGTGCTGTGCACGCCTCCGTCCGTTGAACTCACGCAAACACATCATACTTTTTTTTTTATCTTGCCTGGTGCAATTCCCAGCAGTGCAGAGAATCAGTACAAGGTCTTTGCCCTGCTCAGTCACTGAGCCTCTGAAGCAGTGCAATGGCCTTGTGCTGATCTTCTGCAAACGAGTCAGGGAGGTATGATTTCACCCTCTGAACATTGTGAGCAAGAAGAAATCACTTGCATGAAAGCTGCATAGGAAATGAATAAAAAAGGGATAAGAATACCATAGACATAGTTATGCTCTTCTTGGTGTGAATACTTGTTAATGCAATTGTGCAGTATTTTCTTAGTTCTATCTATTCCTGTAAAAGGCTGCACCATCATAATAACGTTTAATTTTAGTAGATATGGTGGCAGCTTGACTTTAGCCAGTGGTGCCAATCTTAGGAAGACCAGCAACACACAGCCAAATTCTGTTGTACCAGCTGATGAATATAGCTATGTGGCAGAGGTCAGCTATCTTCACAGCCCCCCCCCCCCCCCCGCACATACCATCGCATGGGCCTGTTGTTTCAGTAACAGGGGATAAATCTCCATTTTTTAAAAAATTCAAGAAATGATGTGTTTTTAATCTTGTTTTGACAGTTTTTCTTGGGCCGTGTGTTCCTTTGAAGCTACTTTGAACTATGTGGGTTAATGGGGCAATTAGATATTAGTCTTGAAAGTAGGGTAATTTCTAAGACAAAAATCCTTCAAAATATGGCATTCAGCTGGCTTAACAAGATACTTTAGTGTACTTATAAACTTCAACATATAGGAGACTCGTAGGGCTAGATTCCCCACTGTCTTGTGCCTTGTGTTGTCATTGTCACCTGTGCAAGATGCGGGCGAGGTACATGTATAATGCTACCATCAGTGTAAGCATGTGGAGAATTCTGATGTGGCAGCATTTGATACATTTATGGGTGCAAATGGTTTCAAAAGGTACAGAGAAGTGGAGAAGGATTCTGAAGAAATTTACATATTTGAGGTTAAATCTTGCTCAAAATCAATGGGAATTTTTACCTGGGCATGCCCTGTATGATTTGACCTTACGTCGTATATACACAGGGACCACTGCTGAAAGGCAGCCACTACTGGGATGAAAGATGGAAGCTGGCTGACAGTTCAGGGCAACACTACATCAGAGCTTTACAGCAAAAAGTTGAAAAACACTTTTTTTCAATTAAAATTATAGGGGGATTTAGAGGAAAAATGCAGCTGTCCAACTCAGAAGCAGGCCAGGACACCCAGGGTCTTAATGACTACAAGTTTTCAGGACCACCTTGATTTTTAGGACTCAGCTGAAAAAGACTACACTTCTGTACCACAGTATTTACTAACTCCATACTAGGTTATTGGTTTCTGACTCAGAAAGAGGAATGCCACCTATTGAATCACTAGCACCTAGGTTGTCTTTTGAGGTTTCCTGTTAAAATAAACTGACCTAACCCAGTATTTTATCCTGTCTAGTCTTAAATATCTCCAAGGGACAAGGCTCCTCTCACTTTCCTTGAGAGCTTATTGAGCATTTTAAGAGATCTAAGAGTTAGATACAGAGGAGAAACAGCAATGAGACGGACAGAATGCAGCATGTCCTGTCATGTCATGAAAGATGACGATGGCACTTGTCCAGACAAGTAAAGAAGTGTATAGTGACTCACAAAAGCATATATCTTTTATCCAGTAAAGTGCCTGAAGGCAGTATGTGATCAGAGTGGTGCTCCACACTTTCAAAAGAGCCCCAGAGGATCCCACTCTGTGTTGTACCTAATTGTAAGGGCAGGCAGGAATATTTCTGATGCATGGTCTGTGAATGAACACGGGCCTCGGATTTGCTGATGCGAGATGAACCTCATAACAAAGATGAAGATGCAAATACTATATATTTTAATAGCTCTACCCATCTCAAAGAACTTCATAAACATTGTATGCTGGAATCCCTTTACCCACCACTGAAATGCCACCAACTCTGGGGTGAAATATGGAAGCTGTTTAACAATCTGCAGCATAACTATACAGTTTAACAATACACAGTAGTTTATGATAGGAAGTGTAGAATATCTATTCAAATGGATGCAAAGAGCAGGATTCTCTGCTCATGTAGATTGCAGTAGTTCAATAGAACTATGCTGAATTACATCATCTGAAGGTTTGGCCCCAGAGTGAGAATTTTAGGAAGGCAGAATACATTTAAGCAAATTGTGATGGCCCTGATGAAAAAGCCTTATACAATTGAATGGAAATGAAATAACTCTGTGTTGACTTTTTAAAGCAATCTATAGGATTCCATAGCAGGGATATAATTCTCTATTACATTCTATAGTTTAGTTTTAAAATTCCATAAAAGGATCATGTTCAAATAGTTTTGTACAGTAATGTCTATAGAACCCTATTTAATTCCTGTAGATCCCTAGTGGTTTCATCCCCATTAAACTCTGTGGGGAACATTCCATTAAGGGTCAGATAAGATAACAGGGTTAACTCTTCACTTTGGCACATACATGGGATTTTTAAAGACCAAAGGCTCAGTCGTGCAAAATGCTGAAAATTAGTGGCAGCTGAGGTGCCTGGCACTTTGCAGGATTAAGCCACAAGAAATAAGGTTTATTGATCCAGTGCACAGTACTATCGCATCATCTGTTTATGGAATGAATGCCATTTACTAAAACACTTCTTGTAGCACCCTGCATAGCTCATGGAGAATTTCTTTCTGAGTAATGATGGTGCTTGGTTCTGCTTAACTTATGTGGGTGTGAAATGCTACCAAACTTTGCACTGGTGAAATAACCATACAAGTTTCAGGATGACAGAGAATTAGGCCCACTGAGTGTTTGCCATACCTATAGAATGATGCATTCCAAGGGCAATTTGCTGGTTTCATGTAGCCCGTGCTCCCAGATGGAGGGAGAACACTCTTTTCTTCCATCATCTACTGGCTCAGAGAAATGCAAGCTCTGGCAGGGCCCATTACTTTTTAATTTAGCCCTCTCCACATTGTACTGCTGTTGTGTTTTATGAACACATTATGCTGAAGTGAAGGCTTGTAAAACAGAAAAATTTAAAGTTAAAAAAGCACGCTCATTATAGCTAATATGCATGCTAAAGTAGAAATACACAGGTATTTATAGCACAGTCCAGTATTAATTCTTATTATTATTTATTATTATTTCATCCTTATAACTCAGCTGAAAATTGAGATGTAATTTATACCAGAAACCCAAATGAGTTAAAAGCTGATGCCTTCAAATTCGCAGGTTTCATAGATGCTAGGATAACCTCTGCAGTTGACATGTGGCATCTGCAGAAATATCGCACCGTTCTATTAAGATAATTTCCTCTGCTACCCAGCTCTTTCTTCCCCTCCCCCACTACCAACCCTAGCACAACACATTTACTGTATGCGAATGTGTCCCCATTCTGTCAGTCACACACAATGCCATGCTGAGATTGAAAACTTTTTCCATATACCTTTCCCACTGCCATCCTGGCTGAAAGCAGCTCTGCTCTCCAGGAAAGCAGGCAATGTCACAAATGTATGCAAGTGACAGTTGCAGTCATAAAGCCCTGCTCATTTTATGTCCTGATGGTAAATATGCAAATGATATCAGGTGTTTGCATCTAGTAGCCTCTCAGCTCTCTGGCACTGTCTTTTTATCTGGTTTCATCTCTGGTTCACTTCACTAGTATTCCATTAGCAGAAAGCAGGAAGGCACCAATCATATCTTTATTTGATAAAATTATATCTGAGATGAAGGGATGGTGGGGAAAGCTCCCGACAGAAAAGTGTAATTTAAAAACATCACAGGTGCTGGTATCCAAATGTGTTAGGATAATGAATGTGGGGAATGTAGACAATTGTGACCATCTTGTCTTGCCTACTGTCCAATCTATTATTGTTATTATTATTATTATTATTATTGAAGAAAATAATCATTTATATTATGGTAAGAATTAGGGCCCCTGGTCATGGTTCGGGGTGCCACTGTACTAGGCAGGCATTGTACAAATACAGAAAAACAAGGATGGTCCTGTCCCAAAGAGATCTTTATACTCTTTTTCTTTACCATTGTCAACCTAGTTAGCTACTTCACTGCTGTTTGTGTGGTGGGTTTTTTTTAGCAGATATATACTGCCATTCTGCATTGCAGGCAGAGCCTTGAGTAGAGTGTCACCTCTTTTGTTGTCATTGTTCTAGTCTGACCCCTGCATGAACCTCCCAACTTTCTCCAAGTTCAAGCTACTATAACTGGATTTGCAGAGAACAGGCTGTACAGGCAGAAGGGCTCCAAATACAGTCAGCATTTCAAGGTTAAACACTTGCTCTGTTGTTTCCATCCAATTAAGGTGATGGGGCAATGGGTCAAAGAATTGAAAATCACATCTGTGATTATTGGCCAAGATAATATTGCTGGTGACATTTTGCTCTCAGTTAGACCTCAGAGGGGTAAATTTCTTCTTTCTGCTACACTGCTGTAAATCCAGGATAACTCAACTGAAGTCTGTGGTGGTACTGGTGATTTACACTGGTGTAATTCCAGACAGAAATAGGACCATGACTACTAAAGTCAGTGGGATTGCTCGAGTGTGACTAAAAGCAGAATGCTGCTGCATATGGGCTGGTTCCTACCACTCCTATTTTCTGAGAGGTGGGATTTGAAATGTATAGATAAGTAGAGAGCCTCATTCAGATCTCACTTACCGATTTGTAAATTTAGGGCCTGATCCAGCTCTTAATTCCATCCATATTCAGGAAATCACTGAGCCACATGATTAACTTTAGGTACTTAATTAACTTAGGTACTTAGTGTACTTAAGTCCCATTGACTTAAAAAGTAAAGCACGTGCTTCAGTGCTTTCTTAAACTGGGATCTTAAATGACATTAATGGAGTTCTACCATTGAAAAACCAACGTGCGAGCAGAATCAGGCCAAGAAAATTCACCTATCCCCTTAAAGTTGAAAAGTAGAACCTAATGAATAACACACAAGGAGCCAGATTTTGCAGCTAGTGACACTGGTGTATACCAGTGAAGTCAACAGAGATACTCCAGGTTCACTCCCATTCACCCAGTGAGAACAGACTGTAGCTCAAAGTCCTCACCTTCTTCCTTTGACTATCATTGCCAGAAGCAAGGAGATAAGGGAAAGGAGGGCAAGGCTACAGCTTCTGCAGACAGAGGCCAAAAGTAATTTTCAGGAGGTAAGTATTACGTTAGAATTGTTAATGAGCCCAGACTGGTACAGAATGGTGCAAGCCACAGGCCTTAAATAAAGAGAAGAAACAAAACAACTTGGGCTGCACAATCCAAGATATGCAGTGGAAAAACCTCTCTCTCCAGTCTTGCAAAACATAATGTGAAGTCTCCTAGCTTCTAGCTTCTTCTATCTAATGCAGTCTGAACTGCTGCAGCAGTCTTTTTAGCAACATTTCAGCTCAGTGAGCTGTAGGGGAGGAAGCTGTGCAGTCAGGAAGGAGCTGAAGTGTAGAATTTTACTATCCCTGTTTGATACTGCCTGCTGTGGCATACGAAAGCCAGCTGATTTACTCTCTCAAACACAGCTCGGCTCCAAAAACAACTTCTTAACAAAAATGGCTCTGACATCTGCAATATTTTCCTCTTTTGCCCTCACTAAACTTTACCTCTCGCATGAAATTAATCCCTGATTGATCCTCTCATTGATAGTGATTTTCCAAAGAGTGATTCCTTGTGTAACTTCAGTGTATTCAGTGGTCTATGATGGTCCACCTATTATAAGGTTCAGTGCCTCCTGTAGATCTTTGACAGTGCTGCTCTACCAACTGTCCAGACAGACACCAGCTTCATTACATGTTGTACAAGTGTAATTTTTCAATTGCTCTGTCATTTATCACATATGCATACATAATCTCCAAGACTATCTATCCTAAACTATTAATTTTTAATATGGGAAGTTATTAAATCCTTATGGATTTCTGCCCTGAGGAGCTCACAGAGTAAGTTTAGTTGTATTATGCAGATTGCAAGCTCATTGGGCAGGAGTGTCTTTTGTCATACATGCGCATACAAGCACTCAGTACAAGGGGGTCCTCATCCGGGACTGGCACCTCAAGGTGCTACCACTATACAAATACATAATACTGTGATGAGTATGGGGGGAGGGTAACAAAGGGCGTGGAAATCCTTGCGAGAGGAAGGACAAAGATCACAAATACTTAAAATAAGATTATGGAGGTAGGTCAGTTGGGATTAAACCTAGAATTTCTGGATCCAAAAGCAGCATTCACCGGTGTGTCAGCTGAAGGAACAGGTCCTTTAGAGGAGAGCCAGTAACACTTATCAAGCTCTAGACATAATCTAGCCATTAGAGGGGGACAAAGAGCTACATTCCGCTACTGTAGGTTACACAAGTGTGCGTGCATATAAGTGCACCTCCTGCCTCCCCCCGCCCAATATTATTCTCTCAATTCTTGTGATGTTGGCAATCTCAGCAGAGAAACCAAGTGACTATTGTGATAGTGAAAGTTGTGTAATAAGAAACTTGTCCACTGAGAACTTGGCCAGGACCCACCAACACAATGCACATCAGCTAGAGCCCAGCCATCAGATGCTGATCAGTCACTGACTTGTGCTGGATGTCAGTTGGCAGCCTATAGGAAAATGTCACAATGAGCATAATGCTGAGAGATGCTGAGAGCTCTCAACTGCCATTGAAGTCCAATGGGACTTGCAGGCACTCAGCACCTTGCAGAACTGATCCCAAAATTCTAATACTGATCATCTGAGCGTATGAAGATCTTTCATAACAAGTCTCTACTAACTACTCCAAAGTGATAGCAAATTAGCTGCAATTTTTGTGCACATAAAAATGAGTCAAATGTAATCTGGACTAAATTAAGCCTGCTACAATAATGGCCATTTATAATAGAAAATGAATTTAAAGTCATTGTTATAAAGTGGGGCTAAATTCAGAAGTCCTTATCACAATCTGATTCTGATTCCATGCTGGTGCAGATCCTCAACTGGTGTAAATCAGTGTAGCTGATGGAGTTACACTGATTTACACCAGCTGGGGGATCTGATCCATTACTATTTGCATTACTAAAAAGAAAAGGAGTACTTGTGGCACCTTAGAGACTAACAAATTTATTTGAGCATAAGCTTTCGTGAGCTACAGCTCACTTCATCGGATGCATTTGATGCATCTCCCCACTGTATTTTCCACCAAATGCATCCGATGACTTGAGCTGTAGCTCACGAAAGCTTATGCTCAAATAAATTTTTTAGTCTCTAAGGTGCCACAAGTACTCCTTTTCTTTTTGCGAATACAGACTAACACGGCTGCTACTCTGAAGCCTGTCATTATTTGCATTACTGCAGCTCTTAAAAGCCCCAATTGAGATCAAAGCTCTACTGTGCAAGGAGCTGCACATGCCCATAACAAGAGACAATCCTGGATCCAAATCGCTTCAAATCTAAATAGATGAGCCAGGCATGGGGAGCATTATCAATCAGTTTTACAGATGGGAAAGCATCTTGCACAGAAATAAGTTATTTAGCCATGGCTAGTGAGGATGTCTGGGACAAAGGAAAAGACCTCAGATCTTCTGATAGTCAGTCCAATTCCTTAACCATAAGGGCATTTGGTACCATCTCTAATCCAAGCACTGTAAAATGAATTAAAGAGAGATCAGAATCAGGCACTGAAGCTGGGCAAACTCTTTAACTGGGCAAAATGCCCATTTACTTTTGTGAGGGCCTGATCCTGCAAAGACTTACTCATGTGTTCAAACTTGGGCTTGAATCTGGTCCTGTAGAAATCAGTTCTTGTCCTGGGGCAGAAAGAGACCTTACAGTTAGGACTGGTTGAAAAAATTCCATCAGAATTTGGGCAAGGGGTGGGGGTTGTAGGTTATTTTCTTATCTGCTTTCTGTGAAACTTTCTTCTTTTCATTTTCATCAGAATCACAGGAGTGGGTAGGTGACGCAGGAGTGGGTGGGTGAGATTTTGTGGCCTGCGTTGTGGCCTGGCCTCCTGCCAGGAGGTCAGACTAGATGACCATAATGGTCCCTTCTGACCTTGGTATCTATGAATCTATAAAAGGTGAAAATGAAAAGTTTTCAGCTGAAAACCAAACATCAAAGATTATTTTTCTTAAAATGCCAACATTTTTCTGGGAAAAAAGTTCCAATCATCTCCTCTTATAAGTAGCCCATAGAAATCAATCATTGACTTCAATGGGACTACTTACAGTGCATACATTTAAGCACTTGCATAATTGTTAGAGAGATCACAGCTTGGCAGAGGACTTCAGGATTTGCCCCCTACCTTTTAGCCTGGAAGGACAAAATCTTCCTGCAGAGGAATTTACTGTGGGAAGCTTCTGTTCGCAGTGAAACATGCTGTTACTCGCAGCCATGTATATTTTATTGAGGTCATTCACAATATCAGATTTCTCCCTCTCCTCTCTCACCCTTCATGTAATACAATTTTATGAAACTGACATTTGTGACTTCTCTGCTTTAGAAAAATAAATTATGTGAGGAAAGCTGACAGCAAAATACTTGTTTAGATTTTATTAAGCATCAGGAGAAAAGCCGTGAAAGATGCGAAAAGAACAAGATGAACAGAATCAAGTCTTGAGCCATCAGAGAGGTCTTCCCTTTCCCATCCACATGCACATGTAACCATGAGCAAAGGGTGTGGTGGTGGGGGCGGGGGTAATTTTAAAGCTTAGGAAATATTGAATGAAATGGTTTCTACTCAGACTTTTATTTATTAAAAATTGTGTTGCTTATAGTGTAATATAACAAATATGTGACTACCTATGCTATTTTTCAGAGTAGCAGCCGTGTTAGTCTGTATTCGCAAAAAGAAAAGGAGTACTTGTGGCACCTTAGAGACTAACAAATTTATTAGAGCATAAGCTTTCGTGAGCTACAGCTCACTTCATCGGATGCATTTGGTGGAAAAAACAGAGGAGAGATTTATATACACACACACAGAGAACATGAAACAATGGGTTTATCACACACACTGCAAGGAGAGTGACCACCCAAGACAAGCCACCACCCACAGCAGGGGGGGGAAAGGAGGAAAACCCTCCACGGTGACAAGCAAGGTATAGAATATCAGGGTTGGAAGGGACCCCAGAAGGTCATCTAGTCCAACCCCCTGCTCAAAGCAGGACCAAGTCCCAGTTAAATCATCCCAGCCAGGGCTTTGTCAAGCCTGACCTTAAAAACCTCCAAGGAAGGAGATTCTACCACCTCCCTAGGTAACGCATTCCAGTGTTTCACCACCCTCTTAGTGAAAAAGTTTTTCCTAATATCCAATCTAAACCTCCCCCATTGCAACTTGAGACCATTACTCCTCGTTCTGTCATCTGCTACCATTGAGAACAGTCTAGAGCCATCCTCTTTGAAACCCCCTTTCAGGTAGTTGAAAGCAGCTATCAAATCCCCCCTCATTCTTCTCTTCTGCAGACTAAACAATCCCAGCTCCCTCAGCCTCTCCTCATAAGTCATGTGCTCTAGACCCCTAATCATTTTCGTTGCCCTTCGTTGTACTCTTTCCAATTTATCCACATCCTTCCTGTAGTGTGGGGCCCAAAACTGGACACAGTACTCCAGATGAGGCCTCACCAGTGTCGAATAGAGGGGAACGATCACGTCCCTCGATCTGCTCGCTATGCCCCTACTTATACATCCCAAAATGCCATTGGCCTTCTTGGCAACAAGAGCACACTGCTGACTCATATCCAGCTTCTCGTCCACTGTCACCCCTAGGTCCTTTTCCGCAGAACTGCTGCCGAGCCATTCGGTCCCTAGTCTGTAGCGGTGCATTGGATTCTTCCATCCTAAGTGCAGGACCCTGCACTTATCCTTATTGAACCTCATTAGATTTCTTTTGGCCCAATCTTCCAATTTGTCTAGGTCCTTCTGTATCCTATCCCTCCCCTCCAGCGTATCTACCACTCCTCCCAGTTTAGTATCATCCGCAAATTTGCTGAGAGTGCAATCCACACCATCCTCCAGATCATTTATGAAGATATTGAACAAAACGGGCCCCAGGACCGACCCCTGGGGCACTCCACTTGACACCGGCTGCCAACTAGACATGGAGCCATTGATCACTACCCGTTGAGCCCGACAATCTAGCCAGCTTTCTACCCACCTTATAGTGCATTCATCCAGCCCATACTTCCTTAACTTGCTGACAAGAATGCTGTGGGAGACCGTGTCAAAAGCTTTGCTAAAGTCAAGAAACAATACATCCACTGCTTTCCCTTCATCCACAGAACCAGTAATCTCATCATAAAAGGCGATTAGATTAGTCAGGCATGACCTTCCCTTGGTGAAGGTAGGGTTAGGTAGGCTAACCCCAGCAGTTAACAAGAATATCAGAGGAACAGTGGGGGGTGGGGTGGGGGGGAGAAATACCATGGGGAAATAGTTTTACTTTGTGTAGTGACTCATCCATTCCCAGTCTCTATTCAAGCCTAAGTTAATTGTATCCAGTTTGCAAATTAATTCCAATTCAGCAGTCTCTTGTTGGAGTCTGTTTTTGAAGCTTTTTTGTTGAAGTATAGCCACTCTTAGGTCTGTGATCGAGTGACCAGAGAGATTGAAGTGTTCTCCAACTGGTTTTTGAATGTTATAATTCTTGACGTCTGATTTGTGTCCATTCATTCTTTTACGCAGAGACTGTCCAGTTTGGCCAATGTACATGGCAGAGGGGCATTGCTGGCACATGATGGCATATATCACATTGGTAGATGCGCAGGTGAACGAGCCTCTGATAGTGTGGCTGATGTGATTAGGCCCTATGATGGTATCCCCTGAATAGATATGTGGACAGAGTTGGCAACGGGCTTTGTTGCAAGGATAGGTTCCTGGGTTAGTGGTTCTGTTGTGTGGTGTGTGTCACCGTGGAGGGTTTTCCTCCTTTCCCCCCCCTGCTGTGGGTGGTGGCTTGTCTTGGGTGGTCACTCTCCTTGCAGTGTGTGTGATAAACCCATTGTTTCATGTTCTCTGTGTGTGTGTATATAAATCTCTCCTCTGTTTTTTCCACCAAATGCATCCGATGAAGTGAGCTGTAGCTCACGAAAGCTTATGCTCTAATAAATTTGTTAGTCTCTAAGGTGCCACAAGTACTCCTTTTCTTTTTACCTATGCTATTATATCTATGCTGGTATATCTCTCACTGTGACGCACACTGATATCAGTATCACAATAACAAGGAGAGAATTCAGAGCCACCTGCTTCAGAAGAATCCTAAAGAATCTCCTTTAGGCTTTAGCTGATATATGTATATTGCCTTATAACACATAGTTGAGCAGATCTGCTTCTAGCTGACAGACAGACACACACACAGCTAATTCAGTTTAGCAAAATAATTCCTGATTCATTCCACACCCACGCTCCAAATATTTGAAATAGAGATGGGTCTATGCTGTTTAAATATAAATGTACATCTAAACTTTCTTTAAGTTTGGGAATATCCAGATAAGGTTTATGTATTGGGCCATTAAAGTTATAGCAGTAAATTCAGATCCCTATCTGTTTGAAGTTTTTCAGTTCAATCCCACCTCTAATTTTAAATTTTTATTTTGTTCAGATAAATTACAAATTCTTAAGGTGAAATCAAGACCCCGCCGGAGTCAATTGCAAAATTTCCTGTGACCTCAGTAGGGCCAGTATTTCCCCATTAAATACAACACACAGTGTTAAATGCATCAATAACTGAGAATCAGCTTGTATTGAAACTATGTTTATAAGTTGAAGCCACTGAATTTAATTGGAGCTTTGCAGCCGATATCAGTTAAAAGCAGGATTGGTCCCTCTGTTTATTTATTTGCCTATGCACTGGTGAGCAATTTGCGAACACTAAATAAATATGCAATCCCATGAAACAGACATTTTAGATCAGTTTTATAGATGTAAACGGAGGCACAGAGGTGGAAAAACTTGCATGTAAGCACAGTGGGTACAATGAATCTCCATCCAGAAGGCCAGCACTAATCCTGCACATCACATAAGTTATACTTTTAGTGCTCAAGTCATCCACTGGCATTGAAATGTCCCTCTGAATAGAGTTGAATTTTGCATATGGGAGCTAGGAATAGAGTGCAGAAGACCTGTTTGCAGTCCTCTGCTCTGACCACCAGATAACACTCTGTCCCAGAGCTAGGAATAGAACCCAGGAATCCCGGCCCCCACTGCTTTTGTTCGAGCCATATTTACAACAATGCTCTGTCATCAGTTGTGTGATTGGAAGGAAATTGAAATATGAAAATTGCAGCATCGGAAACATGAGAGAAAACCCCAAAGAGTAACGACAAGTTGATGCCACATCCTTCTGCAAATGAAAGCCAGGTGGAAGTGTCTAGCCAGCAGATGATAACGAGGGTGAATCAGGTTTCCACAGCTAACTAACCTTTTGTGCATTTAATAAATCTAGAAGCTCCATTCCAAGGATAAACATGGCCCCCATGTCTAACCAGACAGACACCTGCTGTCATTTTCCTTATGTCTGAACCTGCACAGCAGGACCAATTACCCAGCTAACAAACTGGAGACGAATCCTGCACTTTTTGCCATCCTATCAGCTGAATTAAAGGTGTCATGGTTGCCATGGCAACATTGTTTCAGATGCTGATGGGAGAAGCAGTTGTGATTAAATTATTGAGGGTCAGGTGTGTGATTATCCAGTCCCACCTGTCCCTATAGATTTTCCTGGTTATCACAGCTCCTGGGCTGTGATTCCTTTCAGAAGCAAATCAGCCAGTTAAAGACTTAGTGGACCCCAGGACATGTTGGTATGTAAGATGCTACACTGGATGGGAGGGCCCCTGAAGCAGCAAAACTCCTTTTGCACGTGTAACAGGCTGGGGAGGAAGAATAGCTCTTACTCTACCACAGACTCCGTTTTTAAGCCTTGGTCTTTGCATTGTTGGGTTCTCCCTCTACAAACATGTTCTGTATGATGCAAGTGTAATGTGGTGCTCTCAGGTCAGCAGTGATGATAGAACTGATGATTTCTGGATCTAAAATGATGAGCATCTATTGACTGATTTAAAAGACCCTGGGTCTGTTAGCTCAAAGATTGTAACATACTTCTAAACCTCTGTGTTGTCCAGACGTAAAATTGAAGCTATCCATCTCCCTGGTAAGCTGTAAAACCAACATCTTGAGGAAGGATTGGCCAAGGCCAGAATTACTTACCTCCAGGATTCTCAACCTATTTTGAATCATGCCTGTATTAGCAGTGTTTTTTAGATGGTGCTCCTCCCCCATCACAATAACAAGAAGGATACTTACCCTGTCCTTTGCAAAATCCTTCCTAGACACCCACTTCTTTGGGGCGGGGTTGTCCACAGGCACTAACCCACATGTTAGTGTGACATTGTGACCATGTGAGTCAGTGGCTTTGAGGATGGATTTGCTACACCACTCAAATTTGACCTGGCCATCTCTGGGTCAATTCAAGGGGCAGCTGGGCCCCCCTGGAAAGTTTGATGCACTTTCCCCCCAGTTGAAAATATATGATTTATCCAAATCCGCTCCTCCATCCCTGAAATCTGGGTTTCATATAAAATGGGACTTGGAGATGAAGGATTCTGGCCAAAGCCACCACTCATCTTGACTGAAGTTGAGTGGGTGCACACACAGAACGCTATGCCAAGGAATGATCAAGAGGAGATTCTCAACATTTCCTTGAGGGGAAGTCAGTTGAGACAGTTGGATGGAGACTTGGCTTGTAATGGAAATGAAGGCCCATTTCTAGTCCTGACCACTTCTGGTCACGCACAATCCTATGGCGTTTATCTCAGTAACAGAGGTGTTATCCCTCTAAAATTCTCCTTCCAGTTTTGGTTGTATATAGGATTCCCCTAATCCAAGTATAGGATGTAGAACTTTGATGAATTCTACAATGGAACTTTTGTGTAATCAGTTTAATTTATGAGTTAATATATAAAAATTGCTTGTACTAGCAGGAGTAAAGAAGAGAAATTTCATGCAAGGGACCAAATATTGCACAGTATATTTACTACAGGTTAATTCATCCTTGCTCAAATACCATGGAAGTCATTGATAAAGGCAGCCTTGGGTGCCTAAGAGCAAATATCTGGAAAAGTCCGTAGGAATGGCCAGGATCATGCTACATATGATGTCTCTTAGGACAGAGAAAAGTCAGGGCTTGGATGTAATGAAGGTAAAGGGGATTCTATACTGAGACTGCTGGACACCGAGAGACCCTGTGGTTCTCTCTGGCTCTGTAGCTCCTGATCTGACAAACACAACCTCTTTTGCCTAATATCTCCTTCTATGGGCTCCCAAAGTCATGGCCTAAACTAGGAAATCTTGAATTGAACTGTTGACTCCTCTAGGCTACACAATGGACATCCGCTCCAGAGGGAAATGTGCAATGTAAATAGGGGGCAGAAAAAAGCTGAAACAGCTGCTGGAGGAAGGGAATTAGTATCTTTGAAAGCAATGGTTTTTAACCCTATGTCAACAGAGTTAAGAGGCCTTTTGTTATCATAGGAGCTTATGGGTTTTAAATGTCTCATTCCTGTCATTGTCATTCTTGACAATGTAGTGGTAATTAAAGCATACAAATACACTAAGGTAATAGAGGTCAGAAGAGCTGATTAGGCTACCTATTACAGGACTCTGATGGTTGGGAGAGATCAAGAGGTCTTGCAAAGAGCCATCTAGTGTCACATTCAATATCAATATCTTTGATTAGGTTCTAGAGACATTAGTGACTAGGAACTCCCTCACATGGCCAGCAGCCCTGGCTGCTCCATGTTGAGAATTGCACCTGTTAGCCCAGCATGTTTGTGGCATTAGCTTTGTATTTTATCCAAATATAAAGGGGCATTTAATTTTTACCCTCCTCCCTGACTCTTGCCTGACTGCAGGCTGGGTAGCTGGAGATCTTTGTGATGCTGTGTTTGCAGCATCTGACTTTGTTGTCAAGCAGTGGTTTACTGCTGCAGATGCTGCTGCTATTTACCTTGGAGCATTGGACTGGCTTTCAGAACTGAATGCAGTGTTGAAATGTGGAGAAGCCTCTTGAAAGACTAGTGATGGGCAAACACTTAAGTTATTGCCCTAAAGGCTCCCTGTTAATTTGTCCAGGGAACTGTCCAGTCCAGAATGTGTAAGGAGTGAAATGTCCTGAGGCTTAACAACTCATCTGAAGGACAGCACCCTTCACTGTGCTAAGTTCTGCAGTGCAGAATCAACACTAGAGAAGACCTCAAATTCCAAGTATGCAGAACAAACCCACAACAACCTGCCTGCAATGGGGTCAGATCTAATCCTCTTGGCCACACTGACCTAGAAGTATCACTGCCTTGAGAATGAGAACAGGGTGAGGAAGACCCCCTTAACTCCAGACACATAAATAATGGCATCAGTCAAGCACCGGAAGACACTTAGCCATTGGGATGGAGACTTGCTATGATAGCCAGACAACTGGGTGATACACAGTGAAGGAGAGCTGGTGGAAGAAGCACAATCATGCTGGGGAGCAAAGGCACTGCTTTAAGCTAACACCGTTAACCACAGGGGGTTTAGGGGGGCAGTATCACAGTCTCCTCTTCCACCCCAGACACACTCCACATCTGCTAGAAGAGCTGGCACTAAGGGGGTAGGGAAGAAGTCAGGGGAGCACATACTGCACCCTCCCAAAGAGTGGCAGAGCTGGCACCCCAGCCTGTGTGCTCTGGAGCTCTGGAGGAGATCTAGTTGACTCAGACAAAATTCTTCCTAGGTTTCCAGTGCAGGTCATTTCTCCCTGCATCCCCTACAGAATGGGCTTCAGCATAAGAGCCTAAGATGGCCCATAGTACGTCTAGTAAGCATAGGAACAACCAAGGCTATCAAGAAAGTTTTCAATGAAGTTTTTGTTGAATTATTGTTACTGAAGCCACACCTTGGGTAGGGGGAGAGATTGGTCCCAGACTGCAGAGCTTGCTTCCAGTTAGGAAAGATGCTCACCAATGATTAGACCTTTCCTATGATTAACGGGTCTCAGCTCAATCCATCAATCTTAGTACCCCTGATGGCTTCAGCCTGCCTGATGTGCATTGCAACACCTTTGCGCTGCTGATAATATAAATGTAATTTGAGTTTGAGCTCTCCCTCTCCTTTTTAAAAATAAAGTTTTGTCTATATTTATCTTTTATCCTTCATCTCACCTTCATGCTGAGGATGTTCTTGTCAAACACACAGAACAAGCTATTATTATACTGAGGTTTTTTGTTTTCTTCTCCAGAAGGAGAGTTAATAGAAAATCCATCTGAAGAAGGAAAGCAACTCGGCTGAAGGTCTGACTTGTGTAAGAAAAGGACAAGCTCCATGGACTCTGTTGTGATACAGTTTATTTAACTCAATACTGTAGTGGTGACAGTGCCAGAGTGACAGCCCTTGGGACTAAGTTCTCCATTTAGCCTGGAGCCGACTGTAGCACTACAAGCTTCCCTCAGCCCAGGCTGCTCCATCAGTGTAGTGCAGCTTTGCTCTAGAGAGGAGAGTCCACACTCCATAGCCTATTGAGTCCATGGCCTCTGCTCAGACTGCCAACAAAGGGGATGAATGCGGCTGTAGGTTTGCGACAGTTGTCCACTATGAATTGGTCTGTGCCGATATATTATACAAGTCAGCAAGTTACTCATCATCGTGGTCCAGTAGAAAGGGACTAGCACTCAGGAGAGTAGGAGATAGTCCCATTTCTGCCACTGACTTGCTGTATCATCTTGGGCTGAGTCATTTTACCTGTCAGTGCTTCAATTTCCACATTTGTAAAATGGGGATAACATTCACAGCTTTGGAAGGAAAGTGTTATTATTAGCTGCTACTGATCTCAGTGGGTTTGAATTGAGGTAGAAGAGGAAAGGCTCTGTAGTGTAACCAATGTCACACCTTGAGTGTAGCTGCTAATAGCTGTGTTGGAACAAAAGGCAAAGCTTCATGGGACCGTATTTAATTGTAATGGAGCTCAGAAAAGCATCTTATAGATCTTTACTTTGCTTCTGGCTGCTTCAGCAGATAAGAACTATACTGATGCCTCACGCTGCTTTGAATGTGTCCTACATTACAGCAAATTGCATAAAAAGGACCAGGAATAGGAAAAGGTGGAAGCTGGACTATTTCCTCTCTGTTGAGGTATGTGGGCTAGAAGTTGATGCGAAAGATGAAAGCTTTGTGCACACACACAATGGTCTGCAACATTGCCTTTTCGTGAAGCAGCCTCACACCAGTATTAAGGTCTCAAATCTTTGGGCCTGGTCTTCCTGTTTGATGTACAGCGTAAAGCTGTGCAAAAAAGGCTAGGAAATACCTGCCTTGCCCATCTCCCCAGATGAGAGTGAGCTACATGAAATCACGAAAGCTAATTATTAATTATCATTGTTATTTAATTGGGACACTGTCCATGCATAATGGATAAATATGATCTAGCCCAAGGTGTTTACAATCTTTGGCTCTGATCCTTCAGTGAGCTCTGCATATGGGTTCAGGGGTTTGCTCACACAGAATTTATTGCAGGACTGGTGCCTAAAAGACATAGATTAAGGGATTGTCTAGATAGAAAATTTATACTGATATAAGCTAAGGTGTGACTTTAAATCACTGTAGTTACCCTGGTATAAGCCCTTATGTGGACACACTTATTCAGGTATAAGAGGGTCCTTTTTGGTTTAGCTTACGTCACTTGGGAATAGGCTTAAAATAAACTAAAAAAGCGGCTCTTACATTAGAGTAAGTGTGTGTGTGCGGGGGTGTTATACCAATATAATTATAACTAAGGCTAAGATTTTGTCATGGATATATTTAGTAAAAGTCAGGGACAGGTCATGGACTTCCGTGAATTTTTCTTTCTTGCTTGTGACCTGTCCCTATTTTTACTAAAAATATCCATGATAAAATGGGAAGGGACTAGGCAGCTGCAGGGTGGCTGGGAGCTCTGGGGCCACCACCCCCCATGAGGGCTCAAAGCTCCAGGGTCCCCCTGCCACCAGTGGCAGAGGGGAGCTGCAGGGTCCCCCTGCACTCTCCCCTGGAGTGGGGAGCGCTGTGGGAATCCCCCTGCCACTGCCAAGGCAGGGAGCAGCTGGGGTCTCCTTGCCCCCCATGGCAGCAGCGGGGAGTGGCTGGGATACCTCGTCTGGGGTACCCCTTGCCCCCCATGGCAGCAGCTGGGAACTGTGGGGTACCTGTGCTCCCCATGGCAGCTGAGAGCTTGCGGGCCCACTGCCTCCCGTGGTGGAGGGACCTTATTGCTCCCTGCTTCTGCAGGAGGCAGCGGGACCCTGCAGCTCCCAGCTGCCAGGGCTGAAGTCACAGAGGTCTTTTGAAGTCACGGAGTCCGTGACTTCTGTGACAAAACCGGTGCCTTAATTATAACAGATAAAACTTTCCTGTGTAAACAAGCACAGAACAAAACACACTGAAAGAGTCGGAGAATGGTGATAACTTACTGTGTGGCTTACATATGCTTTGAAGCAACAATCCAGCCTGTCCTGTGATTGCTGTGGGCTCTGTGGCCTCTGACACATTCCAAGTCTGCAGAAGCAGAGCCAGACTGGCTTCTTTTTGCATATTTTGGGGGTGGAGTCATTCTCCCTGATCACTTTACTGTACGCAAGTGGATGATGGGGGTCAATTAATTAGAGAGAGGTGAGAAAACATCTCAGACCTCTGCAACTATTGCTTGCATCCTGTAATAATGAGAATTCAAACTTTTTTCCCCATGCCTTAAAGTGGTGGGACAACTGGATGGCAGACACAGCTTCAATGCCCACTGTAAAATGTGGCTTGGAACTGGTTTTGTTCTTTGACAAGATGAAGAGCACAGTAATACTGAACCATTCTGCTGTCTGGAGATGAGCTTAAGTGCTCCAGCAAGCAAAAAAGGCCTTTTAAATAATATTCTGCCTCCCCATCTCTCTCTCTCTCTTTCCCCCCCCTTTCCAAATTCATCTTTGCAAATAGCAGGTTTACCCCTAAGGGTTATGGAAAAAGCTCTTCAAATCAGTTTTCAGAGTGGAGATTAAAAATGGGTTCGCTTCACCTCCTAGGCAAAGGCAAACTGGAGATTTACTGAAGGCATTGGAACAAGTGATTGTGGTCCAAGGGAGTCATTTAATACGGATGTCCAACACGCTAAACGGATTTTGCTTTTAAAAATGATCAGGAGGTTGAACAGTGAATATATTTTGAGCCAACTTTGCATTCAACGGATGGTTTGGTTCAGATTCCGAGGCTAGGATCTGAGCACATGAACAGCTCTCTGAACTGCATGCTGCCAGCAAAGACTAGCAGTGATGAATTTAACCATTTCGCAGCAGAGTTACTGATGAGACCTTTACCCTGTTCTGCATGCAACCCACTCAAGTCAATGGAGGCACAGGAATCTGCCCGTGCGCAGCTCATTGTAAGACGAGGGAGGTCCTAAAATCATTCACACCTCTCAGTGGTCCCCCGTTTTGGACTTGCAAACATCTCTCTGTCCCACAGCAAACTGGCTTGAGCCAGAGTTTTAGCAAGAATGCTGCCTAATGATTAGGACAAAGGACAGAGAGTCAGGAAGTTCTATTCATGATGCTCTCTAAGCATTTATACTTTCCTCATCTCTGTGAATTCCTTAGAAATCCAGAATGCAAACACAGGATCTCTGTAGTGAGAGCCAATTCATGCCACTGCTTTGATACTGTGCCCTGTCACCTTAGGAAAGTTGCTTCACTGCTCTGTGCCTCAGTTTCCCCATCTGTAACATGGGGTATGGCAGGGCCAAGATATCCCTACCTCACAGAGATGTTGTGAGGATTAACCAATTAATGCTTGTGAATTACTCTAAGGTCCTCAGATGAGAGGCATGAAGGAGTGCAATCCATGGTGAATTATTGTGAGTTACAACATGTGCAGCAGAAATTCAGAATAATGTAGCTTGAGCTCACAGAAAATATTAATTGTACTTGGGTGGGTTGGGAACAAAACCATCTCTGCTCATTTCTGAGTTTCCTTCACTTTGGTTTGCCTGTGTCCCTCAGCCTGAGCCGTGAACAAAGGATTTACATGATACCTGCAGCAAAGGTCTAGAGCAGAGCAGAGCAGCCCACCTAGAGTTAAGCAGCCTGGCTCCTCACTTTCCCCCCAAGGAAGGGTTGGGTGGACTGGCAGCTGAATGTAATCAGACAGCTGATGGCTGAAAGGCCAATCAGCAGCTCAGAAGTAAGCCTGGGAGCTGCATAAAAACATCCGCCTAGTCCTTACTAAGGAAAGTCTCTCTGGAGTGAGCATGTTGGACTGTATTTCTCAAAGGATTGGGTATAGTATCCCTTTGTTGGGGATATCACCTTTAAGTTCTAGATCCCTTTTCAATCTGGAATCCTAAAATATCAGACTGAGAGCATCCACAACAAACCCTGTTGGAGAAACCCATGTTAGGGTTCTTTCCCTACTCTTATATCGCTCTGCTGGCATGCAGTTGTGAACTGTCATGCTCTATGCATATTAACAATAATGGCACTTATGCAACCTTTCGCAATTTGCAGGGCCTGGAGTGCATTGCGTGTTGTCATCTATGATGATCCCTAAAATAGTGCTGTCTCTGGGCTGGAATGTGGCAACTGTTTAAGCAAGTGCAGCACCACTGTGAAGCAGTTTGGTGGGGAGTTAAAGACTGTATCCAATGGAGATAGACAGAATGTAACTGTCCAAACTGGATTACAAATGTCTGCTGAGTCTGCAGTTGTTTGTATATATCTTTAGGAAGAAGCATATTCCCGCTCCTCTTGTCCTTCTCAGAGGGCTTTTCTTAGCACTGCAGCCAGCTGCTCTCCTAATGGATATAACCACCTACTTCATGGAGGAGCTTGAATGGAGCAAAATATCTGCCTCTCACAGGTATTTAAGGATCATATCCCAAAGTGCTCAGGATATGTGGGGGTTAAAGGGTGGTGAAAAAAGGTAGGAAGGATGAAGGTAAATGGACCCATATAAGCTTAGAGCCTTAAACATTTGATAAAGCCTGCCTGTGGGGTGAATTCCATTAAATAATATTGAGCTTTTATGTTTAAGAGAAAAGAAAAATTTTAAACAACTATCCTTCTAGTAGAAGGTGGAATTTTGAGGTTCTTTTTCAATAGGGCAGTTGAAACAGAAACAAATGGATATGATTGAAATTGGTGATAATAGTGAAAGATTTCTTTGTAAGGCTGGTGAATGTGATTTCAACCCAGATTTCTTCCAATAACCCTGATTTATTTTGGTGCCTAAAAGTAATGTTGTTATGCTATCCACGGTATCTGTGTGCTGAGTAAGGCCCATCTTATTTACATTGTGCTGCTGTGTTCTTTTATTCTTCTGTTCCAAATTGATTGCATCTTTAAATGGTTTAGCAGAAAGTTAGACACATGGAGTAGCTTAATGTCAGGATGGTGGCATCTAGTGGATAAGGCAGTTAGGAGGAGATCTGGATTCTTGGTACTGACTTGTGTGACCTGGGGCAAGTCTCCATTCCTCAACTTACTTATACATAGAATGGAGATAATGTTACTGACCCTTAAAGTGATTTCTGATGTATGGGTTCTTTTGCTCTATTAGAACATAAATTAAATTTAGAAATGGCTGGTTTCTCCAACCAGACCACATGGTACATCTTGTGTTTTGGGTTTTTTTTGTTTGTTTGTTTTTTAAATCTGTCTTCCTTTAAAATAAATGGAAACTGAGATCCTGTCTCCTGACCAAAGTATATGGTGGCTTGAGTGTTTTGTTGTTGTTTTTTTCTCTCCGTAAACTTTGTCCTTCACCTGTAAACTGGCAGGAATGGAAAACACAATGGGAAGTTGGGAGCCAGTGGGCAACTTATGAGATAAATGCAACAATCCTGAATGGCCACAGCAAGCAGTGTAGTGATACCTCTGAAGTTCTAGGTGGTATGGAACTTCACAGGAATTGTAGGGGTAAAACTCTAAAAGTGCAGGTCCCTGTCACTGCAGATAGAGAACAGCAGCACAGGGACTATGACACACTGTGAATCAGTTCTGTTTTCATACTGTAGAGGGCCATATTGTGCACATGCAGCGTCAGGATCATGACAGTGTCAATACAAAATCTCCTGAGGATATGAGGTTCTTCAGTTCTTTATTGCAGTCTAAAGATATGAACCAAAATTCCAGATTGGAACATCCTTGCAATCTGGGGGTATTTGAGAATCCACGCTTAAATTTTGCAGGTGGCTCTTAATCTTTATAATGAGCTCACCCTAAAACTCCGGATCAGAACATCTCCAGCCCCTGAATGTTGAAGTTTTCCTAATCTGGGTCAGAAATGTATTGTATGATCCCATCTCTAAAATGACCAGTCTGTGCGGAAAACTTATTTTAAGTCATCCTTATTTTAAAAAATTATCCTGACTTCTATGGGGTGGAACTGGCAGAAGTGATGAGCTGCTCTTGCAGATTTCAGAGGATCATTCTGAAGAAGCCTCAGGTATCTTAACATCCAATCTGAACTGCCCAGACTTCTGAGAGCTGCATGACTTGTCTGGAAATCTCAAGAGAACAGACATTCTTAGGAGATATCCACAGCATTTGTGTGTGTGATATTCTCTGCCTATATCTTTGTGTTTCTCTGTAAACTCTCTGGGGCAGGACCCTTTCTTAGCATAGGTCTGCAAAGTGGCTGCCCTTCCAGTAGGTGCTATAAAACAGTTTCCTGTTGTGCTAGAAATACAGGGATAAAAGTTTCCATCTTGGTGTTTTGCTTCTGTGGCTTTCTGATCCCATTTGCCACTGGTCAGAGCTAAAGGCAGCACTAGAAATGAGAGAGCCAAAGGAGATTGCAAGTTTGGTTAATCTATGTAAAGTTCAGTTTGTACGTTGGGTGAAGATTGAGTGCAGGTGGCTTGACTCAGTTTCCCTGTCCTTACCCAGTTCCTGCCTCTCTCTTGCTACATGTGTCAAACTCTGCCGTGACTCTCCTAACCTGTTGCCCTCTGTGCTCCTCTTGGGGGGTAAAACAGGGCCCTGGGTGTCTCTAGATGCCAAAATAATTCCTTCCTTTCTTTTCTTCCCTGCCCTTGGTTCAGCTGTGGTTAAAATCAAATACAATGATGAAACTGGTCACTCAATTTTCAGGGCTTCTGCTTCTCAGCTGGGATTTCAGTTCTAATTTTCAAAGCTACTGTGCATATAAATTGTGTCACTAGTCACCTCCTGTGTTAATTGGTGAACCGTGGCACTTTACGGTGGAAAATTCCTCATTGCCAGCAATTGAGTGGAAAAGTCTCTGTACACTCAGCAGCACAAATGTGCTGGGAGGCTGGAATGACATGAAGGCAGATGAGCCTGTCACTCTTTGTTTGCACTGCAGATTTATCCATCCCTGGAAAAAGGTGACTTTGGTGCTATGGAGTAATTTTAATACAATACAGACATTCCTGCTTTCCACAGACATCTTAACCCAACCCTGTCTTGCTTGGCCACTTCAGCAAGAGAAGCAGTGTTATGCGGAGACTGGAACCTTGGGATTGGGAACCCAGGGTTCTGCATTAAGTTAGCTAGAGCCTGATATATTTTTAGAAGTTTTGTTTGAGTGCTTGCTTGCCCCCATTAGCTTCAGAGGTACCTACAGGTGCTCAGGACCTTAGAAAATGAGGCTATTGATCACTGCCTCAATTTCCCCACCTATCCGAAGGGGATAGTAATGCTTACCCTAACAGGTGGGGATGTATTAGTCTGTTCAGTGCTTTGAGGATGTAAAGGGCTATATAAGTACAAGGCAATAATACTGCAGAGCTAGTCCATGATAAATCTGTTGTAAATAAGTATGAAGGATGGGAAGAGCTCAAAAGGTTCTGCAGTTTAAACCTCTGTGTTCCAACTATACAGATAAGAGAGGAAACTTTCTGACAACAGGCTTTTTTTTTGGTAAGATTTCCAGTGTGTTATGGATCTGACTAAGTTAAGAATAGGGCAGAATAGCCTTTCTCATGATCTGCAGCTCTATTGGCTTCTGCCTGTGGCCAGGAACTGAAGAGGGATGTACAATTGAAGGGTGTCCCAAACCTCATTTAAACATTTGTTTACTTTGGATGAAGTCTTATCCATCCCATGTATAAATGTTGAGTTTTAAGAGAGTGCCATGTTATTGTTTAGTAGAGCTGAACAAAAAAATGTGAATTGATAGTTCATGCTCCAGAAAATGCAATTTTGAGTTGACCAAACTATTTGCAACTTTGACACACGCTTCTTGAATAGTTTCAGACTTTTCAGGGGTCTAGAATCACCAAGTGGGTTTGGGCACCATTCACAAAACTGGAGGTGAAGGAAGTGATACTGCCCTGACTACCAGCCTACATGGTAGTCTGGGGTGGCTCTCACTCTTGTTGAAGCTGTTCCACTTTGTACAATATACTTCAAGAGCCATTGGGGCAAAGAGAGAGAATGTGAATGACTCTCTAGTCTCATGATTCAGGCACTCATCTGGGAAGTGGGGACATACCTGGGTTCCAGTCCCTGTTCTAATGAATAATTATTTATACAAAGTGGAACAGCTTCATCAGGAGAGATTGAGAATAGCCCATAGGCTGATATTAGAGCACTCACCTGGGCAGGAGCAGACTTGGATTCAAGTCTCTGCTACAGACTGGAGATTTGGACTTAGTTTTCTGCCTACTAGGTGAGTACCCAGACTATTGTATACAAGGGGGAGGGACACTACCACCGTCTCCTCCTCCTCTTTCATGAATTTAGCCCTTCTTTTCCTTTGCTTTTATTTTAAAAAGTTAAAAATGCCTGGAAATAAAACATTTTGTTGGACTCGAAATGAAATTTGTAATGACCTTTTTGGCACTGCTAATGAACCGACAGTAAGTTATTCACCCGGCTCTGTTATTTAACACTTAATTTGCAGTAGCACTTGAATACCTCAGTCTAATCAGGGCCCCATTGTGCTTGGTGATGTACAGACATGTAGTGAAAAGACTGCTCCGGCCTCAGAATTTGGAGTCCTAAGGACAAGGCACAACTGGTGGGTGACTTGCCAAGCCAACGACATGGGGTAGCAATTTGCAGGCTGCAGTCTCAAGCCTTCTACTCTGTAAATCTGTGTTGTTGCTTCCTTTCCTTCCCCTCTCTAGAGACTCAATCCACTTCTTCTGCATCGCCACTGAATTCCATTGAGTGACATCAGGGATAATTTCGGTCTAGCCCCTTTATCTTTGGTATACTTGAAAAAACAACCTCCTTTATCTGCCTACAACCTCTCTCCTTTCCTGGTCTTCCAATATCCTAGCTTCTGTCATCCTCTCTTCTGGCAGATCTAATTCACCATCCCCATTCTACACATCTCTGCACAGCAGCCTGTTTGACTAGGTGACTTTCACTATCCTCTGATCCCTATTTTCTTTGTACTGTAATATGTGACCCATAAGTACTCCTAATACATTTATGTATTCGCTGAATATGTAACTGTAACAAACTGCGGTGAGCTAAATGTGAACCCCCTTGCAATGAAACGTCTCATAAATTATCCAGTGTAATGTGTGTGTGTGTGTGTGTGTGTGTGCTTTACAGAATACTTCCTGATGGTATAAAGATCTCCCTATATGCTGGCAGAGTGTGGGCTGTATGATCCATGGCGGGTTCTTGGGTGTGCATGGGAACTGCTATTAGAACTGGGCATTAACTGCTTTATCAAATTCATGCAATGTCCCTTCAAACTCAGCAAAACTTTGAACCCAAGAAATGTCAGCACTGGGGTTTTAATCACTACCACACTTTCCTTAAGTACCTGCAGATGAGGCTTTAGGGGAGGGTAAATCAGCTGTCTATTAAGAAGTCATTGACATGGATGGAGAGCATGATGTGGTTCTAAATATGGGGCATGTTATATGTGCATGTATATAGCAGTTTGACTGACTACATTGTGATCCAGGGGCATTATCATTATCCGATAGCTCCATATGCCCTGTGGGTTTCTCTGTCCTAGGGAAAGATTCATAGATTCATAGATACTAAGGTCAGAAGGGACCACTCTGATCATCTAGTCCGACCTCCTGCACAGCGCAGGCCACAGAATGTCACCCACCACTCTATGAAAAACCTCACCCATGTCTGAGCTATTGAAGTCCTCAAATCATGGTTCAAAACTTCAAGGAGCAGAGAAGCCTCCCTCCAGTCAACCATGCCCCATGCTACAGAGGAAGGCAAAAAAAAAAACCTCCAGGGCCTCTCCAATCTGCCCTGGAGGAAAACTCCCTCCCGACCCCAAACATGGCAATCAGCCAAACCCTGAGCACATGGGCAAGATTCACCAGCCAGATACCCAGGAAAGAGTTTTCTATAGTAAATCAGATCCCATCCATCTAATATCCCATCTCAGGGGATTTGGCCTATTTACCCTGAATATTTAAAGATCAATTACTTACCAAAATCCCATTATCCCATCATACCATCTCCTCCATAAACTTATCGAGTAGAATCTTAAAACCAGATAGATCTGATGTTGTGTGAGGCAAGTTGTCTCCTGTAGCTGTAGGCTAGTGGACTGAATGCAGGGCAAGGTGATGGAAGATCTAGATTTTATTCCTGGGTCTGTCATTGACGCACTCTGTTGCCTTGGGGACAGCTGTTCTTTGTGCTGAACTTCCAGTTAGTGAAAGTGACATAAATATTAACAGTGTTAGAGGAGAAACAGCTGTCTCCGTTATTCCCTCCTGTCAAGTCTATGGTATTTGCTTGTGGTGGAGGAAGAAAAAAAGATCCTGAAAACTTGTCTCTACAGAGAGAGGTAGGTCCAGAATACCAAACTCAACGTTGTGGGTTATAGAAGAGCTAATGTCACATCATAAGAACGGCCATATTGAGTCAGACCAATGGTCCATCTAGCCCCATATCCTGTCATTCAGAAGTGACGGATGCTTCAGAGGGAATGAACGGAACAGGGCAATTTATTGAGCAATCTATCCCATCATCCAGTCCCACCTTCTGGCACTCAGAGGTTTAGGAAGAATCAGAGCATGGGGTTACATCTCTGACTATCTTGGCTGATAGTCATTGGTGGACCTAGCCTCCTTAAACTTATCTAATTCTTTTTGGAACTGTTATATGTTTGGCCTTCATAACATCCCCTGACAAAAAGTTCCACAGGTTGACTGTGCATTCTGTGAAAAAGTACTTCCTTGTGTTTGTTTTAAACCTGCTGCCTGTTAGTTTTATTGTTGTTGTGTTCTTGTGTTATGTGATGCTGTAAATAACACTTTTATTAACTTTCTCCACACCATTCATGATTTTATAGCCCTCTATGCTATCCCCCCCATAGTTGTCTCTTTTGCAAACTGAACAGTTCCAGTCTCTCTAATTTCTTCTCATATGGAAGCTGTCTCATACCCCTAATCACTTTTATTGCCCCGTCCATACTTTTTCCAATTCTAATATCTCTTTTTTTGAGAAGACACAACCAGAACTGCACATAGTATTTGAGCTTTGGGCGTACAAATGATTTATATAGTGGCACTAGGATACTTTCTGTCATATTATCTATCCCGTTTCTAATGGTTCCTAACATTCTGTTAGCTTTTTTGATGGCTGCTGCTGCACATTGAGCAGATATTTTCAGAAAACTATCCACGATGACTCCAAGATCTTTCTTGAGTGGTGACATCTAATTTAGACCCCATCTTTTTGTGTTTATAGTTGGGATTATGTTTTCCAATGTAAATTACTTTGCATTTGTCATCATTGAATTTCATCTGACATTTTGTTATCCAGTCACCCGGTTTGTGAGACCCCTCTGTACCTGTTTACAATCAGCTTTGGACTTTGAGTAATTTTGTGTCATCTGAAAACTTTGCCATCTCACTGTTTTTACAACTTTTTCAAGATAAT
Organism: Dermochelys coriacea; assembly: GCF_009764565.3. NCBI lineage: Eukaryota > Metazoa > Chordata > Testudines > Dermochelyidae > Dermochelys > Dermochelys coriacea. The sequence goes on from NC_050089.1 coordinate 9,577,383, forward strand.
TTATGAACACTTTGAACAGCATTGGTCCCAGTACAGATCCTTGGGGGACCCTATTTACTTCTCCACTGTGTAAACTGATCATTTATTCCTTCCCTTTGTTTCCTGTCTTTTAACCAGTCACTGATCCACGAGAGGACCTTACTTTTATCCCATGACTGCCTACTTAACTTAAGAGCCATTGCTGAGAGACCTTGTCAAAGGCTTTCTGAAAGTCCATATATACTATATCCATTGGATCACCCTTGTTTGCATGCTTGTTGACCCCTTCAAAGAATTCTAATAGATGGTGAGGCATGGTTTCTTTTTACAAAAACTGCATTGATTCTTCTTCAACATATTATGTTTATCTGTGTCTGATAATTCCGTACTTCACTATAGTTTGAAACAATTTGCCTTGTACCTGAAGTTTAGGTTTCCCTGCCTATAATTGCCAGGATCACCTGTGGAGCCTCTTTTGAAAATCAGCATCACAATAGCTATATGACAGTCTGACTTTAAGTGATACATACCACAATGTCATATTAGTTCATTCAGAACTCTTGGATTAATACCAACTGGTCCTGGTGACTTATTACTGTTTAATTGATCAATTTGTTCCAAAACTACTTCTATTGACATGTCAATCTTGGTCCGTTCCTCAGATTTGTCACCTAAAAAGAATGGTTCAGGTGTGGGAATCTCCCTCATATCCTCTGCAGTGAATACAGATGCAAAGAATTAATTTAGCTTCTCTGCAATGGCCTTGACTTCCTTGAGTGCTCTTTTAGCACCTTGATCATCCAGTGGCCCCACTGATTGTATGGCAGTCTTCCAACTTCTGACATACTTTAAAAAACATTTCCTGTTAATCTTTGTGCCTTTTGCTAGTTGCTCTTTTTTTGGCCTGCCTAATTATACTGGACTTGCAGAGTATGTTCCTTTCTATCAATGTGTGGCTCAATGGGCAGAGCTTGCTGTGGATCATATGATGGTGGTTTGAGAAGACTGTTTTGAATCTTGCTGTGTGCATCCTGAACACTACCACAGCTGAGTCAAATCACAGAGCTGGGGTCGGTGGGGAAACTTTGCTAACTGGTTAAGACCAATTAGTGTCTGGTAAATTCAACATTAAGGCCACCAATCAGCATTGTGACATGCCTCTGAGGGCCCAAGGCATTAAGGTTTGTCACTACACTGAAATTTCTTCACTGTGGAAGAGGATTGGTGTTATGGAGAAGTCAGGATAGCTTGATTTATCACCTGCTCCAGTGACTCATTCCACCACAGAAAATATCATCCTCTCTATGGCTTTCATCCTACCCTGTGTTTATCTGTATGGGCTCCTGGAATTTTACAGATCACAGACTAAAGCGTTCATAAGCTTGTCGCTTGCTCTACTGGAGGGTAACTTTAAAATCAGACGCATTTTACACCCATTTTGCACATGTGTGAATGAGGCACCAGGCAGGTGAGAATCAAGCCCTGGCTTTTCCAGAAGTTCTCCCCACTATCCATAGCTGTCAGTACCTCCCTGTTGACATTTCTGGATTGAATTTGCAGAGCATCTCTTGAAAAGCCTTATGGAATATCTCTCCTTTATTAAGTTCTGTTGAGAGGAGATGTGGAATCCTGAAGTCCAGATCTCAGTTCCTGCAGCTGTGGTGAGGCAATAACAGTTTATTTTCCTGAATAGCACAATGGGACCATAAAGCCATGTACTGTAAATGGGCAAAGCGCAGATCAAAGCAGTTGTGGGATAGATTTATTTTGAAATCTTTTTTCCCTTCAGTGTGTGTGCATGCTTAGTTCCCTACAGAATGTCTGTTTCCTATGCTCTTGTAGTACAGTATTTTTTCAACCTTTGCGTAACAGGTTGCCAGAAGATCTTGTTTTATATTAACAATGGATGGCTCAGAGGTTTGATTCAAATCAACACCCAGATGTGGACTTTCCTGTAAACTCTCTGGAGGCCTTGTCTACTGAACTGGGCCAGGATGGATACTCCATCAGGGCAGCCTGTGTTGTTTCTTCTTGGTTCAACTTAGGAGTGCAGCAGTGGCCGCAGAATGCAATAAAGTTACCTAAAAACTTTCATGAGCTTCAAAGATTCAGGCCAAGTTCAGTTTTCATTTTAGGCATGATTCCCAGTCTTGTGGTACAGATCCAAAGTGATTGATTGTTTTCCCTACAGGACATGGCATTTGTGCCAGTCAATGACATGGAGGATTGCTTAGTAAAGCTAGACAAGGGGTGCACCATGAATGACAGCAGGCAAGACATTGATTTGCATACAGAAGGCAGAAGTTTTTATAAAGTGAAGATAATGCACATTGTAAAACAGTTACAATGACATTCACTGCAGCCATGAAAACAATTTTACAGCAGATTAAACACACTTAGAAAGAGAAAAGAGATGAGCGTGAAAGCAATAAGAACACTAATTTAGGGTTTATTCAGCAGCAGAGAGGGAACATATGGGAAAATGCTCTAACTGCCCTCTACTGCCCCATATTTTCCAAGCTGGGCAGGTTCTATTTTCTGCTATTTCATTGGGCTATTAATGTTTTAATTTGGTTGGTTGCCTTATTGCACTCTGAAATTACATGAATGCTAATGAAAACTGAAAGAACTGAGATGACCTATGGGTTGGAAGGAGAATAAATTGAAGATGGGAGGTTGTGTGGTTTTTGTTGTTTTTTTTCCAGAGAACAATTTATTCAATGAATTTAATAATTTCTCTTTAATTGTTTCTCTTCAAATCATCTGTGAACAGATGGACTTATTAAAGTCCGTTTTGTCTGAATCATCTATATAGGCATATTTCAGCCTATAGGTCACTTGCAAATTATAATCATCATGACAGTAGCTTTGAATATTTGTAACTGGTTATGTGTCACATGATATATTTTTTTTCTGTTCCCTAATTCAATGTCTCCCAAACTGAGCGTTCAGAAAGGCTGCTAAACACATCTGGCATTAACAAGTATGAAGATTCACGGGTTGGCTTACAATGATTACTGCAAATGCTTTAGTATGATCACCTGCTTCTACAAATGTTTGGAGAAAACAAGCTAAAGGGGCCACAGAACCACTGATGCAAATTAATATGTTAAAGTATTTGAATGCTCATGAATACTTTTTCAGTCTTCGAGTTCTAAAATGGATCAATAGACAATGATTAAGTGAATTAAATATATGGAGATCACTGAGGGATGGGTGAGAGTTTGGAATCTGGGCTATATCTATATTTATGGGAGGTAGGTTTTTTATCATTAAGATAACAATTAATGAGACTCTTAATGAAAAGACCTAAACGTAATGGGTTTAAACAAAAATAATTGTTTTGGTTTTAGAGAATGCCATGAGTGCAGACAGTATTTTGCAAATCATAAAATGTCACGGTCTCTGCCCTGAGGTACTTGTAATATAAACCTAACAAATGCAATGCACTGGACAACAATTCAAAGGTAGAACATGCAGGGCTATTGATGGCAAGAATTTTGCATTGACCTCTTCAGAATCCCCAAGTCACATTCTAACTAGAGATGGGAAAACAAGTTATAATGAATAACTTGACAAATGATGTTTTGCTATTTATTAAACAAGCAGACTACAACTTATTTTCAAATTATTTATTTGTATTGTTGTAATGTTTAGTGAGGAGTGGAGTCCCACCGTGTTAGATGTTATACAAACATGAGACTACCCTTTCCTCGAATACCTCACAACCTATTTGTTTTTTTAGAATTATTGGCTGAATAACTTCAATGAATAATTCTTGGCCTCTAGCTCTTAATCCAAAATGTGAATGGTCTTGTCTGGTCATTTAGATTGCATGGCACCGTTCTGTTCCTCACTTATATCATAGTAATGTTTAGGTGATTGCAAATTCAAAGTTCGCTTTCCATTAATATTATCCATTGCTCACTCAGAATTCTGTTTCCATGGATGTGCTTCCCAGAAGAAGTATTCACAGTGGGTGAGTGGCAGAGTTAGTATGCAAATTTCCCAATCTCTGTGTGACATACTAAACAAAGTGTGCCTTTCTGAACCACACAGAGGGTAAGAGCCTGTCTATTGCCACTAGCTGATGTAGTTACTCTTAGCTCAGGTGAGAGAGGTCTTTGCTTTTGGTGCTGAAGGTCCTAAATTGAGTCCTTGCTGGCAGCCCAAGGATGGAAATCACATTTGTGTTAACTGCTGGATTGCGTTGCCTCTCCAATTTCCATCCACAAGCAGTTGGTTCCGCTGTTTACACAGGCATTTGCTGGTTGACAATGTGGGATTATCTCTCTACTACTGCATGTTCACATGAACGCAAAAGGGAATATTGTTAGAAACAGAGAGAGAGAGAGAAAAGAGAACATTCCATCCAATCGTTAAACATTGTGTGCTTACAACCCACCTGTTAGCTCTGTTTAATTCAGCGCACAGGTATGTGTCAGAGCTTTTATTGATTCATTGGGATTGCAGGGCATTATTGTTGATATTAATTGTCTACGCTGACAATACTGGCTTATTGCAGACACAGCAAAGTCAGCCATAAACACTAGAGATTACAGGGCCTAGTTCACTTTCTCTTACATGTATATTTGTTTCTCCAGTGGATCATTTATCAGGAGCATGTGTTGTATAATAGTAAAGTTTTAACTTGATGAACTAGCTAGTGTGAATGCACACTACTGCTCTCTACTGGATGGGTTCAAAACTGCTCCACTGCTTCATAGGCTGTATGCGATTTACAGCTAATGAAGACCTTCCTGTTGCTCAAGGTGGCAGGATAATGCCCTTTTGGAGTAGGAGAATGAGTTCTATCCCAGTTGCCACTGTGAAGATCCAGCAGAGTCACTGTGTAGTGGAGTAACTGTGGCTCCTAGGAGTCTGTGGACACTATAGCTACTTATATTTTATTGGCGGTGTTCAAAGTCCTCTACAAAGGTGAGTATCAAGCTGAGGCATCAAAAGGCTGAGTGACTTATCCCACGTTATTCCAAATCAGTAGGAGCCACACGAATAAAACCCAAGAGTCCTGCTCCAATCACTAGGTCATGCTTTGCTAGCTGATGACATCTGGGAGTTGGTAGGCAAAGGTGTTCCAAGTCAGTTGGTAGCAGTGGACAATGATTATGTTGTATGTGACTCCAAAAAGGGCAGGCAGAGACCATCCTGCCTGCACCTGCCACATGTGGTGCCATCCCACAGAGTAGTGTTGATGCATGCATGAGAATATCAGTATTTCCCTAGAGCCTCCCTGACAAAGCAGATCCTTTTCACCAGCCACTAGTGCAAACTAACTGCTCAGATTGATGGGGAGCAAGTTGTAAGGCTGCATGTACTCAGATAAGCTGCTGCTGGCTCTGTTTGGACATAGGAGATGGAACAAGGTGAACAGTCACTGTGTGCCCAGGTGAGAGCTACCACTGTCTTCCTCCCATGGCTCTCAAACCCCCTTGTAAGAGCAAGCTAGACACGACCCATCACGCTGTAGCTCTGGAATCTTCTAAGTGGGGCAGCTACTACAGGACCTTGTCATTCATTCATTGACACAAATTCAACAAATGGCAGCTTCACCTGTGTTCTGGTGTGTCTCCTGCATTTTCCACAGATTCACCAGCTATGTTCCAATAGCAGAATCATTATAATTGGTGAGAATTTCAGAGGGAAAAATAACCCTGCCTGATTTTCAGATCCCAGGTTAAATCTAAAGTGTTTTGGGGTGGAATGCTGTTTTGATTTATAAACTAATCAGGTTTATCTGGAAATAAGTCATAAGAATGGCTATAACTTAATATCCTGTCTTCTGAGACTGGCCAATGGTGCTTCAGAGGGAATGAACAGAACATGTAATTATCAAGTGATCCATCCCCTGTCGCCACTGCCAGCTTCTGGCAAACTGACCTAGGGACGCTTCAGAGCATGATTTCACATCCCTACGTATCCTGGTTAATAGCCATTTATGGACCTATCCTTCATAAACTCATCTAATTCTTTTTTAGACTTGTTAGTCTCGGCCTTCACAACATCCTGTGGCAAAAAGTTCCACAGATTGAATGTCCACTGTGTGGAAAAAATACTTCCTTTTGTTTGTTTTTAAACCTACTGACTCATTTGATTACCTCTAGTTCATGTGTTATGAGAAGGAGTAAATAACACTCCTTATTTACTTTCTCTACAACAGTCATGATTTTATAGACCTCAATCATATCCCCTCCCCCTCATCTATTTTCCTAACTGAAAAATCCAAATTTATCTATCTATCCTCCTATGGAAGCCGTTCTCTAACAGATTTATATAGGGACAATATGATGTTTTATGTCTTATCTACCCCTTTCCTAATGATTTCCAACAGTGTTTGCTTTTTTGACTGTCACTTGCACATTGGGTGGATGTTTTCAGAGACCTATCCATAAGGATTCCAAGTCCCCAAAAGGGAAAAGACTTGGACCCTGCTCCATGCCATTTCTTTTAGATAGGTAGAACAACTGTGCTTTCAAGGAGGAACCACATATGGTAATTCAACACAAACACAAAATTAAACCAACGGTCAGACCTAAGTTCCCACTAAGCTGCATGGCCGCACAGCAGGCTATCAAGGGCTGTGCAGCCAGGGAGAGGCACCTCTCCCCCAGGCCCAGAGCTGCCGTGGGTGGGGAGAGATGCTCTCTTCCCGCCCCAGGTTGCTGCAGTGAGAGAGGGCTAGGGGGAGTCCTCTCTTTCTCCCAGCTGCATCCCTGGGGCAGCCTGCATCCCGAGCCCCTCATCCCTGGCCCCACCCCAGAGCCTGTACCCCCATCCGGAGCCCTCCCCTGCACACCAACCCTCTGCCCCAGCTTTAAGCCACATGCCAAATCCCTCATGCGTGACCCCACACCAGAGCCTGCACCCCCAGCCAGAGCCCCCACCCGCCAACCCGTTGCTCCAGCCCTGAGCCCCTCATCACTGGCTCCACCCCCGGTCCTGCACCCCCAGCCAGAGTTCTTATCCTGCCGCACCCAACCCTCTGCTCCAGCTCTGAGCCCCCTCCCATACTCTGAGCTCCTCAGCCCCACATCATCTCCATATTGATGCACATAACAAAACTCATTCTGCACATGGATGTAAAAAATTAGAGGGAACATAGGTCAGACACTTCCTAGTCAGACATGAGAAGTCCTCATCCCAGAGATCAAGAGACCAGACAGGACTTTGAAAACACAATTTTGATCAATTGTCAGCTCTGCTGCTTATTAAAATACTCCATGGCCATTTGAGACATAGCCCAATTAATGTCATTACCTAAAACATTGTCTGTGTGACTTGGAGATAGATATTTTGCATCAGAAAGAAATGAAAGGGATATGTAAGATGTTCCTTTCGTAGGGTCTTTTCATTACCTCCCAAACCTTCTTGATTTAGGCTATTGGTTAAAGTAGACTTGAAGAGGAAGGAAAGAGGGAGCTGAGTTGGGATACTGCACCCCCAAGCCTGAGGAAAAACTTTACCCCCTCCTTGAGACCTATATATAAGGGGAAGAAAGGAAGCAGATAAAAGTTTCTGCAAGCTGGCTGTATTAACAGGAAATAGGCAGATCTGTGACCATAAAAGTCTGTATCTTTTATGCCCAATGTGTGAATATCTGTTCCATGAATTGCTGTTGATTTTCATTCTGGCAAACTCCTAGAGGAATAAGAGAGCAAGGGCAACCTGGGACATTTTAATAAGAAGAGATGCCTGGTGTTTGAAATTTCAATACCTTTTTAGTGCAAAAATGAGGACATATCAGTAAATGACAAAGGAGAAGTCAAACTTGAAAACTACTAGTGATGCCAGATGTGCTCATTTCATTCCCTGAAGTTGCATGTGATAGTATTTGCTGTCAGGTAATGCACATGATCTAAATCATTCCCTCTCTCCCCCCGCTTCAGACACAATCGGTTACCATTTCTAAAAGTAATGAATCTGCCAGACTGGAAAATCCCACAAGGTCCTGATAAAATCAACCTCTTGACTTTTACCTTCTCCCATCCTTGAGGAGTTTAAAAGTTTCTCACTATTCTGTCACAGGCTTTGTCACATACACATATCTATGCTTGCATGTACACACACAGAGGACATATGGATGTGCGTGCTCACACCCACTGAGCAGTATACATTTACACATGAAAGCACACACGCATCTACATGCTCACCCATATGCTTACATAAGTAAGTACATACACCTCCCCACCCAGCCTCAGCAAGGGCTGTGTACGTGCTCCTTCACGGTCCAAGGGACATGCTTGCACCCATGCTACAGACCCAGATGTGTACACAGGGACTCGGAGCTAAATGTATTCACAGTGTAACCACCTCTGTGTTCGCTGGAGTTGCCCAGGGATGAAATGTGGCCCAGTCTTGCTCTCCCTCTGTACAGGTGATTTTGTGCTTGTCCATAAAAGCAAGAGGGTGTGGGGTTAAGGGCTCATCTTCAGCACGCTTTCATGCAGCAGAAAGCAAGCAGAAACAAGTTAAACACCATTACTGTGATTAAATTTGGAAAAAGCTAATAAGGAATGGTACATATAACCAAAGATTTAACAAATTTGTTAATTATCAACAAATATTCAGAAAAACTGCTAGCTGTAAAAGCAAGCGAATGACTCTGATTAGGAACGCTCCTTCTTAGCAATAAGCTAATTTCTCCAGACTGCTCATTTATATTTTCAGTCACAGTGAAGATGTCAAGGTTTCTATACCAGTCTATTCCAAATACTCTGTAGGGCAAGTTCAACCCTCACCAGTCTAAGTATCATGGACAGCTCCTGCAGCTCAGCAAACACCATCCCTAGGTATTACAAGAATATGATTCCTATCACAGGGCCAGACAGCACCCTATAGTAACGTCTCCCTCACCCACTTCTCTCAATCCCTTTACAAATGTCCTTGTTTGGTGCACATCCCAAACAATACTTCTGTTGCTTGAATCTGGAGTACATTCTTGTTCTTTCACATAATGGCCTAGGTGTCTCACAATATCTGCAAGGAATGCATTTTTATTCCTTCCACACAGACATAATGGCATTGCTGAAACTTTCCATTTCACAGTATCTGTATGGATTGTGTTCTTATAAATGAGAGAAATCACTCTCATAGTCATGTATTAGTTCTCACTAAGCTCCCAAGAAAGGGTCTAGTGAATGAATAGGGCGCTGGATTGAGAGACTTGGGCTCTGTTCCCAGCCCTGACACCATCTCATTTTATACCTGGATATAAGTGCTTTGGAAGTCAGGGGTCATCTTTGTTTTGATATCTGTATAGTGCCTAGGATAATGGGGTCCAACATTAATTGAGGCCACTAGGTGTAATATACATAAGTGATAGTGTATGTTCCTTGTTGCTCTGTTAATAGCTGAATTTCATGAGATTTCCCCCTAACCTTGTTTCATTGTAGTTTGGACATGAACATTGAAAAAAAGAATTGACATTTCTTTGCAGCCCTCTTGACCCTGAGCAGACACTCACGTTTATACTGCTGCCAAGCTGACCTTTTCTACAGAGTAGATACTCTGTAAATTCAATCTCTCAACTACAGTCAATGCAGCAGCAGTGCTGCCTGTAGCCAAAACTGCCTGGCAGCCTTATGAGCAATAGAGGAAAGCAGAGCTAGGACAGCAGGGGAGAGAAGGTGAGAAAATATAGTACATCCAGTCATGATGGAGCACCCCCCCCCCACACACACACACTCTTAGAATAACCCCAGGAGATGGGTGATGTATAGGGCTGTGCTTCTCCATCGCTACTTGTTGTATCTCAGGGGGAATTGCGAACAGAGGTCATGTTCCAACTGATTCCATTTGAAATTTATACCCTTCTTACACCAGAATTGTCCAGAAATCTGCTTTTGGGTGCGGGGCAAGTATTTTCCTCCCAGATAATCAGTAACAACAGGATATTTTATTCCACTATTCGGCTACATTCTTTTTACTTCCTGTTCTCGTTTACTCTCCAGTCAGGTTTCTGATCCAAAACCCTTCTGGCTTGAGAGCAGTAAACTTGAGCCAGCTGCTTACTGGAGCTGATTTACTAGTCCCTTTGATGGGGATAAAAAAAACTAAAGTGACTGCTATCTAGGTATTTATACACCCCCTTTTCTCCCCTCACTCCCACCCATCCATTAATACGAGTCATCTCTATGCCAAGAAGAAGGAAATGCCAGTGCAACATGTTGCACATGGAAGGTGTTGTGGGAGTAAAATTGAAAGATGATTCATCCTCAGTCTTAAAAGTGGCACCTTCCCTCTCTTCACCTCTAAGATAAATTGAAGTGTACCTATGGGGTTACGTTTGGAGCAGAGAGTTAACTTGTAGAGTCTTGTATCCTCAGTAATAGCTTCCACTTTCCTTCAGACACTCGGGATATGGACAGGAGTTTAATTCTTTACCACCCACAAGATTATTCCCTTTGATTCAAACCCACAAAGTGGCCTCTCATTATAGGAAGAATACTGTTTCTCCAAAGAAGGTGTGGTTCAGGGCAACCAGGATAATTGTAGGCTTTAAGAATGTGTGTCATGCTGAAAGGTTCAGCACAATGGCTTATTAGAATACAAGGTGACCTAAGGGAAATATTCAAGACCGTGCAGGGGAATTGGTTAAATTGTCTCTGAGGGAGGAGAAAATATAGGCTGTTGTGTAAGACAGTAAATCAAGAAGGGAGGGGTGTACTCTAGCTTGACTTATATTTAAAATAATCATTGCAACACCCTGGATCTGAAATGGGTGTGAACCAAAACTGTGGTGCTGAACCACACTGAATACTGAGGACATTTTTACTGGTCCCAACTCTGTGCCAGAGGGCTATTTAATTGATGCATGGTGTGTGACTTGTTTGCTTGTTTAACTTTAAAAATATTGAAGCATATTGTGACATTGCATTGCAATATTTGCATCTTGGTGTTGTCTCATTGTGGCTCTAAGGAACTGTGGGTGAATGAAACATTGCAAAGCAAACATCATAATTTATTATCAAGATGCCATACTGCAAATCACTTGTGGCTGCCTGTGTGTCTCCCTTACCATTGCCTCCTGCCCCACAACTTCCCTGGGTCAGATGCACATCTTGGGATCTGACCAGACTCTGACTTACATCAATGAAAAGCTTTCCATTAACATCAGTGGGATTTGGGGCCAGGCATTAATTTAGTCAGTGCTCTGTCCTGCACCACAGACTTCAAGTAGAACGTGAAGGGATCTGTGTGGAGAGAGCCTTGAGAAGCATCAGGATGAGTGTCACTGTTAGACAACCCAGCCTACCCATCAGGGATGGGATGTCTTTAAACACTCCTGCCGGCAGAGAGAGTTTCAGGCTATTTATGCCAAAGAGAAGATGGATGGTACTTCACTTCAGGGGCCACCCAAAGCTAATGTCTTACAGCATACAGGCCTGTAGGTTCCTTGCATTATTGCTGAATATAAAAGACAGAATGTAATGAAGGCAAGGCAGTGAATACAATAAAGGCAAGCTAGCCCTATAGGGTACAACATCAGCTTCATATACTTGTAAAATCTTCAGGCAAATTTCTGTTTAGTTACAATGGTGGGAAGGAAACCAGGCCAACTCCAGTGATTCTGATGGGGTTACTGCAGTGGGATAAGTGAAAACAGTAATTTCTCTCATGTTTTACCGTGTGATCTTATCACAGTGTGATTGCCCTTGCTCAGGGTTGGTTGGTATCGGAGCACTGTGGTTAGGGCTTAGGCCAGTGACATATGGGGTGGGGAGGCTGTTGGTAGGGGAGCCAGAGCCCTACCACTCCACCAGCCTCTGACCTATGGCCCTTTGAGGGCTATCAGTACTCTGACAGCCGGGGAGGCTTAAGGCCAGCCCTCCCTGGGCCACTTCCTACCACCGACCTGCAATTGTCTCAAGATTGCCATCTGGGGTCAGGCAGCGTGAGGGCAACTGCCTCGTCCTGGAGTATGGCCCAGCCTCCTGGGCCAGCTCCATCTAAGCCTTTCCTCTGGTGGGGTAGCCCAAACAAAAATAAAGGGGATCAATCCACCCAGAGTTTATATGAGAGAGCAATCCTTTCCTCTCAGGCTGCCTCTGCAGCAAGCCCTCCCTTCCCCCAGGGAGGGGCCTTTGGGCAGTTGTTTTGGAAGAGATTCTGCCTTCCCTCAGCTCATCTCCTTGGAGTTGCTGGTAGCAGGTCTGCTCTCCTCCCTGGTCTGCCCGAAATGAGCTGCTCTCCTGTCTTTTAGCTCCTTCTCCAGTTGGTCTATTTGCTACCGGTGTGGCAGAGCAGGGCTGGCTAGCCCAACGTAGTTCCTTAACCCCTTGTTGCTCAGTGTGGGGTTTGTACACCCCATCACACACAGCCTTTATCCTGCCTTCCTCTGCCTTTTCCCCAGCAGCCTTTTAGTCCATGACCCTGTCTGGCTGTGTTGTATTGAGGTTCAGAGTTCTTCTGAGCAGGGCCCATATCTGTCCCGTTACTTTCTGCCAGTTGCCCAACATATATTTGGGTGCTCAAAAAAACCAGCAATAATTTAGGGTTTTTTTTTTTCCAATTATAGTAACCCTTGCATTGGCAAGTACTACCCGATGTCCATATGGGAAATGCTATGTGGGATACTCTCTTCTCTTGAACGAGGAGACCTAATGGAAGAGACTTATTAGATATCAATTCTTACTGCAAGCGTTTGGCTACAGTAGTCGTTTTAAAAAAAAAAAAAAAAAAAACTCTACCATGATGCAGTATTATGATACGCTAATCACATTTCCATATGGTGCATCATTTTCCTAAGTATCATTTGAACTCCGTAATTCAAAGCAAATACATATTTATGATTTGAAAATAGCTGACTGAATAAATTGGACATTTAAGTAACTTCTGTTTCCTTGTTAACAAAAAAAAGTCATTATATTATTGCTGCTAATTAGCAGTAGGGGAATTAATATAATTTTTATGAGGATTTTTTTTTCAGTTTCACTACTTAAACATTCTTACCTGGATGCTGGGGGACTCAAGTTGGAAGAGGGATGTGAATAATGAGCACTAGAAACTTGGATAACCTTTTGTATTGTCTTCAGGATGGTGAGGCTATTTTATCTTCATCTACAGCTATAAAACTTATGCTGTATTTACAGGCCCCTCAATGTACATGGCAGAGGGGCATTGCTGGCACATGATGGCATATATCACATTGGTAGATGCGCAGGTGAACGAGCCTCTGATAGTGTGGCTGATGTGATTAGGTCCTATGATGGTATCCCCTGAATAGATATGTGGACAGAGTTGGCAACGGGCTTTGTTGCAAGGATAGGTTCCTGGGTTAGTGGTTCTGTTGTGTGGTGTGTACATTGGCCAAACTGGACAGTCTCTACGTAAAAGAATGAATGGACACAAATCAGACGTCAAGAATTATAACATTCAAAAACCAGTTGGAGAACACTTCAATCTCTCTTGTCACTCGATCACAGACCTAAGAGTGGCTATACTTCAACAAAAAAGCTTCAAAAACAGACTCCAACGAGAGACTGCTGAATTGGAATTAATTTGCAAACTGGATACAATTAACTTAGGCTTGAATAGAGACTGGGAATGGATGAGTCATTACACAAAGTAAAACTATTTCCCCATGGTATTTCTCCCTCCCACCCCACCCCCCACTGTTCCTCTGATATTCTTGTTAACTGCTGGAATTAGCCTACCTGCTTGTCACCATGAAAGGTTTTCCTCCTCCCCCCCCCCCCGCTGCTGGTGATGGCTTATCTTAAGTGATCACTCTCCTTACAGTGTGTATGATAAACCCATTGTTTCATGTTCTCTGTGTGTGTGTGTGTGTGTGTATATAAATCTCTCCTCTGTTTTTTCCACCAAATGCATCCGATGAAGTGAGCTGTAGCTCACGAAAGCTTATGCTCTAATAAATTTGTTAGTCTCTAAGGTGCCACAAGTACTCCTTTTCTTTTCACTATTGCACAGTGTGTGAAGACAAGCCTTACTATGCTAGCCAGTTTCAGTTTGAGGGAATTACACAACACATAGGTAAATTTTCTGTGTCGTTTCATTGAATCCATTTTTTTCTCTGGTTTCAGAGTAGCAGCTGTTAGTCTGTATTCGCAAAAAGAAAAGGAGTACTTGTGGCACCTTAGAGACTAACAAATTTATTTGAGCATAAGCTTTCGTGAGCTACAGCTCACTTCATCGGATGCATTCGATGAAGTGAGCTGTAGCTCACGAAAGCTTATGCTCTAATAAATTTGTTAGTCTCTAAGGTGCCACAAGTACTCCTTTTATTTTTTTCTCTGCTTCCCATCTATGTTCCAGGTTGCCAAGAATGGTATTCTAAGCTTCATTGATCATATATGCACTGCATGAGTATTAATGCTGCACTCACTAATTTCCTCCAAATCCTGCCACAATGTGGAGTGCCCTCCATGTAATACCTGGAAAGGACCCTCAATGCCTGATTTTTTTTTTTGGCTTTTCTAAAACTGTGGTCAGGAATCTGGAGATTGCTACATTATCCTGAAGCATGATTTAACAAGCGACTATACTTCAAGAGTTTGGTGAATTTGAGTTGTAAATGAACTATCTTGTGTGTGTATATAACTGTGCATCCATACTTTTTAAAAGTCAGGTTGCTATGGATGTGATGTGATACTGATTAATACGTTTTAGAGTAGCAGCCGTGTTAGTCTGTATTCGCAAAAAGAAAAGGAGTACTTGTCGCACCTTAGAGACTAACAAATTTATTTGAGCATAAGCTTTCGTGAGCTACAGCTGATGAAGTGAGCTGTAGCTCACGAAAGCTTATGCTCAAATAAATTTGTTAGTCTCTAAGGTGCCACAAGTACTCCTTTTGATTAATAAGTGGGGCTTGAAGTATTTTTAAAAGACTTTTTATGGGAATAGCTCTCTTAGCAATCAAGAGATATAAAGATACCCAGTTTAGTTGATTTCCTTGTGAATTAAAATGCATAATATGCCTTGTGCTCAATATATTTTTGAGGGTATAAAACTTGTTTTCAGGCTCTGGAGCTTGTAACACTGCACATCTGAAGCTTTATTTTACCTATGCTTATCTTATAAATATCAATAGAGAAGTGGCTTTGAACAGTAAATCAAATGATGCAAAGCATTCATGTTTTTCAGGCAACCATGTGTGATGCAATTGTGTTGCAGAGACCAAAGAGTTGTAATCTTAGAGGCCTCTGGGGCCTGCTAGCCCATAAAATGTAGAGGATTTTGGATGAAGACTGCCTTTATCTGTGCTGCTGCACCATATTAACATTTTATTCTGTCTTTATCGATCGTGGATTATGAAGTTAAACACAGTCGCTGACTGAAGATTCTTCATGGGTCTCAGGATATTGCGCATCTATTCATTTAAAATACTCTTGTTTTCTGCACTTGTAGGAAAGAGACAATCAAGTGATTTATTGGATGCTAATGTTACACATTGTGCATTTATATCCACCTAAACTCAGATTTTACACTGCTTAGTTACTGCATTCATGGATGTTATGGTAATGCCTGAGAGTATGTCTACACTGGAGCTGAAAGGTGTAATCTCCAGGTTGGGTAGGCATACCCATTCTTTCCAGAACACTAAAAACAACAGTGCAGCCGTGGCTGCACAAGCAGTGGGATGGTTTTGCCTCCTGAGGGTTTCAGAGGGTATTGTAACTGAGGCAGGTAGCCTGCCCAACTGCTTGCACCACTGTGACTACAATGCTATTTTTTAGCATTCCTGCATGATCAGAGCTAGTGTTGGTATGACCCTCTGAGTTGGAAATTATACCTCTAGCTCCCGTGTAGACATACCCTAAGACAGACTGACACAGTTTGGCCAGTGTGGGATGTATGTTCCCAGTACATTAATCTGTACTGATGGATATTGTGAGTACTTAGGTGTGGAGGGTCTTAATTAGAAACTGGCTAATGGTCACTGATGAGCTACAGGTAAGCAGTGCCATTCTCAGAAATGCATCTTCCCTTTCACTCCATGTTAGAAAGTGGTCCTGTGTATTGCTCCAGGCAGATTTGCAGCAACTGGAAGTCCAAGGAGCATCTTTGTAACAGGAATCGTTATCAGAATAAAGGATTGTCTGTCTCCTTGAAATCACTCTGTACTGCTGCTACAGCTCAGCAATGCCACCCTAATTACTGAGGTTATCTCTCACCCATATGCATATGGAATGGAAAGGCACCTCACTCCTTCCTTCCATAATTCATTAACTTGGAGTAGGAGAAGAAGAATATGAAAGACAAGGGAGGTGAATTTTGGAAGTGGCGAGGTTCTTATCCACAGAATTAGTGAAAACGGGGGAGGGGAGGAGAGGGGAGGGGAGGGACACTCTCTGTATGAAAAAGTTGCCATTGGCATTTTAAAGTAATCTTTATTTTTTCCCCTACTCATGAAACTTCAGAGCATGAAAATTCACAAACAGTTCCCGAAAAGTTACTGAATATTTCATGGACTGGGTTCATGAACCAGCCTTCTGCCAAAGCTCGGGCCCCATTGTGCTGGGTAGAGCGAGTGAATGAGAGTGAGCTGTCAGGACTCTGTTCCTCTTGAGTGTGCTCCTGATGTGTGCTCCTTGCTTTGTCTTCGAGGTGCACTGGCCTGATTCCCAAGTCTTGTCTTGAGCGAATAAGCATGCTAAAGATAATTTCATATCTCTTACTTATTGGCCTTGGAGACTGTTAGCACAGCCTTGAATGATAAGATGAAACTTGCAGTGTGTGGGAGTATGCAAACAAGTGGCAGCTGATTCTTCTACTCTGGGAAGTCTTTTCTTTCCTTTGCTCTCCGCCAACCATGGCTTAGTCACCCCCCCCCCCCCGCCCCCTGAGCTTTCTAAGGTGGAAACATTTACCAAGTTCATTATCAGTTACGGAATGCAAACAAAAATACATCTTTTTTTTTTCCCCACCAACCTACTGAGTTTATAAAGCTTTTCACTCTCCTTTAGCACCTTTCAGCTGGGAATCTGAAAGACCTTTGCTAATATGAATTAACCTGTCCTGGTGATGTAAGCTAGTATTACTTTCCATTTTGCAGTCAGGAAACTGAGGCACGGAGAAGTGAAGTGGCAAGCTCACCCAGGAAGACTACTATAGAACCAGGAATACAACCAAGATCATCTTAATCCTGCATTATGGTGGGAGTGTAAGATTGTCCCAATTCGTTGGGTAGGGGGAGTAGGATATATAATCATCTCTCAACCAAAAGGGTACAGAAACATTTCAAAAGGAACCTAGGCAGCTGTTGTGTAAATGCAGCCATTTCTGGTGTGGCAAGCAGCAGCTGTTTAAAAAGCAACACTTCCCCAGCAGTGAAACTGCAGCAGTCATTTGTGTAAGGTGAATGATATATTGGAATTGGGCCAGAAGAAAGACTGAACATTCGTACTTGTAAAGAAAATGGTCACGGTACCTTTAAGGGCCAAAAATAGTGAAGGCCTTGATTTAAGAAATGTCCTCAACTCCCTTCTGGGGCATTTGTTCAACACTGATTCAGTCCAACCATGTTTAGTTTAGGAGAACTGATATAGTCAGTGTGTAATGGCACAGCTGGTGGCTTTGATGTTCACTGTTGATATTTCTCTATTTAAAATATACTTGCAATAGAAACCAAGTGTATTGAAAAGGCGGCTGGTAGTATTAGGCTAATTACTGTTTATCATTGCTCACGCAAGGAAATGGTAAACACGCCTTTTAGGAAACAAGCATGGTAAATGTATCTATTCTTGTGAATAATGCAAGTGAAACATTGACAAGTGAACAACTGTGGGCAGAAGAAATTGGAGCCTCACAATACTGTTCGTCTAATTAGGTTACTCTGAATTCACGGTTGTTAGATAAGCTTGACTCAGTGGTGTTAAGGCTGGGTAGTGCTTTATATTTCAGGGTATAGGGACCACATAAGTCCACCTTTCCTTACATGCTGTGTAATGATGATACATAATATGCAAACAAGGCAGGAAAGTTTTAACAAAAAAGGGATCATTGAATCAATAGGTGGGGGTGGGAGATGGCAAATCCTAGCACAGAATTTGTATTGTCTGTCCAGCCTGCCCACTTTTAAATTAAAAGGGGAATTAGAGAGAATGGTAAACAAATAAAAGCTTTATTGCTTATAGGTTTCTGCAACAGAGGGCAACAGAAAAAGGTAATTAACCTGGTGTCCTAGGGATAGATTACCTGTTAAATGTAGATGATCTTTCCCCTCATATTATAAAGTATTTGCATGGACTGTGTTTATCCTTGAAATTATTCTTTTTAATGAGTAGTTTTCAACTGAGAGTCAGTTTAAAATTGAAGAGTGCATCACTACTAAACAGCTTTAAAAAATGTTATCTATATTTGGAGGTGAAGAGGTAAGGGACTTCTTTAAGATCAAGGTGTTGTAGATGTCTTTGTTGTAGTTTATTACAAGTGAAAGGTGAAAAGTGTTGGATTATAGTCCCAAAGACTAATGTCCTATCTATGCAGAGACAAAGTGTAACAGCAGTTCAAGCAGCCAGCCCTCACTGCCCCCAAGGAGCTTCAAACCTGACTGTACGGCTATCCCCAGTGGTCAATACTGGATTCCCCTGAGAAAGATGTAAGGACACATTTGACAGATGTGGGATATTCTGCCCCTAACATAGATGTCACCCTGCTTTCTAGTAGTTGGAGATCGGCATAATTGAAACATGAGATTTAATATCCCTTCCAGGGTTTTGGGTTTGTTTGTTTTTAAACATTAGTACAAGGAAAGTCAAATAGGTTTTTAGTATTAACTTTATCTAACAGAACACAACCTAGAGCTTGGTTTTAGCGGCAGCAGGCTGGTCTCTGTTCAGCATCCAGAGCCCAGCATTCCTATGTGGAAGGCTGACCCTTTGAACTCTCCAGCCATGCCTGTCATGCTTACATAACAGCAATAGCTGCCGTTCCACACACCACCCCTATAGGGAACACTTGGAGGGGAGGGGTTGAGAAGTGTATTAAATCTTGATTGTCCCTTTCGTCCTTTGGCATCTCTGCTGAGGCGGCTAATGAATGCTGGATTTGTGATATGGACACCTTGCCCAACAGGATCTGGACTGAGCCTCACCAACTTGTTTCACACTGTCATCAGACAGTGGTGTCTTTTTCAGTAGGATTTGAACCCATGATTTAGAAGTAAAAATCTTAATAATTTATTTCCAGTCTCTTCAATCCATTCTAGTTGCAGATCTTACCTGTGTGCGAGTGGAAGATAATGTCCAGTGATTATTCTCCTTGGCTTGTGTTTACCATAGTCTGTTAGCAATGTAATCCCACTGCCTAGATCCTAGCCCAATTCCTGGATATGATTTTCATACCATGCACCATAATATGGACTCATGTATTCAGAAACTGCCAGTGGTTTATGGATTTTTAGCACAAATAAACCACATTCAAAAAACATTTTTCTCCAGTTTTTGCTAAACATAATTAATAACAAAACATTTGGGAGTTAGTGGCAAAGACATTTTACAGAAACACTTATTATGCAAATAGCTAAATGAATTGCATATATTTGCATCTGATTAAATATGATGTAGCACAAGTAGCTAAAATGGAGCCAGTTTTATAATCTGGTTACTAGAAAGGCCAAAGACTGACTCAGGGGAAGACACACAGGCTTAAAATGCAACACCTAACCCACAAAAATAGCTCCCCCTTGAACCAAGGAGGCTGTGGGTCTCTAGTTAGATTTTGCAAGTTTTATACAAAGTAGAATATTATAATGGAGCAAGCTATAGGGTGTGACTCCTTGGCTTTTCAAAGGGTCTTAATTTTTTTTATAATCTCTGCTTTGAGGGATATTGCATGCATCTGATGTCCTTCCTTCCATGCCATTATCTTGCCTCTTGATTAATTTATTAGCTCTTTTATGTTTTCTTTTAAAACAGAGCATCCCCATGTTATATATCTAAAACTATTGGTATCAAAATAGTTAATGGATCCATTGCTACAGGACAGTTCTATTATGGGTTCATAGCTGTTCCCGCGTCGTATCCATTCTCAATTTCACCTGCCTATGAGGTGTGTTCACCACTAGAAGATTGTGAACTTGTTGAGGCAGGGAATATCTTTTTGTGCTGTGTTTGTACAATGCCTACCACAGAGGGGTCCTGGTCCATAACTGGCACTCCTGGATGCTACCACAATGCAAATAATAGTGAGTATTGCAGCATATACAGTAAGTTTAGGAAATAGTTAAGTGTAGGAAGTCACTTGTGTCTCTTCCTTATACATGCTCTTTCCCTAAACCTCCATTTCCACAGTTTAGCCAACAAGCAGCTGTCTGGTAATCCCAGGAGCTCTGCAGAAGGTTGGAAGTATCTGTGCTTTCTCAGCAATGTAGTCTCCAAAGCAGTAAAACGACAACTGGGGCCTTGGATTTGGGGTTTAAAACGGCTTAAATTATTGAAATTTACAAGGTTCTGGGTGCAGGGCGTAAAACAAATGACTGAAAATCTCATGCAGATAGGAGTGAAAAACAGGTGTTCTCTCCAGGAACTGGGGAGAACAAGCAAGGCAGATAAAGCACTGGTTATAAAATGAGACTTTAAGACAACAAAATGTGTGCACTCCTTCCCAGAGCAAGTTATGCTAACTCATGATTTGTGGTGAATCTCGTGGCATTTGGTGTTTTAATTAAAGCCCTAAATTTTGGAATCATGTGACATATCAGACTCTAAACTTTAATTTAAAAGAAAATGTATCTAGCCCTCCTGGTTGCAAAGAAAAAGCTTGAACATGAAAGCTTCAGCACCAGAAAAAGTTAATGTTCTACATTCTTTTGGGCAGAGACCAACTTTTTGTTCCATTTATACAGTGCCTAGCATGATGGGACCCTGATCCCTGAGTGGGGCTCCTAGGTGCAACAATAATATAAACAATAATAAACAACTCTGGAAAATGAGGACCATAGTTTTCAACATCCAAAGAAATAGGGGTGAGGACTATAGGGTAACATTTTTTCTGCTTTGAGCAGGGGGTTGGACTAGATGACCTTCTGGGGTCCCTTCCAACCCTGATATTCTATGATATTCTATGATTTTCAAAAGCACCTAAGTCCTACTTTCTTAAGTGACTTAAGAAAGTGTCATTGACATTCAATGAGTCTTAGCCCCTCAGAACTTGTTATTTTTGAAAGGGAATTTGGGATCCTAAGACACTTGGAAAATATTACCCATAATCTAAATGTGGCTTTCCCTACCCCTCTCACACTGACCACTGAATCAGCCGTGACTTCACAGAGAAGAAGAGCCTTTTAGACATAGTTCCCCCGTTCTGTCTCTTTTCTGTTCAGTGTTATGCATGGTGTTGGCTGACTATGGAGCTGCATTCAGTATGACTTGTTTATAATGACCATAATAATCACTGTAACTATTCACTTATTTCAACCGCTTTCCAATGCATCTTTTTAAGACAACATTATACAGCTCACCATGTTTCTTGACTGCTTATTATGTAAATCAGGCGACAAAGTGCTTTGTTTCATGGGCAAAATGTGTTTTATAAGATAAGATGTCTCTTCCCCTCATACCCCCCACATGTCAGAATAAATCAACATAAATGGACAATTGAACTGGAAGTTCCTACCTATCACAAAAGGAGGTGTTAGGAATTCAGGAGAGTGAGAGAGAAGTCTTCACTGTGACCTCTGGTTAAAGGGGTGGGAGTCAATAAATGAGACTGGATTTTCCCCCAATAAAATCTTTTCTGGGGGCTAGAGAGGAGTATTGATATTTGGTGCATATCAAACTTAATATGAATTACCCATACTTTGTGGAACAGATTTTCTGATTAAATACCTTTAGCTGATAAAGGCATAGTCACAAATACTACAGTTACATAATGGACTTTATTATAGACTTAGCTCTAACATTAATGATTGTCATAAGTGGATTAACCTTCCTCTTTCACTTGCTACTTTAGATGTAGTGATAACACTTCTATATCAATCTGGCCTAAGTTTGTACACTGATCTTTCCTCGAATGTTCATGGATGGCCTGCAGCTTTCTAGAGTCTTGCATTTCTTTTCTCTTCTCTTCTCTTCTCTTCTCTTAACACTAATTTCAGAATTTATTTTTAACCCAACTATTAATCCTAGTCTGAATCTCATTGATCACATCCTCCAATCCTAAATTTAGTCAAAGTGCTTATTATAAATCCTGAGGAGCTCAGATATTTTTCTATCTTTTTAAAAGTGCTAGGTGCAATGTTTTAATGATACTTCCACCACTTGGTGAAACATTGAGACCTTCCCTTAAAAAGAAACTTTCAGCTAGCTGATTTCCAAATTGTAAGTGTGTGTGTGTGTGTGTGTGTGTGTGTGTGTGTGAGAGCATAAGAACCTGGAAATGAAACTGTCTCGTCTACTATTGGTATTCAGCAAAGTGCAAACATTTCAACAGCATAAATGAGGCACTGTAATTTTAAATAGGATGTATCTACAGAAACTTTTAATAGTCTCTAAGAAGTTATAAGTAGAGTTGGGGCTAAGATACAAAGTTTGTATAGTCACCCAAACTTCCTCAAAGTTTGAAGGTTTTTAGATCTGGGATTTTGGTTTTGGGATTATTCTTGTTACTAATAACAAGGCTTTAAAAACAGTCCTTTAAAAAGCATCCGATGAAGTGAGCTGTAGCTCACAAAAGCTTATGCTCAAATAAATTTGTTAGTCTCTAAGGTGCCACAAGTACTCCTTTTTTTTTTTTTTTTTTTTTTTTTTTTTGCGAATACAGACTAACACGGCTGCTACTCTGAAATCTCTGAGTCCTCTCTAAAACACATTTAAAGTTGTTTAGAAAATTAAACTCCTAAAAGGGAAATAAATACACAAAAGGAAAGTTAATATGTTAATTAGGCATGACCAGACTCAGAGGCTAAAACAGAACTCCCATGCTGGACATGTGTAAGCATTGTATGGCAGAACTATTAAACACATCTGCTTACTTTGGTCTGATGTTTCCCATGAAAGGGAAAAGGCAGTGTTCTGATCTCACTTGCACCATTGTAAATCGATTGATTTTACTGGAGTTACCAATTTATCTAATGCCAAGTGTTCAGAAATGAGTCAGGCCTCAAAATCATGAGATTTGATTTAAAAACCATGAGATTTTTTTTTTAAAAAGGGAGTTGGTACTTTTTATTTACCTACTGGTTTCTGAGGTCATGGGATATGTATTTTCAAGCTTTTCTCCCTAACCATGAGGGCTAGAAATTACTTTTTAATGTAATTTGAAATTCCTGCATAATCACACGACTTCAGGAGCTGAGGCTATAGGAAAGACACCAAAGATTCCAAAACTAATTATAAGACATCAGGACTTGGAAGAATGGATTTGCTTGTGATTTACAGGAATATGAGTGAGAGAAGACTCATCTCCTGTATGTGCATGTCATAACTTTCTGTCATGGGCCAAAGACTGGTGGAGGAGGGGGAGGAGCATTTGTTTGCATGTAATTTTATTTTTCCAACTTTTTGCACTATTTTGACATCTCTTGGCAATTTTCCTAAGTGCTTAAATAGCACATTACTGTGAAGGATGTTTTTAAGTAGCTAGAAGTTTAAATTGGGTAAGGCTTATTTACCGTTTGACTTCTGGCTCTGCCTGCATTTATTTCTCTAAACGATTCCTGCCAAATGAGTTATTTTTCAGTTAAATTGAGCAGGTTCCCACACTTGCATTTTCTCTCTCATTTGCATGTTCTCTCCCTTCTGTCAGTGTCAGTCAGAGAGAGCTCCCCAGCCAAAGGATGCTTTTAAAAGTCAAACACTGCTTGACACCAAGCCTGCTGGGGAGAGGGCTGGGGGCAGGCAGGGGGAGAGGAGGGAAGTGGGAATCAAAGGGTGGGGAAGAACTTATATGTATTGAAGTATCTCAGTTGCTGTGCTGTATG
Source organism: Dermochelys coriacea (assembly GCF_009764565.3). Lineage (NCBI taxonomy): Eukaryota > Metazoa > Chordata > Testudines > Dermochelyidae > Dermochelys > Dermochelys coriacea. The sequence goes on from NC_050089.1 coordinate 9,601,261, forward strand.
AGGATTGCAGGCATTTTTCATCCCATCTCCCCCTGCTTTTTAATGATTGAATTTATTAATGAGGCAGAGGGAGAAGGGAAATAACATTATTTTTAGCAATAGGCTTTAGGATGCCAAGACAAACAGCACTAATGCTGTGATCCCCTTCTGCATGCCTGAAATCCTCATTGCACTCTAATAATGTCAGTCCAGAAGGTGTATGAACAAATTAAGAGGTGCCTAGACTCTCATTCCATAGTGCTGATGTAGTGATGTATGCTCTTTCATCAGTACGGTATTGATTGGATAGCTGCAATGTGCACAGAGTTCTGCAGGGCATAAAATGGTCTTGGGGAGATCTAAAGCACTGGATTGGGAGTCAGGAGATTTAGGGTATATTCCTGGCTGTCCTGCAGATTCCCTGTGTGACCTTCAGTAAGTCACTTAATCTTTCTCTGCTTCAGTTTCCCTTTCTCTAAAATGGGGATAGTAATGCATCATAGGCATATTGTGAGGCTTCCTTTCCAATTACCATACAGCATGCTTTTGTGCTTAAAATTTAGGACTGGGAGTCAGACAATCTGAATTATAATCCTATCTCTGTCACAGATTTCATCTGTGACGATGGGGAAGTCACTTAACCTCTCTAGGTATCTCTACACTGCAATTAAACACCCGCGGCTGGCCCATGTTAGTTGACTCAGGCTCAAGGGGCTGTTTAATTGCAGTGTGGCCTTTCAGGCTGAAGGTAGCCCCAGTGCCCACACCACAATTAAACAGCCTCACAAGCCTGAGTCAACTGACATGGGCCAGCCATGGGTGTTTAGCTGTAGTGTCTGTGCCTCCTTTTTCCCATATGGACAACAAAGACAACCATGCCTACTCCACAAGGATGCTACAGCTTCACTATTGTCTGTAATGTGGTAAATGAACGGGGGGGGGGGGATAGTTGCCTTTTATGGACACCTAGCTAGGCAGTAGCTATAACATCCCTCTTAATAGCTGTTTTCTAATTGCCCTACCTGTAAAGGGTTAAAACATCTCTCTGTTATGCACAGGTAAAAGGAAGTAAGTGGGCACCTGGCCAAAAGAGCCAATGGGAAGGCTAGAACATTTTAAAATTGAAAAAAGACTCCCCTTTGTTTGTCTGTTGTTCTCCCGGGGAGACGCGGACAGGGCAGCAGCTATTCTGTGAGAAGCTTGGGTCAGGGATGAAAAAATCATTAGTATCCTACCTAGAAACTACTCCTTTAAAACCCCAGATATGTAAGTAGATCAGGAAATGTCTAGGAAGGCGCGATTAGGTTTATCCCTTTTATTTCTTTATGGCTTGTGGATTTCTTTGTGCTAGCCCCAAGTGCTTTTGTTTTGCTTATAACCTTTAAACTGGAGCTCAAGAAAGCTATTCTTGGTGCTTAATCCTTGTAGTTGCTCTTTTAAAATCTAGTAATAGCCTGAGTTCCCGATTTTTATAAAATTTACCTTTTTTAAGAACAGAATTGGATTTTTGTGTGTTAGGAGGTTTGTGCACATGTGGTTTAATTAGCTGGTGGCAACAGCTGATTTCCGTTCCACCCCCCCCAGCTCTTCCCCGGAGCGGGGGTGAAAGGGTTTGAGAGTACCCCACAGGAAGGAATTCCCAAGTGCACCTTCCTGCGCTCTCAAAGGAGTTCTGCACTTGGGTGGTGGCAGCATCTACCAATCCAAGGTCAGAGAAAAGCTGTAACCTTGGGAGTTTAATACCAGCCTAGAGCGACCAGTATTAATTTTTAGAATCCTTGCAGGCCCCCACATTCTGCACTTAAAGTGCCAGAGTGGGGAATTAGCCTTGACAAATATCACTCAGGATCAGCAGAGGGGATGAGGTACAGACATGGAAATGATAGTAAGGTGGGACCATAGGGAGACAGTATGATGAGTTAACTTCATCTTCAACTCCAGTATTTACAACAACCATATGAGTACCGTCACAAATGAACTGTTTGGAGGCCACATCTTTGCCCCTTCTTAGATGCATGCCCCAGTCAGAAAACTGGAAAATTGACAGCTGTAATTGTCTTTTCAAGAGAAACCCAGGATTAAAATGACAGGGCATGGTTTAGGGTAGGACAGATGGGGAGTGGCAGAGCTGTGTACACCCAAGACTGGGACAATCGGAGTGACTGTTACCTTTTAGGAATGAAGGCCACTCTCAGAATTGTTTGGAGCAGCGGTGGGGTGCTGCATATCAGGATTATGGCACATTGGTCTATTCATGTGGTGGTGTCAAAAACTAGGATAGCAAGGGCTGCTGTGGGACAGGAATGAGTTGCAACAGTGGGGCCATGAGGAGAAGCCCTGGACTAGAAGAGCAGAGGATATTGAAGGTCAGAAGCAAGGTACGTTGGCAGTTCTGTGCACAAAGCCTGCACAGCTTAAAGCCCAAACCACATCTGGCTCTAACTGGTGTGATCATCTCTCATTTTCATAAGCACACAATTATTTTTGTTAAAGCTGAGAGCATTAATAAGATAATGAGCATGAATAAATTGATGCATTAGCAAAGGGATTTCTTGTTCATGAACCAAGGTGGTTGAACATAGCTTCATAAAATATTGTGAAGGGCCCTTGGAGAGCAGTAAGATTTTGAGTATAAGCTAAAGAGATTTAGCCTCACTGTGTACATAGCTTAGTTACTCTTTATTTAAAAAAGCATCATGGAACTGGCTTTAAGCCACACAGAGAGATACTTCAGTAGATACTAATAATTATAATCTGTATTCTTTGGTCCCAAACATAGCAGGCAGGCAAACCAGTTCAGATAAAACAAGAACCTTCCTGATCTTGTTTCAAAAACTTTAATCACACTCAACCATAGAATAATTTTTGGGGACCGAAGGTTCTTAATTTCTTCCTCATTTTTTCATTTCTAGTACTTTTGATTATTATATGGAAGAGCCAAACACCTGTAAGAAAAAGGATCTCCATGAGTTTTCAAATACAGTTTTTTGCACACACAAAGTCCAAGAACTTTGAAAGTGACTCATGATTTTGGATGCCTCATTTTTTTTGGGTGTCCAACTTGAGGTGTCATTTAAGGGGGCGTGATTTTCAGAAAGTGCTGAGCACTTGTCATTTTGAAAATTAGGTCTCTTAAATATGTCTCAAGATGGGCGTCCAAAATCACTAGTCTCTTCTGAAAATCATGGGCTAGAGGCTCAGAGAAGCATCAGAATATTGGATAATTAATTGTGTTCCAATCTGTTTACCATTGCTGAAGATTTGAGCTGCCTGAATGCTACACAATATTGTCCAAGAACATTTGACCAGATTTAATAAATGCACTTCAGTTGTTTTTGCTACCAAGAATGTTTACAAAAGCCGGAAACAGCAAATATACATTGGAGACTATTCACAGAAAGCAAAATTCAACTTCATAATCATGAACATTCACTCTGGAAACCTGATCTTTAAGAGTTAAGCTCATCGAACAGAAACAATACTGACTGACCTCTGTCTCCCAGCAAAATGGCTTGAATTTCAGAGATCAAATTTTCTTGGGTAACATAGATGATTGAGCTACAGAACAAGAACTTGCAGAAGAGAAGTCAAATTCTACATACAGAAAGGAAAAATGGTCTTGTGGTCATGGCACTGGATTCAAATCCTGGCTCTGCTAGTCATCCTGTGTGACCTTGCACAGGTCATTTAATCTGCTGGTGACTCAGTTAACAATCTCTAAAATGGGATAAAACTGTCTCTCGCTTTTTTTTGTCTGTTTAGCCTATAAATTTTTTAGGGCGGGGACTGTCACTTATTACGTTTACGTACAATGCCTATCATAACAGGGCCCTAGGCATTTACCAGTAATAATTATACACTGTGCACCTCTGAACATAGAGAAAACTAGAAAGAAGTGGTTTACAAGGTGAAGCAATCTCATTCTTATCATTTGGAAACACTCTTTTATAGTCCTCAGATACCCCCACTCTAAAATACTGCCCTGTAACGATGATGATGATGATATATTTTGTTCAAGATGTGAAGCAACTTGGACTAAATAACATTGAGAATAGCTGCACTATTTTCCTGGACAAATTAAATGCACACTAGCACTGGTTTTGCAATATATCAAGGGGCTTTTATGAACTCAGTCCTCAAAGGACATTAGTGGAAGATATAATCCTGAGTCAATGCAAGCTACCCTTGATCATTTATCTAACTTGAAATGTCTCTCAAATATTCATAACGTGGCTTGTTCTAATTAAGAACATAACAATAATTTTTATTAGATATCATTAAAATGTATAAATAAACATTCTCTTTTTATGCTGTTATTTCACATCAGTTAAGCAGTTCATGTGTTACACTCAAAGAGAGACGCGTGAAGTGATAACTTGATAAATCAGTTAGAAAATAGAATTTTGTCTTATAGTTTCTGGCCTCAGTTCTCTGGAAGCAGCAATTTCTGTTCTCATACAGAGAGGTCTGTAGGAATTCATTGTGAGTAGATGAGTCTATCTCTGCCTTATGACCTAGACTCTGGTGACCTGTGCACTGCTGAGGATGGGTAAAATCCCTTCCCTCCCCCTTTCAGTCTTGAATCAAACCCCAAAAGACACTTTCTTGCAAAACCAAAAAGTTCAGACAACTTCCCCTTGTGTACCCTATTATTTTTACTCCCGTGCTTTTGTCACTTCTCAATTATATATATGAGCAGAAACTCCCACATATAGCAGGTATACTCAAAATGTATTGTCATTCTATCTATCTGTCTAGGAATGTGTGTCCCCCATCACTGCAGGTATTATCTGAGCAGCTCAGAATCATTAGTGGATTTTATTGTCCTTCTACCTTTATGAGATAAGGAAATGCTATCTCTATTTTACTGAGACAGAATAGCTTAAGTGACTTGCCCAAGATCACACAAGAAGTCTGTGATACAGGTGGAAATTGAACCCCAATGTCTTGGATAGCAATCTGGTGCCTTAGCCACTAGCCCATCCAGTTCTATAGAGAGTCTCAGTTATGGCAATACTCCTTATAATTAACATGCGATATTTCTGGCTTGTAGTATCAAATTTGAAGGGGTTCTGATTATTAATTCAAAAATTCATGCTCTCGTGCTTTAGACAGGGGGAAATCTGGACTAGTTCTGGCTCTACCTCTGGCAGTATGTTCAACTTCTATTCCTCAGTTTCTCCACTTTAAAATGGGAGTCTACCTACTTCATAATGGGTTAGGATTGGCTAATGTTTGTAAAATGTTCTGCTCATGAATAGCATGCCAAGAGCAATGAGGTAGGATTTCACACACACACACATTAGATGTGAAGGAGTGAATGCTCTCAGATTGCATGATATAAGTGCAGGGTGAATATCACCCCAGAGGTCCCCTACAAGGCCTTTATGCACCTCTTAAGCCCTTACATTGGGGCTGGTATGAAAACGCTTGAGTTGGATCCTCTGAAACTGGGTGAATTTTCCCCTTAGTTACCTCTTTTATGTGACAATATATAATATGGGATGGGGCAGCTGGGCTAGATGGCTCACAGGATAATAATTGCTGGGCTTCCAGCTGAAATCCAGCTTGTATGTGAGCAAAAGTCTTTACCACATGTTGAGAAAGAAGCTCCCCACTGACTCAAAGTGGCACCAGACCCTGCCAGAACAACAGATGCAAAACCTACAGACAATGTCTCCTCTGCTACAATGATGATCACCCCCTCCAACACACCTTTCAAGATCCAAGGGCCCTACACATGCCTATCATAAGATGCCAGTGCACTAAATGCCCCAACAGTAACTATGAGGGTGAAACCAGACAATCACTGTGCTCTTGAATTAACTCATACAGGAAAATGATAAAAGGCCAAAACATCCTGTCATTCACGGGTGAATATTCTTCTCAAAGCAATCACGCTATATTTGACCTATCAGTCCTCATCCTCAAAGGAAATCTGCACAATGCTTTCAAAAGATGAAAGTGGATGCTAGTGGCCTTCATTCCTGTTGGAATTGTGCCACCTCACATAAGCCACCCCACCTATTAGCTCTTAATTGGCAGTCTAAGCAGCAAGGTCAAGGATTTGAATAGATCATAGAAACCAAACTAATACTGATGGATGGCCTCATGTTTGTGGCTGAAGTTCACAGGCAAGGTGGGGTGGGGAAGCTTGCATCACTTTTATGCTGGTTCTGTGTGTTAATAGTTCTTTATTGTCCAAGAGTTGTCAATCCCACTGATTCTGATTTCACACAAGGAAAAATAGCATACCTATATATGAATGGTTTCAGAGTAGCAGCCGTGTTTGTCTGTATTCGCAAAAAGAAAAGGAGGACTTGTGGCAACTTAGAGACTAACAAATTTATTTCAGCATAAGCTTTCGTGAGCTACAGCTCACTTCATCAGATGCATTCAGTGGAAAATACAGTGGGGAGATTTATATACATAGAGAACATGAAACGATGGGTGTTACCATACACACTGTAACAAGAGTGATCACTTAAGGTGAGATATTACCAGCAGGAGAGTGGGGGGGGGAGAAACCTTTTGTAGTGATAATCAAGGTGGGCCGTTTCCAGCAGTTGACAAGAACGTCTGGGGAACAGTGGGGTGTGGGGGATGGAATAAACATGGGGAAATACTTTTACTTTGTGTAATGACCCCATCCACCCCCAGTCTCTATTCAAGCCCAAGTTAATTGTATTCAGTTTGCAAATTAATTCCAATTTAGCAGTCTCTCGCTGGAGTCTGTTTTTGAAGTTTTTTTTGTTGAAGAATTGCAACTTTTAGGTCTGTAATAGAGTGACCAAAGAGATTGAAGTGTTCTCCAACTGGTTTTTGAATGTTATAATTCTTGAGGTCTGATTTGTGTCCATTTATTCTTTTACGTAGAGACTGTCCAGTTTGACCAATGTACATGGCAGTGGGGCATTGCTGGCACATGATAGCATATATCACATTGGTAGATGTGCAGGTGAACAAGCCTCTGATAGTGTGATGATGTGATTAGGCCCTATGAGGGTGTCCCCTGAATAGATATGTGGACACAGTTGGCAACGGGCTTGGTTGCAAGGATAGGTTCCTGGGTTAGTGGTTTTGTTGTGTGGTTGCTGGTGAGTATTTGCTTCAGGTTGGGGGGCCCCACAGTATGCCAACATTTTTATGGCTGACTCAGAACAACGCTTCCTCAGCTCTCGTTCCCTAATGCCCCTACTCTACTTGCGCTACATTGATGACATCTTCATGATCTGGACCCATGGAAAAGAAGCCCTTGAAGAATTCCACCAGGATTTCAACAATTTCCATCCCACCATCAACCTCAGCCTGGACCAGTCCACACAAGAGATCCACTTCCTGGACACTACAGTGCTAATAAGTGATGGTCATATAAACACCACCCTATATCAGAAACCTACTGATCGCTATTCCTACCTACATGCCTCTAGCTTTCATCCAGATCATACCACACGATCCATTGTCTAACCAAGCTCTACAATATAACCGCATTTGCTCCATCCCCTCAGACAGAGACAAACACCTAAAAAATCTCTATCATGCATTCCTACAACTACAGTACCCACCTGCTGAAGTGAAGAAACAGATTGACAGAGCCAGAAGAATACTCGTAAGTCACCTACTACAGGATAGGCCCAACAAAGAAAATAACAGAACGCCTCTAGCCATTACCTTCAGACCCCAACTTAAACCACTCCAGTGCATCATCAAGGATCTACAACCTATCCTGAAGGATGACCCATCACTCACAGATCTTGGGAGACAGGCCAATCCTTGTTTATAGACAGCCCCCCAACCTGAAGCAAATACTCATCAGCAACTACATACCACACAACAAAAACATTAACCCAGGAACCTATCCTTGCAACAAAGCCCGTTATATAAATCTCCCCACTGTAATCCTTTTCTATATATAAATATATGCTAGATCCTTGGATGTGCTTCACATTTAAACAAATGACATCCATGTGCCAGGCACTGTAATAGAGTACCCAGCAATTCAGAATATATAAACACTGCAGCAGATCCATTGCCCCCTACCTGCATCGTGCCCATAAATTCCTCAAATAGGACTGATATTACATGCAGTGCAGTGGATGCGGGAAGAGAATGATCCAATGTGTTGGTTAAAATGCCTGACGAAGGACTCAGAAGTACTCCTGATAATTGTCATAAGAAATGATGCCCTCTCAAGAAAATGGAATGTCCTGTGCCCTGGAAGTATTTCATGCTTGTCTTCCTCCATCTCTCATCTAAATACAGCCCTGTTACATCCTAGGACACAATCTCTGTCTCAGCTCCCCCCGCCCCCAATGAAGCAAACTCCCACTCAGCCAAATGAAGCAGCATCCTTGTTCTCCAACCCCTCCTGAGCTGCTGCTGTTTCTCTTCTTCATAGCTTGATAGAGAGAAACCAGTAGGTTGCACAGTTTTGGGGGGAGTGGGGGGGAAAGTATCAGTAGAAGCCTCACCCTCCTTTCCCTCTCCTCTGCCCAGGTACATACGCACAGAGTCATTTCCATATATGAGATTATATTTTTTTCAGGTGGACAGTAATGAGCCTTCTCGTGCTTGCTGATTGGTAGAGGTGCAGAGATCCATACCCCACTCAAGCAAAAGCTGGTGAGGATAAAAGGGAACATGCATTTTTAAAAAACACAAATAGTAAAATTCATAAACATTCCAAAGGGGTAGCTTCTGAAGCGCATTGATGCCTCGAATAAGAACACTGTGCATAACTTCACCTGGGCCTCCCCTTGAATTTCCTGCATGGGAAGTTATTTTATTTCTCCCTTCTGCCACTTCCCTAGATTCATTACCCATAATGGTTATTAACAGCCATTTCCTTTTCATGCTTCTATTGCGGGGGCTTTCTTTGAAGAGAGCTTGATTGCAAGACAGTGGTTTGGATTTGCATCCGATGTAATAAAAGTGGGCAATTTACAAAGCTGTTTTACAGACAGTAGTTTCATTAGCCTTTGTCTGCGTCTAGTAAAGCAAAAAGCCTTGAAACCTGCTCTATGATGATCAGTAGCAAGGCAATTAGGGCAACATTCTCGGTGGGGCTTGGAAGAAGAGGGAAAGTGTTTCCCCTGTTAAAGTAATTGATTAGCCTAATACAAAAGAGGGGAACTAATGTGGTGTCTCTTGTCTCTGTAAGGTACTGCAGAAGTCAAGGAAATTATGCTGATCATAATCCCTTTCACTCATTTTATGTTGGCCCTACCTAAATCTGATGTGGTCTAGTGGTAAGAGTTGCAGAGTGGCACTCAGGACTCCTACATTCTATCCCCAGCCCTTGGTGAAGCATGTAGTCTAAAGCGGGAGGGGAGGGAAGGAAGAATCTTCACTCTTCTGGATTGTATTTCTAATTCTCTCTCTTACCTGCAGCAAACTACTTCCTTTTTCTGTGCTTCATTCAGCCACCTGTAAGGGGGGGGAGAAAGTGACCAGGAACTTTCTGGATTCACCAAGGGCAAGTCATGCCTGACTAACCTGATTGCCTTCTATGATGACATAACTGGCTCTGTGGATATGGGGAAAGTGCTGGACATGATATATCTTGACTTTGTATCAAAAGCTTTGCTAGTCTCCCACAGTATTATTGCCAGCAAGTTAAAAAAGTGTGGATTGGATGAACGGACTATAAGGTGGATAGAAAGCTGGCTAGATCATCGGGCTCAATGGATATTGATCAGTGGCTCTATGTCTAGTCAGCAGCTAGTATCAAGCAGAGTGCCCCAGGGGTCGGTCCTAGGGCTAGTTTTTTGCTCAACTTCTTCATTCATGATCTGGATGATGGGATGAATTGCACCTTCCGCAAATTCACAAGGGGGGAGAGGTAGATAAGCAGGAGGGTAGGGATAGGGTCCAGAGTGACCTAGACAAATTGGAGGATTGGGCCAAAAAAGATCTGATGAGGTTCAAGAAGGACAAGTGCAGAGTCCTGCACTTAGGACGGAAGAATCCCACACCCTGTTACAGCCTGGAGACCGACTGGCTAAGCAGCAGTTCTGCAGAAAAGGACCTGGGAATTACAGTGGACGAGAAGCTGGATATGAGTCAACAGTATGCCCTTTTTGCCAAGAAGGCTAACCGCATATTGGGCTGCATTAGAAAGAGCGTTGTCAGCAGATCGAGAGAAGTGATTATTCCCCTCTATTCAGCACTGGTGAGGCCGCATCTGGAGTATTGCATCCAGTTTTGGGCCCCCCGCTACAGAAAGGATGTGGACAAATTGGACAGAGTCGAGTGGAGGGCAACGAAAGTTATTAGGGGGCTTGGGCACATGACTTATGAGGATAGCCTGATGGAACTGGTCTTATTTAGTCTGCAGAAGAGACGAGCAAGTGGGGATTTGATAGCAGCCTTCAACTACCTGAAGGGGGATGCCAAAGAGGATGGAGCTAGGCTGTTCTTGTGGGTGGCAGATGACAGAAAAAGGAGCAATGGTCTCAAGTTGAAGTGGAGAAGGTCTATGTTGGATACTAGGAAAAACAATTTCACTAGGAGGGTGGTGAAGCACTGGAATGGGTTCCCTAGGGAGGTGGTGGAATCTCCATCCTTAAAGGTTTTTAAGGCCAGGCTTGATAAAACCCTGGCTTGGTTGATTTAGTTGGGGTTGGTCCTGCTTTGAGCAGGGGATTGGACTAGGACACCTCCTGAAGTCTCTTCCAACCCTAATCTTCTATAATTCTATATACAGTGCCTACCTTGCCATGAGGACTTTAGTCAGTCTTTGTGAGTCGTTTGAGATCCTTGTCATATCTTTATCCTCCGGAACTGTGACTCCAGCATCCATCACTAGCAATGAATTCACATCCTCCATTATTATTTTCTTTTTTTTGTTGTGGGGAAGGGAAGGAACCAAACTGGCTAAATACATTATGGGGGAGCTGCACCTTTCTCTAATATGTCAGACGCTGACTACTGTTGGAGTCAGGATACTGAACTAGATGGGGCATTTGTCTGATCCAGAGGGGTAGAATTCTATGTTTCCACTGTTGGTGCTCATCAGGAAGATGATAAATATTTTGGAACACTAATGAAAAGATTTTCCTCACTCTCGTTCTTTCCCTTCCCTTCTGCCTGAGACTTTCAAGGAAGGTTGTTGATTTTGTGTCTTTTAATTTTTATGCAATGGAAAGTATTCAGACAGCTCCTTTCATGCAGCTTTTAAAAACATAAAAGAAAAAAATAATAAAAGGCAGGCCATGACTGTCTGCAGACACTTCCAGAATATCAATCCCAGCTGGCATTTGAGGTGGGAAGTGCTCCCCAGGTATCCTCAGTTGCAGAAAGATGGAGACTTAGAAAATTAAGTTCTTTCTGCTTATTCAACCCTTATACTTGAGATTCAAAGCACAGAGAATACACCTAAAATAAAGCAGTTAATTGTTGCAGACAGAAAGTAATGCAGGAATAGTAACAGTCCATTGTTACACTGGTGTTAGGAAACCAGGCTGGGGTTTGGTGCAATAAATAAACTTATACATTTAGAAAGTGAAGACAGTCCATAGACAGAGCTTAGAGAAAGTTTACAAGTGCATCCTCGCCCAAGACTGCTGAGATATATTGTAAGTGAGTTGCTTTGAATTTATCAATAGCTGTTAAATGGAGCCATGAATCCACAAGTGATCACACTAGAAAGCATGATACATTGTGAGCTGCAGTACTAGTGACTAAGAAGGAATTTCAAGACTACAGAATGGGAGAAAGGAAACCTGGTTAACTGTACCGTTCCTGATCCTCCTGAAGTCAGCGCACTCCATATGCAAGCTCTTTACAGCAGCAGACTACAACTCCATGGTGGGGATCTCTTGTGAGACCTAGCTGTGCACCTCATCCCATCCCCTTGTCTCTGCCTCTCACATTGCATTAATCTGTATTAATGCCTGTGTGACTTCTGCCTGCTTGGATGTGCTGGATGCTTCTTCCTGATTTAAAATGACCAGCACATGTCCAGCAGCCTGTGATTAGGGATGAGAGGGAGACTGCCATGTTCCACCAACCTGTCCACTCCATTGTCAGTTCCAATCAGCATCTCAGGCACCAAGCAGAAAGGGACCAGCACCAGACAGAGTGGAGAAGAGAAGCAAGATTACTGACAGATCAAATCTGTGTGCCTGCCAAATACTTGTGGCAGTAGCTGAAATTAAGTATCTTTTCCAGGGTTGATCTAGTTCAAATTGCTGCAAAGGTTGAGCTTTTCTTTTTTGCTCTTAACAGTGTCCTCCAAAATACTGTGGGAACTGCTCTGACTAGGGATAGATTACAGCAGCACAAGGGCGGCTCTGCCTTTGGCAGATTGGAAGAGGGCGGAATGGCACGGGTGCCTCTGTGCTAGGAAAGGGTTGAGATGGTGCAGGCACCACTCTTGGCAAGGGGCAGGCTGGCAGAATTCCTGTCTGAAGGGTTATTCTTAATGTTGCTGGCGTTATGTGAGCCTTACATAGACATTTTTTTATTATTTAAATCAGAATAAAAATACCAGAGAGAGATCAAAATGGCATAGATTCCACTTTGGCCTTAAGGGTGCTATTCTGCTGTTGGTTTTGGTTGATATTTTGACATTCAGAAAAATTCAAGTAGAGCTAATATTTAAACAGTGGATGCCACCGATGCTGTCACTAGGGATATGGCTGGCTGTCTCTCTAGGACACACTTGAAAAAGCTCCATCTGGAAGTTTAGCAACATAGGGCACTGTGAATGCATCATCTGAGTGTCTTTATCTCTAACACTGGCTCCTCACTGAGTACAGCACAGTCTGTGTCCTGATTTTCAAAGCCCTGCATGGGAGCCCTGGCTAGCTTGGTGATTGCTGCTCCGATTCTTTCTAGGACCATGAACTCGCACAATGTTTCTGCTGCACCAGAGCAATGCAGTTGTCAAGAGATCTTGGAAGTCTTGTAAATGGAGGAGGGAGAACTTTAGCAGGAACTGAAACTCACTCCTACAAGCAGCAGTGGCAGTGATCCCTGGGTCTTGCCACTTTTGGCTAAGCTCTTTGTCAGCTCTTTCTTCACCCACAGAGAAATGAGCAACCAAGCAAACAAAAATATCCCTATAAACCAATCAAACTCTTTCACCTACAGACTGAGATAAAAGGTGGAGAGAGTGAGAAGAGTGTTGTTTCTGTACTGAAATACTTTGGTAGCACTTAGGATACAGTGGTGGTTGAAGACCAATAGGTATGTAGACAAACGCTAGGGATATATTGAAACATTGCTGGTGCTACTGAGGCTGTTACATAGGGACTGTGCCATAACTTTCTTTATGGTTTTGATTCTGAAGCTGAGCTTTGCACTAAACATAAGCTAAGGAAGTGGGCTGGGAAGGTGAAAAACTGTTGTATTGGGAGCTTGCTACTATTTACTTATTTGCTAGCTGGTTGAAATGTTTTGACCGAAAATGGTTACAATTGGTGGTGGTAGTGGTGGTGGAAATATGGGAAGAAAATTTGTAGTTAAACTTCACAGCTAATTAAGATTCTATTAATAACCCCTTTCTCCCACAAAGGCCTCTTTCCTTTTTATGTTCCAGCAACCAGATTCCTTTGCTCTTAGGGAAAAATGAAATCTATGCCTACTGTTTTCTTTTTAATAGGAAGAAATTTCAACCTTAATTTGTCTTCTCTGTTACTCTGTGTCAGCAGAGCCCAGCAAGGAAAATAAAAAAAGTGTTGAGATACAGGGATAGTAGATGGAGATTTACTCTGTGGGTCTTCACCTTTGCCCAGCTACATACTGGCTAAATTCAGCTATTAGGTGACAGGGACTTAGGCTTCTGCTCAATGTATGGGTGTTATCAGCTCAGATAATCAGAAAGATGTGCCTGCTGTCTCTGCTAAAGCCTTTTCTGCTTCATGTTCCCTCATGATAACCTTCTGTGCAGGCTGGCTCTTATTTATGAGTTCTATCCCTTCTTGTTCTTGCAAATCTTTGTTACTATACTTTCAGATATTTAGGAAGCCATTATCAGGCTCTGAAATGTTTTGAGATAAGCAGCCGGGCCACTCGGGCAGGCATAGGATAACATCTGTCTGTCAGAATGGAAACATCCATCGTAAAAACTGACCCCTTATCCGCTCAGGGGACATTAGTCTCCAGCCATGACCAAAAATTGTTATTCAGAATCATCATTCTGACAAATTTTGGCTCTATTCCTCTTTGCCAAATATTTTTGCAGCACAAGCACAGCTGAAGGTGTCGCCTAGCAACACGTTTCCACCGGAGCATGACTGAGATCCTGGAGAACATGCACTGTTTTGGACTGACCTCTTTTGCCCCTGAAATCAAAAGGTGAGAAAACTAGGAAAAGTGAGTGTGTGTGTTGGGGACTGAGGGGGGGAAACTTACATGGGTTTCTAAGGGAAGGGGATCGTGCTTTTACAAACTCAGCAGAGGCTTCAGACTTAAATTAGAGGCCCTTCCCAAGCTGAGTTTTGGACGGTGATTGAGATTAAGTGGACTGTACTTAGTTCAATGGCACAGCCATGCATTTAGTCAGCTTTGTCATAGCCAGAGGTGGCTGTCCTGGGGACCTTCCTCTATTAGGCCTGCTATCGCTAAACCTGAAACTTTGCTCCAGATTCTTCATTGTCCTGGCTAGGTAGGTGCAAAGGGACCATAGGACAACCATAACCCCCTGGTTTAAGGGAGCTTCTGCATCTGGAATGCTAACAAGCCTTAAGACAGGTGTAAATATCTTGGCTGGAGACAGCACCTACACTCTGGTACAGAGTCAGTTCTGTGCTTGCCCCACAGGAGCTGCAGGTACAGAGAATGTTCTGGGGTGGGGCAGAGAAAGGAGGGGCTGAGGCTGGGATGGATCTGCATCCCTTCAGAGGCATATCAGGGCTGGTACAAGTCAGGACAGGGCACAATATTCATATAATATGAGGCCAAAAGGGACCATAAGATTATCTAGTCTGACCCCCTGTTTATCATTGGCTATTCAGTGTCACCAGTTACCCCTATCTGAGCCCAATAACTTGTCTGAGTAAAGCATGTCTTCCAGAAAGGCATCCAGTCTTGATCTCGAGACAAGGAGAGATCTCCATCTCTCCAAGGAGAGATTTACTGCCTACTGTAGTAGTTTGTTCCAATGGTTAATCACCCTCACTGTTAAAAAGTTGTGCCTTATTTCCAGTTTGCATTTGTCTGATTTCAGCTTCCAGCCACTGGTTCTTGTTCTGTCTTTTATCGCTAGGGTAAAGAACCTTTTCATACCCAGTATTTTCATCCCATGAAGGCCCTTGTGCACTTCTCTCAACCTTCCTTTTGGTAAGCAAAACAGATTGAGCTTTTTAAGCCTGTCACGGGAGGGCATTTTCTCCAGCTCTCAAATAACTTCTGTGGCTCTTTTCTGCACCCTCTCCAATTTTTCTTTGTCCTTTTTAAAATGTGGACATCAGAACTGGTTGCTGAATTGTAATATCAATCTCACCAATGCCGTGTACTGAGGTAAAATCCCCTATTTATGCCTACTCACTACTCCCCTGTTTATACATCCACAGATGATGTTAGCCTTTTTTTTTCCCCCAAAGCATTGCATTGGAAGCTCATGCTGAGGTGTTTGTCCACTGTGACCCCTAAGTCTTTTCAGAGTCGCTGCTTTTCAGAATACAGTCTCACATTCTGTAGGTATGGCTGCATTCCTTGTTCCAAAATGTTGAACTATGCATTTGACTTTATTAAAATGCTGTTTGTGAGCCCCGTTTAGCTAACAATTCAGATCACTCTGTATGACTGCCCTGTCCTCCTCATTATTTACCACTCCACCAATCTTTGTGCCAACTACAAGTTTTATTTCCAGACAATTGAAAATGTTGACTAACATTGGGCCTAGTCACAATTCCTACAAGACCCCACTAGAAACTTCTCCATTCAGTGATGATTCCCAGTTGATGATGAATTTTTAAAATCTGTCATTCTTAATCTATGTAGCAAGTGTTCTATTGATATTGAATAGTGCTATTTTTTAATCAGACTGTCATGCGGTACTAGGTCTAATGCCTGACAAAAATCTAAGTATGTTGCATCTGTGCACTTACCTTTATCAACTGAACATATCTATTCAATTAATGAGATCAGGTTTGTTTGACAAGACCTGTTTTCCATAAAACCACATTGACTGGCATTAATTATATTCCTACCCTTTAATTATTTATTAATTGAATCCCATATTAAATTTTCTATTATGTTGCCTGGGTTTGAGGTCAGGCTAAGCAGTATATAGTTACCTGTGTCATCACGTTTGCCCTTTTTTAATGTTGGCACAACATTAGCACTCTTCCAGTCTCCTGGAATCTCGGTGTTATGAAATTAGATTTATTAAAAATTAACATCAGTGCGCCAATAACCTTGGTTATTAATGGGTTGGAAAGTAATTCCACATCCTCATGTGGCACAAACGCATCATTCTGCTTCTTTCCAAACACAGAACAGAAATATTTATTAAACACTTCTGCCTTTTGTGGATCAATATTAACAATTTTACTGTCTTCATCTAGCAATGGGCCTATACTTGCTAGGAGTTCTCTTATTACTAGTATACTTTAAAAACTCCTTATTGTCCTTAGCCCTGCTAGCCATAGATTTTTCCCTGATGTATTTAGCTTCTGTTATCAATTTTCTACACTTCATAATGGCTATTGATTACTATACATTTACCCCTTTTTCTATTATATCTTTCTTTTTAAAAAAAATTCTAATTTTTTTCTTCACTTTGCCATTGAACTTGGATTGGCTTTTAGCCAAAGTTGTCCTCATTCTTGATTGTGGATCATGCCTTTTTGGCCATCTAATAAACTCTTTTCAAATAGCTCTTAATTTTCACTCACATTTTTCTGGCTAAATTTTTTCATCTAGTCAATTTTGCTCATAGTTTTCCTGAGCTTTGGAAAATTATGATGCACCATGAAGCACTCAGCTTTTGCAGAAGCAAGTATGTATGTTACTGATGGGGACTGTCCTCTCTTTGTCCATATTAAATGTTATCAGAGCATGATCATCACCGGTCCCACCAGATAAGTCCTCCCAGTATGACAGTGAATCATTGGTAACTACTCTTTGAGTACTGGCTTTCAACCGGTTGTACACCCACATTGTAGTAATTTCATCTAGACCATGATATCATCATGTTTCCAAAGTGACATCACCAGTGGAGGCTTGCCAGACAACTTCATAATCCCACATTATTCAGCTGCCTCTTAACCCTCCCAACTCTGGGCAACCACCTGTTTCTTCTTAAGACTTTTTCTTCCTTACGTTTCATTACTCTGTCTATAGCTTGTTCCTCTCTTACCTTCCCCCTTCTTCAGGAGTTCCTGAGAATCTCTCCCACTTTAGGATCCCTCTATTTTCCTTTACATTTGTCCACCGGTGACCTTATGATCCCATTTGCTTGCTCTCTCTATCACCCCTGTGCTGATCATTCTTACATTTGTCATCTAGCCCTTTTCTATCTCTCCATCTTTTCACTGGTGTCCTATTGCTTCCTTTAAATGAAACATGGCTAATGATGATCTTCTCTACCCTGCTAACCCCTCACCCATTCCTCTGTCTCACTGACATCGTTGCCATCCTCCCCATCACTTGGGTGCCCAACCTGGGGCTCACTGGGATACCTCCCTTTCCTTGTCCCCTCCCAGCCAGGCTTCCCATCCTGGATTCCCTATTTCTCCCTTTATAACATTGCTAAAAAGCAGCCCTCCCACCCCCCATGGTTCTGAGGCTACTGTAAACTCTGATTCTTGATTTTATCTTCTCAAGCCTACTATAGGTGAGTTAAAGTAATATTCCTCTCCAGCTGCTTTAGCCGTGTCCTCTATCACAGCATCTTCCCCCTCCTCACCCAAACCTGTCTTTTTCTGGATGAAGTCCATACTCCGTCCTCTGAAGATAGGGTGTTGGCAGAGGCCAGTCTCCCTTTGCTCCCTACCTAGCCCCCTCTGCTCTGTCCACTCTTCTGACCTCATTGCTCCCTCTCTCTTCTCCCTTCATTCACATCTTCCTGCCTTGTTTCCTGGGGTTCTTGCTGTGTTTGAATGACATCTCTCTCTTTTTCCTAGCACAGCCTGTCCCTTTTGTCCAGCTTTTCCCCTCTGACCTCCTCTCCTCAGCTGCTTACACCTCCCTTCCTACTCTGTCTCGGCGTCTCAGCTTTAAAATTTCAGAACTCGGATGACTTATGCAGGGCTCCCTTTTATGGATTTCCTTTTTCAAACTTGAACCCCTTCTTTCGCTTCCCTGCCTTTGTTTATCCTCACATTCCATTAATATTATCCGGGTCACTTGAGGGAGGATTCTCTGCTCCTTGAAGTCTTTAAACCACGATTTGAGGACTTCAGTAGCTCAGACATAGGTGAGGTTTTTCGCAGGAGTGGGTGGGTGAGATTCTGTGGCCTGCGTTGTGCAGGAGGTCGGACTAGATGATCAGAATGGTCCCTTCTGACCTTAGTATCTATGAATCTGTGCTCCAAAGGCCTGACAATCTCCCTTAATTTTAAACCATGTAAATTGCCAAGCAAAGTCATGGTGCCATATTAATGTTTCATAGTTACTAAGGATAATGAATCTATCATGTCCTGGATGAGCATTATGCAGCTCTTTGTAGAGCATCTTCTTATTGCTTTGCCACCAAAACCTTAGGATCATCCTAGAATCAAACTACCGCCACGCAATCTTGGACATTTCCAGCCCAGAGCTTTTAATTACATGGAAGAAAGTGTTTGGGAGATGTATCGATCAAGGTTGGTTTTGGCTCTCTTACAATCCTTGACATGTCAAAAAGTAAATGCAATCAACTCACTCCCACTCCTACAGACTAATTGAGGTGGGTAAAGTGTGGAGTGAGATAGAACCTGCCAATCCCCATGTGAAGTTAATTTGGCTATCTTTCCTGCCCTTCTTTCTGAAATGGTTGAGGGACAATATCCATTTTAGATAGATTTTTGTAGAGCAAGTAGCGCCTCACTGAAAGCTGAGGCAGTGATGCCTGAGGAAAGGGAAGCTTGAAAGCAAATGTGCAGGTGGCTTGGGAGATAACCCTACCAGTGTCTGATGTAAAGGACAGATCAAGTGGTATGATTTCTGCCTTACGTTTAAAGATCCAGACTTTCTGTTGTCTAGCATATGCCAAATATGGTGCTGGATTGCTGGTCCTGAAGATATAGCCCTGGTTGGGGGGAAAGATAATGTAGTGAGAAGGAATAGGGTAGTATCTCTTTAAATAGTTTGTGAGCCCTCCCATTGGTGTTCAAAATGTTGTGTTTTAGATGCCGCCAGGACCCAGCCAGAGCAGCAGCGTGTATGTGTAACTAAGCCTTGCATGTTGTGTATGCTCAGTAAAATTCGTAATTTGGGCCCCACCATTCCAACATGGTTCCTTCGTATCATGCTTATTGTGGAAAGAGCAAAAGACACAACAGATAGCTTAGTGGTTAAGGCAGAGAATGAGACCTTAGAAGGCCCAACTCCTATTTCCAGCTCTGCCACTGACTTGTGAGATCTAGCAGCTTAGTTGGGGTTTGTTTCCCTGTCTCTCTGTAAACTGGAGATGGCCCCTCCCCAGAGGGGCTGTAAGACTGAACTGGTGTATGTTTGTACACAGCTCTGTCAGCCTTGCATAAAGGATGGCTCTGCAGGGCACAGCTATTAATAGTCAACCACAGAACAGGTACAGTACAGGCAGCAGAAACCTCCCTCCATATTTACCTCCTACTAATGTGTCTGAACCTTGTGCTGGAGAAGCTGCCATTAGCAGGAGGGCAGTGGCTCATTTAGATGGTCTCCAAGACCCATTCCTGTTGACCATGCCAACCAGGGTGCTAGTGAGCATGCCGTTTACACTGAGGACACTGGTCTACTAAGAAATGCTCCCTTCACTCTTGAGTACACAGCCGGCAATAAAAGGCCGGTCACCCTCACTGGGCTCATGTCCCTGCAAATGCCTCAGCAGAGTGAGATGGTTTTTCTGAGGCTTCAGTTGAGTGTGAGATTCCCCTTAGCCCCCTTCGGTTATTTGCTCATTTGAAATAGAGGAAACCAAGTGCCCCAGGTCAGAGCATCATTAATTGAGAGAGGGAAGAGTAGAAATAAAAGAACTGATAGGGTGGGTGAGGTAATGTCTTTTATTGGACCAACTTCTGTTGGTGAGAGAGACAAGCTTTTGAGCTTACACAAAGCTGTGCTTCCGGTTTGGGAAATGTATTCAGAGTGTCACAGCTAAATACAAGGTAGAACAGATTGTTTAGCATAAGTAGTTAACACACATTTCAAGGGACCATTAAACTTTTTCCTGATTTATTACTGCTGCTGCAACTCTGCCACAGCTGGGTCTGTCCCAAAGGATGCATAATCCAGGAATTTTCGAATGGTAAACACAGGGCTTGGGAATCATGACTTCTGGATAGTATTTCCAATGCTTCTATTGATTTGCTTTGTGCAACCTTGGGCAAATCACTTCACCTCTGTGGGCTTTGGTTTACCGATCTGTAAAATGCTGATGTTTACCTGTCTCTCAAGGGGTTGTGAGAATTCATTTGTGATGCACTTTGGTACCAGGTGATATTAAAAGTTGGAGCCAAAGCAGAGTCATGAGAAGACGTAACTGGGGTCCCCTTGCTGTGTTCATGGCATCAGAAAATGGGCTTTATTCTGCTCTCACTTATGCAGGTGTAAATCACAAGCAACTCTGCTTAAGTCACTTGAGGTCTACAGCTTTAAAGTGAGAGGAGATTCAGGGCCAATGCCAGGCTTTTGGAGTATAAATACTTAGCCTTTCTAGGAAAAGGAGCACTGTCCCTTTAAGACTGCATTGTTCAGCAGAGGAATATTCAAGTAGAAATTTTAAGCTAGCAAAATTGTGATCCTTTGGTAATTGGAAGTTTGCTTTCAAACAATCAATAACAAATGTCATAAAGTACCTATCTATTCAGAGAATTAATTGGAGATACTTAGGAGAAATTAATAATGAA
Organism: Dermochelys coriacea; assembly: GCF_009764565.3. Classification (NCBI taxonomy): domain Eukaryota; kingdom Metazoa; phylum Chordata; order Testudines; family Dermochelyidae; genus Dermochelys; species Dermochelys coriacea. Next base: position 9,622,221 of record NC_050089.1, read on the forward strand.
TGTTCAAGTGATAGTTCCTTTTTAACCTTGCAAGAATATTAAGACAAAGTAAACATCAGAGGAATTACAGTAAAGCAGACGAACTCCATGGGAAAATTATGTATGCAAACTAGAGAGAGAGAGCTGCATAAATCTGCATGTTATTAATGGGAGATGTTTCCTGAAATTATCATACAAGCTGAATATTAAGCACAATAAACATAAAAACACAACAAAGAGCTGCTCCATTGAGAAGAAAGATGTTACAGTGTGTAGGACGAGAAACTATTGCAGTCATCCTTCAAGCTACACTCACTTTTCATGCTAGCTTATATTAATATATGTGAAGGTTTGCAGCACTTTGTGAGATATGCACTGTATGCCAAACTGTACACTCGGAGGGAAAAATCTATGTAAAATCAGGACTGGAATAATGGGGGGGAAAGCCATTACAATTCTATATGCTTACATAACTATATTTTATCATGCTTTAGAATTCTATCTTTGCTATAGAATTCTATTGGATGGTTTAAAAATGAGCAAAAAGTCATTTTCTATTTACATTCTACTGGATTTGAGAGCAATCTCTATAGGATCTGATTAGTTTAATTCCTGCAAATTTTATAGAACTCTTGCTTAAGTTTAAAAACATATATAAAGAAACATCTTGGATTCTATCACTCTAACAATAGAAAAACACATATGATGAAATTCAAAGTCAAGGCTAAAACCGGGGAGTTTGCCCATAATTGGTCCATTTGGTTCTGAACTTGTGAAATGCTAAGCAACTGCAAATATACTATGTTAGGGGGAATTCAGGGCTTTCAATACCTCTCAGAACTGAACCCTTTGCAATTTTGATATTTCAGCATCAAAAAACCTCCTACATATTTGAGCTGTTTAAATAGTGGAATTGATGGGCTTATAATATGAGCTAATCCTTTGCCAAACTGTGTTTTTAAAGGGAAGGAATCCAAGGAATGGTGTAAAATGTGTTTTTAGAACTCATTAAATTTAGAACACCAAAGCAATTCTCCTGTATTCTCTCTCATGCTGCTCCATGTGCATGTGTACTTGTAACAGATGAGTTTCTTGTGCTTTCAACAACAAAGAAATGACTTCAAAGCTGGCTTAGACAGAAATTTGATATCAGCTGCAAATGCTCAAAAAACAAGGGATTGAATAAAACAAGCAAAATAATATGAGAAACAAAGACAGCAGGGCTCTCGCTTGGGGTAAATTCTGAAGTCATTACTCAGGCAAAACTCCCATTGAGAAGGAGAGCTAGGACTTCGGGAAGGGACCATATGCTCGTACACTCCAGTTGAGCCAAATGAATAATTTGCAGTAAACTTACTTGACACAATTTAGCTTGTGAATTATTAAAAAAAAAAAAAAAAAAAGCAAGTTCTCGCATGTATTCACTGGGGATGAAATTCTTCCCTGTGCAGAAGACTGGCATAAGAGCAATGTACCTATTTAAGTCTGACTTAAGCCCTATTTTGAGGACTTCAGTGATGCATATGTCTTGTGCTGGCACTCTACACCAGGATGAATTTCACCCTGCTTGGAATTATTTTACCACATAATTTCTGCAAAGAATGTTTGATGAGTAAAATAATTGCAATCAGTTGGGAATACATGAGAGAAATGAGAGGTGTTGCATGGTTATGATTCGACGCCTACATCCCAAAGTACTGTTTCCATTAATTTAATGGAGGGAAGTAACTCTCCGAATTGGATCTCTGGTGTGGCTTCAGAAATGTGAGTATTCAGCCTTCACTATTAAAGAATGTTCTGAAATATTTACTTAAAATTTGCTGCTGTTACAGACAATGCTGTTAGTGAATTCTGGGCTAGAACACTCAGACAGTGAACACAAAAGTAGCTTCAATATAACAGAGTGAATACCTGTGTGGTGATCGCAATACAAAGGTATTTGCTTGGCCTTTTATATCTTCATGTCCTCATCTCATTTAAAGGGTTTCAGTTAACAATCCTCAAATCTGAATTTTCCATTATGGGAAAAAGACTGTATCTGTGGTTAGGTTTAACATGTTGAAAAATTCAGATTCAAAGATGGGGCTATGCATGTGCTTAAAGTTGAGCAGCTTTCAGGACTGAACCCCTAAAGAGAGACAGAAACTGCATCATAAATCTTTGTATGTCACATCTGCCACTTCCCACTGTGCACAACAGAGATAATTTTGGCCAATTAATTACACAATTTTGGCCAATTAAATACACTGTGTCCTCCTGATCTTAAAAAATGCATCAAAATCAAATTAACAACCACATGGATCAGTTCCTTGTACATTAGGTGGGCAGTAAAATAAGTGTGTATTAATCCTATGGGATTTAGGAATATATTGTGGAAACCACAGGGTGAGATCTTTGATCATGTATCCACATTTGCTCATTTCCTTCTGCACTTACTCTCTTTTGTTTCAGCTTACATTCACCTTCTGCCAGGGAGCTGCTAATTTCCAACATTCCCTGCTTTGGCCAGCTTGATTCACTCTGTCCCTCTGGGAAAGGGTGAATCCACATGTCCATCCTAATTAAAAGCTTGTCTGTCTTCCTTAGCAAAAGCTCAATATTCCAAGACTGGAAATCCTGTTGCAGAAGGAAAATCAGAGCCAGTGTGTGCATGTGCCCCAGGGACGTAAAATGGATTACAACAAGAAAATATTTATTATATGCAGCATCATTAAGTTATCACATAAATCGTGCTTATGTTGCAGTGCTAGACATTTAATTGGTATCACGCCATCAGATGCTGCAGACCAACAGTTGCTTCACTCTGAGACACTTGCGTTGTGTGAAAGGGAACTAGCTGCAGCCATCCTAGAGGGGAAGGGTTGATATGGCTGATATTCCTGCTGGGGAGTCCATCACCAATAAGACTATGGGCTGCGACTGGAAGTTTTGCAAAAAGAAAAGGAGTACTTGTGGCACCTTAGAGACTAACAAATTTATTTGAGCATAAGCTTTCGTGAGCTACAGTTCACTTCATCGGATGCATTTTTTTTTCATATGTAAAGATTCTTGGGCTCTGTTCCCAGTACTGCCACTGACTTATTCCGTGCCAGATTCTGTCCTCTGTCCTTGTTTAGAATAATACCTTTTATTTTGCAGTTGGTCCCACGGTCTCAATGAAGACCACTCAAGGAGGAAGGTACTAATTAATATGAATAATATCAAGAGTATCTGCTTCTCTGTGATCTTTGAAGCAGGTTGCTTCATCTTTCTCTGTTAGTTTCTTTATCTGTGTAATGAAGATATTAATACTTACCTAGAAAGAGAAAACATTGTCAGTGTAATTTTGGAGATGATTTCATTAATTCAGCCTTGCAAAAGTCCACTTGCCACAACAAGTAACTACTTTGGGAGGACAAGTGGAAAAAAAAAAGTTTGAGCTTGTAAAGATTTGTTAAGTAGATATAGGGCCTGGGCTGATGATTATTCATGACCATTTTACAAGGCTACAGTGAAATCCTTACATGAAGTGCAGGGTATCTCTTACAACATACAACCACCATTTAACAGAGAACTTTAAAGTATCCTGAAATTTTGCAGGACCGTGTTGTTTCAGGTCTGGTTAAAGACCATCCATTCAAGAAAACTGGGTTTCGCTAGACTTTTGGGACAGTCGTCTAAGGCCAGTTTCGGTGTAATACTCTACTCTGCAGTCTCCACTAAAATATTACTTAGCTTCTTGTAATCACTGTTGATCCTGAGGGACCCAGCTGACTTGTCTTCCCTACAAGTATAATCTGCTGACTAGGCACTATCTGCACAGCTTCCATTCATATTTCTCTTTTCCTTTTTCCTATCTGAGGGACAAAAGCCTTGACTGAAATTCTCAAATATTTCAATGAAATTGGGCTTATTTTCCACCCATCACCTTCCTGTAAAGCTGCAGAACTCATCTGCTAACATCGTCCTATTTATCATGTGGAAACAGTGTTCTTCAGTGGATGCTCAGTGTGAGGTATCTGACAATGAAACTATCACACTTATGAATTACTTCTAGTGCACTATTGTTAACAGGAGAGATTGGGTTAAATTGATCCTTAGTGTAATTCTAACTTTGTGATGAAGTTACCCCAGGGTTGAACTTGTTTCTCTTGTGTGTGCACAGGAAATTCAGCCCAAGAGGATATATTCTACTCTCTTATATGAATTGTAATTGATTGGGCCTGCTTCTTTTCTCACCCCGTTATAAACTCCACGGACTTAATTGGCGTGACTCCTGATTTAAACCAGTGTGAATGAAAGGGGAGTCTGTCTCAGTGTCTAATAGGAACTCAATGCACAGAATAATGGCAGGACTTGCTCCTTGTTATCACATAAAAGAAAATTTCTGCCATGCTGTGGTATTTGTTTGTTTTTGGGGACAGACAGATGTGTCTAGTGGATGTCTGACTGGGCTGAGCTCTAGCCTGACACGTCTACCTCTCAAAGAGCTCTTGCATTTGGTATAAGCATTTTGGGTTGAAACTGTATATTATCTGTATTACAGTAGGACCCAGAGGCCACAGCTGAGATCAGGCCACTTTGTGCTGGGTGCTCTACTCATACATAATAAGAAACAATCCCTGAAACACAGAGCTTACAGTTTAAATAGACAAGACTGTATTATCATCCCCATTTTACAGATTGGGAACTGAGGCACAGAGAGATTAAGTGATTTGCCCAAGATCCCAGTGGTAGCCTGTAGCAGACATGGGAACAGGCCCCAGGCCCCCTGGTGAACTTGATTTTGTCCTAAAACAGGATGAAATGTCAAACTATCAAAACTTTTCACAAAACAGAAAGTTTAAAAAAATTACTTTATGAAATGTTGAATCAAAAAAATCCAACTCTTTTTTTTTTATTTAAATAAAATGTTCCATTTCAAAATGTCAATTTGAATCTCAATGTTTCATTGCCTATTGAAAAATTTAGTAAAAATAGACATTTTCCCCTTGGAAATATTTTTGTTGGGGCAAAAAATTGATCAAAATGTCAACCAGCTCTATTATTGGGAAATTATATTTCGTCCTTGCAGAAGGATAACCTCAGGGATCTCAGTTCTGGCCGTTCATTCCCATCTCTAGACACCAAGATCCTGTGATATACTTGAAATACTCAAATGAAAACAATGTTTAGTAAAGTACCTCCTGGAATTAAAAATCTCCCGGAATTTGTCACAAAATAACACATGGAAATTCCATTGAGGGATTATGCTGACCATGTACACAAGCTCTGCTCTTCTTGATTAATGACTTCGCCTCAATCCGTTGATAGTAAAGATTCCATCCAATGATGGTAATGTGACACAGCTTGCCTGTCTGCTGTTCATACTGTATTTGATACAGTGAATGTAATGCTAGTAAAAAGCCATTTAATTAAATATATTGCAAAAAAGTACACAGCAAATTTCTGGTTTCTGATATGATCATTTGTAACTGATACCAAATCTCCACAATATGCAGTTTCCTCTATTAAATTACAAGTATCATTTTCATTCTTTAAATATATATTAAAAATAAAACTGAGCCAAATTAAGGCTTGACTGAACTATTTGGAAAATCTTTTCAGCTTTGTGCATTTTTAGAAAAAAAAATCATTTTTGAAACACCATTATAATTGATTAAACAGGAAATTAATCTGTGGATACATTGTATTAAGTATGAATAGATTTAATTTCCCCTGTCACAGATTTCATAATGAGTTTGAAATATGACAGCATTAACGATATTAAAGAAAATAACCTAGATAATGGTGAGTAAGTGTTTGTCATGCCAGGAATTTGTGAGAGAAGGGGAGGAGAATGCTGATGGATAGTCATTCGGCCTTTTAATGGCTCAGAAATATGAAATAACATAAGGTGAAGTTGCAATAGCCACAACATTGATAGCTAATAATCCAATATCCCCTCCCAGCAATTAAGTCATTCTGAATGGCACCTTGGAAGCCTTCAATATCATAATGTCGGAATCAATGGGAAATGTAGTACAGTCAACATGCCGGGGAAGTCAGAGGGACAAGGATTATAACTTTTCAGTTTGTCTAAGTCATAAGAATCCAGGTAGTAGTGGTTTATGGTGGTAATGCTAAGGGCTGTGTTGAAACTCTTGAATGCCAAAACCTGAGTGAGGAAGGAAATGGCAAGTCTTGGGGTAACGGCATTGACGCAATACATTTGCCAAAGTGGAGTGTAACTTTTTATCCCTCAAAGATATTGTGCCGTTACTGAGACGGGTTAGGTATTGGAAAAGGACAGTCTTGGCATGATGATGTGATGCGAGTCTGGAAAACCAGGGAAACAAATCCATAGCATTACAAGGGGATCAGATAGCAATGAGAGAGAGGAGGTGGGTTAATGTGTATGGTGCTTTCTAGACAAAGGTCTTCAAAAATATCATCTAAATAAGACATAATGCAGTATGTCTGACATTCAAATACAAATGGAGCAGATTAGGGGGAGGTGTACAAATGGGGTGGAGGGGTAGTGGAGTGGAGACAGTGGAGGAAAGTAACCTGCTGGCAGTTCTGTCACTTTATCTGCATCTAAAAAAATCCAGATGCCAATTTCTCACCCTAATCTTAAAAAAAAAAAAAAAAAATCTTCTCTCTGGGGGATTGTGCAATACTCCTCGCTCCCAGCAGCCCGGGCCTTGTAACCAAGACTGAGGTAATGAAATCCCATGTCCCATCAGTACAGAATGATCTATAGAATCCAGCTGCTAAGGTGATGGCCCATCAGCTGCAGTGATTCATTGCACTCTCTGAACTCCAGACATTAAAAATAATATGAGGATGTCACAGCAGAAGTTGAGCTATCATTGCACTGGCAATAAAGCTCAAAGAGAGAAAGGGCTCTTCATTCTTCTCTAAAGAGATGCTCTGGAGATGCTGTTCAGTGTTGTCACTGGACCTCCGCCCCAACCGACCCTCCGCCCAAACCTCTGCCCTATCCAACCGCCCTCTGCTCCCTGTCCCTTGACTGCCTCCCAGGACCCCCTGCCCCTTATCCAATCCCCGGGACCCCTGGCTGTGTGGGAGGGAGAACAGCAGGGGAGGGGCTAGCCTCCCGGGCCAGGAGCTCAGGGGCCCGGCAGGACCGTCCCGCAGGCCATAGTTTGCCCACATCTGGTCTACACTGCCACTTTACAGCACTGAAACTTGCAGCGCTCGGGGGGTGTTTTTTATGGCTTTTTACAACAATCTATATTGTAATCTTTTTACAACAATCTATACTGACCTCTACCCCACCACCCTCTTCCCCTCATGGCTGGAGAGGTGCTAACTGGCCGCTTCACCTTGAATGGTCCTTTGAAATAGTGTGTTAAGTATGCTAAACAATCGATTCCAATTATACTTAACTGTGATGCTGAGTACATTTCCCAGACCTAAAGAAGAGCTCTGTGGAGCTTGAAAGCATGTCTATCTCACCAGTAGAAGTTGGTCCAATATAAGATATTACCTCACACACTGGTCTCTGCAATATAATACTGACTAATACAAAGAATGATACACGACTGTGTTTCAGAGCCAGTTGCCAAATGGTGCACCCCTTGATCCCTTTCCCTTCATGCCAGCGGTGCTGCCCTAGGTAATCAATCTGTGGGTTAATCTGCTGAAAAAGGTGGAACAAGGAAATGAAGAGTTTTGACCATGTTTTACATGCTGCTTCTGCTTCCCTTGTGACCTCACCATAGCACCTAATGTGTCTGTAAACACGGGGCTGACCCTGGGCTTGTTAATTAATGGTTTTGCTTGATCTGAATAGCTGACCTCCTGCTTGTCAGGTCAGATAGTCTGTAATATCTGGCAAAAGGAGTGGCCTTTCTAATGAACTGTTTAGAATAAGTACCAATTAAAGCATTAAACAAGCTCTGCTCATGAACCAGCCAGACATTTCACATTGCTGGGTTTTAAATTAGGAACAGCATCCGAAAAGCCATTATCGGGCTGCATTTTGAGCTCAGTAACTCTGCTCCTCATTGTTTGCAACAAAAAATAGACAAGAAAAGCTGCAATATTGTCTCAGGAAGGGGATGTTTGGAATGAGTTGAGCTCTTAACATTGACAGCCACTGAAGGATGGGGAATGGAGAGTACTCATACCACAGAAGTGGTGATGGGAGCCAACTTAAGACCCTGGATGGATGGTTAGGGGACCAGACCCACAACTGGTGTACATTGGCATGGCTTCCTTATGGAGCTTACACTGATCTACACCAGCTTCAGGTGTATAGAACCCAGATCTCCTGACTACAAGTCCAGTGCTAAATCCGGGCCCTCTACGTGATTGGAATATAGTACACTAATTAGATATTTGGGGTTGGAAAGGACCTCAGTGGGCCATCTATAGAGCTATCTGAAATACTTGGGAAAATTCCCAAACCCCATGAAATTCACCTGGCTTTGCATTTCATTACATGCTCAAAACTCTGACCAGGTTCACTAGAATGTTGGCTGAAGTTCACAAATTTTTATGGCACAGCTAGGTCCAATTGTCTGGGACTGATTGACAGAGTCACAGTGAAGCCATGAAAAATGCATGGGTAAAAGTAGCTCTGCTGTGAATTCCGCTGATGAATGTCAGTTTCAGTAGAGTTTCATTGGGAGTTCTTGGGTGTGCTGAAAGCAAAGTGAATGTAAGAGATGCAGGATGCAAACCTCAGGCAGGTTTTGAATCAAGGAAATAATTTAGTTTGCAGTCTGAAAGGAGGCTGAGATGTCCATCCTCACTGCAGAATGGTGGCAAAATACTGTTCAGCATGATTTCATCTCCAACAGCTTATTATTAATTTCAGCATTAGCTACTCTTCAGTGATGGCGATTCCCTATCCTTGTGTTGCAGCCTGCTCCATTGTCTAATTGAACTTGTAGCTAGCTGGCATTGCATTATGCTCCTCTGTAAGCTAATAGTTCCTGTTCTTGCTTCCATGGGTAATTGTCCTTCATCCTTAGCTAACTTTACCTCTGGGGCCTCATAAGGACCCGTTCTGGCCAAATTTTATCTCATTATTTATATATTAACCCTGTAGCAAGTTGTTAGCAAACACAGAATTGGTTTTCTGTGCCATGCTAATGATACACAGGTGTATTTCACTGTTAAGCCCTCTGTTGATTCAGATGTCTTGCTGTGGTGAGTCCTGTCAATTGATTATTTAAATACCGAATAAGGGGTGGGGGAGAAATAGAAAATTTCTCATCTGTCGTGCTCGCTTCATGTAAAGAAGCAAATTCTGATGTCTGGGCTGTGTGAAATAGAAGGGCCAGTTTATGTAATTCATTGGAGTGCCATCTTTTGTTTAGAGGTCTCCTTGGCACTGTGCATAAATCCTCCTACTTGTCTTAACGGTGTGTGTTTGTGTGTGTGTGTGTGTGTGTGTGCGCGCGCGCGCACATATGCAAGAGTCCCCAGTACACTATGGCTGTGTGTGTATGTACATGACTTCCCAGTACACTGATGGTTTTCAAAATGACAGGTTTCAGAGTAGCAGCCGCGTTAGTCTGTATTCGCAAAAAGAAAAGGAGTACTTGTGGCACCTTAGAGACTAACAAATTTATTTGAGCATAAGCTTTCGTGAGCTACATCTCACTTCATCGGATGCAGGAGGGATCTACAATCCTTACTAAAACATAACTCCCACCATCCCTGCAAAATTATATAGATGAGTCAATGCTATAAAGTACAGTGGAATCTACTTCTATGATATTGCAGTGTGTAATAATTTGTGCTTGTATCTTGCCTTTCCACTTAAAAATATTGGGCCTCCCTCTTAAGAGATGCAGAAAGTCCAACTGCCTTCAGTGAGAGCTGCAAATGCTCAGCACTGTTCAGTGTCTTGAGTAGGCAAGTATCATTATTCCCCTTTGATAGATGGGGAACTGAGGCACATAGCCCAAATGACTTGCCCATGGCATTGCAAAACAAGTTAGGGGAGTTCAGACAAAAGCTGAGATGTCCTGACTCCCAGTTTCCTCTTGTAACGCTGATAGACCCTTGCGGTCATTGTTGGGAAGGACTGAACCTGGGACTTAGGAAGTTTAATGTATGAGCCTCTATTGCATGAGCTAAAAGCCACATTCCTCCCAGCCCAAGGCTATAGCAGGCTTATCAATCTCTAACTGGGCTAGCTGCCATTAGAGGGGGACAGAGTGCCACGTGGGTTATATAACCACTAGACTTCTTGACTCTATAACGAACTGTCATCAGATTAAATGCCATTTAGAAAAATGCGTCTTGAATTGTTTTAGTGCATTGCAATTTGCAAATGGAAACTCCCATTAAAGCAAACCTTCATTTGCTTGTGAATTTCCTCTGTTGCAGGGAGGGAGGAGTCAGTGGGAAGACATAGCTATAATAGAGGTATACGGAGTACTATTGTCCTTTCATTTTAATTTTATTATCTGGAAATCCATTGTTTATATTGTATACAAGATTAATTTTCTGTAGCTCCTTTTACTCCTAATGTTTATTTGCATAAAATCTAATAAATATGTATTCACACAGAAAAAGTAATTGCAGATAAATAACAGAGCTGAGCTTTTCTTTCTTTCACTGACACAATATCTCTGAAATTATGGACTGTGTGAATGTTACTGAAGCAGAATGCTTAGTTCAGTCCTTTATTATTACAAGAATTGATTATTGTAGTTCTTTGTTCTCTGGGTTGCTCGATAATTTGCTAATGCCGTTCCAAACACAGCAGCGTATCTGACTGCAACAAGGAAATATGGGCACATTCCACCTTCGTTAGCTTCTCTTTGCTGGTTACCAGTTCATTTACGATTGATTTCCACAATTCTTTGTGTTTAAATCCTATTTTGTACTTCTATCCTTCTATTTATGTCAGCTGGTCATACCTTATGGTATCACTACAAATCCCTACATTCATCAGCAAATGACTCTTCAAAACACCTTTTAAACACCAGTGATGGGCAAAGCTCCAAAGGCTTGCACTGAAGACAGAAAACCTAACAGGGCTTTTCCGTGCTGAAGTATGCTGAAATTCAGTGTTTGCTGGAATCTCAGTGCGAGCTATCCAAACAGTGAGGCTACATAATCTGACTAGGAAATGGGATGAGATTTCTATGCAGTTATTTTCGTTGTTTCTGGTTGGGAAAGAAATACCAACAAAACCAGAATGTCCATTTCTGGACCTGAGCTAAACTGAGAAGAGCTGATGCCCACTAGTCTGGAACTTTGGAGAGCTAAGTTGAGTTCCATTCTCTGCCACATACTTCCTTTATGACCTTGGGCAAGTCAATTAATCTCTGTCTCAGCTCCCCTCACTAAAGTGGGGATCATCAGACTTCCCTGCCTCATAGGGGTGCATGAGGATAAATACATTAAAGATCAAGAGGCACTAAGATACTGCAGAAATAGGAGCCATATAAGTACCTGAGAATGAACTGGCTCACCCAGCCTTATGTGTGACTTACTAAAAGCTCCTAAAAATCAGTCTTGTTAAATTTATACTTTGCTTCCAGTCTATTGTAATTTAATCTGATCAGATTTTATCATCTCTTAATCCAAACAAATCCTATCCTAATCAAATTTTAGCCTATCTTGTTTTAATCAAAAATAATCTTTGCCTACTCTCATCTTACTGTATTCTAATTCCAATCTTATTGTAACATATATGGCACTTCATTCATTGCTGTGCTATCTAGGGACAACGAGAGGTGACTATTTTACTCTGTTTGTATCATCCTCTCTCTTTGTGCATTTGATTTTGCATTTATGCATCACTAGGGATCCAATCCAAAACTCAGTGAAATTAATGGAAAGACTCTTGCTGACTTCCATGGGCTTTGGATAGGGACCTCAGGACTAAGCTGTTGTAGAATGGACATTTCACAGCACAGAGTGTGAGCGGGAAGGTGGATGTTAATTCTGATACAATTTGTGGAACAGGTGGTTTGAAAGAGAGGCTGGGGTGAAGCCTTTGTTGATGGAGACATCTCTGGCATACCAAGTGGAATGGAAGAAGGCATGCAGTTGGAGGTGGAGGAGGAAGGCTTGGGGAGCAGTCAGGAGAGAGTCTTGGTTGGAGGATGGGGAGCAGCGGAACTGGAGAAGATGCAACTGTCAGGAGGTTTAGGTGGAATTCTTGATTCAAGTAAATTCATCTCACCGCCATTTTGTCTTTTATTTCTTGGTTCCTCTTCCAGTGTTGCTGCTTGTGTGTGTTGCATTTCCTCCTTTTCTCTTTAATACCATTAGCCACAATCTCAGACCTTTTGGTGCCTCGTTGGCATAGCTACTGGTTTTAAAGGGTGTTTGAAGGAATCTTCTCTCTTTCTTTGGCTGGGGTGGGAATGGGGTGTGATGAGAATGAAACACAGTTTAAAGATCTGACTGAAAACTAAATGTTGAATGATGCTATTAGCTGGAAAGTGGTAACACTCAACTCCCCCAGGTGCACATGGTTGGCCATCAAATCCCAGAGAGCCAGTTGGGAAGCATGGGCAAAGCCTAGATCAGTGGATGCTAGTGATAACTGGTAACAGGTAGACAAAATGGACACGTCCGTCAGAGCTAGTTTACAGAAGTGGGCGAAGATTATTTAGAGCAGGGCAGACAATGTCCTTCCTGGCTATCCCTAGGGACCTCCCCATGGTGCCATCTGGCTGTTTGTACAGGGCAATGCATAAAGAAGGGAAAGGTGGTGAAGACGAGAGAACTCATCCCATGCACGATATGAAATATCAGTTAGGTAGAAGTTCTCGGGTCTGGATCCTGAGAAATGTGGCTTTGGGAACTGAAGCTATCATTTTCATTTACAAAGCAATAAACACTCCAAATGATACTGCTGTGTTTAATCTGATCATCTTGACTGCCTCTGTCAATTCAATTGTCTGTGATCTGTCAAAAGGTCATCAAGAAGTACCAGGTCTCTTGCTGCACCAGAAGAAATTATGAATGCCTTAGGATTGGTCTAAATTTGGCCTATAATTCTGTGGTTGCCCATCTCCCTCACGTGTTGTGTTGGCTGCCTTGTATTATGCTCCCGACATTGGAGCATAGATACTCTCTTCTTGGCAATGAGAGAAATTTGTTGGGTATGTGGCTGAAGGACTCCTCCTTGGAGGACAGTTGGGGGTTGGTTGAAGACTGGATGAATGATTGCTGTGCTCACACGGTGAGGTTGCAGGGTGAACTTCTGGCTACATGGCTGCAACGTTAATAAGTTTGGAGCTGTGGGGAAAAAAGACTGGCATTCTGTCTTGTAACAATGGAGAGGAAAAAAACAAGAAGTTTTTAATGCTGCACTCAGACTGGCCTGGTGTCTGCAGTAACTGGCAGCTCCCTCATGAGGATCTGCAAAACCTGGCTTTGGTTTCACACTTCCTCTTCCCCATCTTATATCTACAAAAGGCAGTCGTTCTCTTTCCAGGGTGCCCTTGTCAGTTTTGGTGTGGGGAATGCGCATATGCTACCAATATCTGGGGAGGCCAGGGAGGATTTTCAAATGTATTAGCTGGGCTCAAGTGATGTTGTGAGAAGTACTGAATGCATATGAGAACAAGCATAGACTCTAGTCCTTCAGTATAATTCCAAGGCACAAGCTTCCACTATCTATAAGGATTTTAAAGGACTTGTTTTCCAAGAAGCCAGCTCTGATTTTCCTGCTGTGTTTGGCTGAGCCTCTGAAATGACCTGCTTTGATGTTAGATCATTCTTTTCTCCCACAAGTTCTCTCTTTGAATGGTTTAGGAGAGTTTGGGACTCTATTCTGAATCTTTTGTAGTGCACCTCGTCCCTACAAAGATAAGGGAGCCGGCCTTCCACCGACTCTAAACTGTCTCTACTCCGAGTATAATTTAATACGCTTTTTCAATATTAAAATGTCAAGTGACAGTTTCTTTCACTGAATGCATGTTTCACTCTGAAGTTGACCAAACATAAAACCTCTTGTCTCACCGAGGAGTGCACAAATGGAACTCTTGTGATTGCACAAAGAGCCAGAAATTCTTTGCCCTTCTGCACCGACTTTCATCTGAAGATCTCAAAGAACTTTACAAAACATGAATCTAAGCCTTGCGTCTCCATGCAAAAGTATGTCAGATCATCAGCTGGTGTAAATGGATGTAACTTCATTGACTTAAATGGAGCTATACTGATTGATACCAGCTCAGGATCTAGCCATCACAGTTTCTTTTACTTCTCAACACCATTATGGATTCCAGCTATCCAGAGGAGGAGAGAGTAGAATCATGGAAATGGATGAGCACTGACTAAGGAACATGCTGCATCTCTCCTCTAAAGATGATGGAGATACTATTCCAGCATGTTTAGCTAAAGTTCCTCTTAGACGCTATAGCTACATAGCCCCCCTATGCAAAGCTTTGATTCAGCATGCATGAGATATCAAAGGCAGTATCTTGCCCCATAAAAGGAAATGCAAGGCTTTACATTCCCATGTTACACAATTTGAGGGCTATCAAGAATTCTGTGTGGCTATTAGAGAGAATTTCTCCATATTAGCAGATGTAGAGCACCATCTGGAAGAGCTTTTGGCTGTTGGGGTAACCACTCAGTGACTCTGAATGAAACATTTGCCTGTTTCACTTCATGCTGCTATACTCTCCAGTGGCTCTTTCAATGATTGATGTTCATTCCCAATTCCCATAATAAGATTGCCTCCCACACCTGCTGTGACATTCAGAAAATACAATAACATCTTTCTCCTGAACTCTTCTCCCCTATCTCTCTCACTTCTTGTTTTGGGGAGAGTTTGTACATTAATTTTCTTCCTTTTAATGCATTTGCTCGTGAAAGTGGCTGGTGGAAAAACTCTGTGCTTGAAAATAAAAACCTAGGAAGAAAACAAAACACATCCCTCTGCATTGAAAATGGCTCTCCTGTACCTCTCAGGGAGTGTAATTCACTCTCCCAGGGATCTTTCCTCGCTAAGATTTCATGGACATAACTTACAAGCCCACATTTTGCAGCTTTTGTCTCATTGTGGAGCTCTCAGAGCAATCAATTAAGCTGCAATTCAATTTCATGGAGGGTCTCAGTTCCTGACCTCCTGATGATTACAATGTCAAAACCAAGTCAGAATATGAAAACAAGCAATTGGAAGCATGAATCACCATGGCAGCCCAGCCATCCAGCATTAAGTCTCCAATATAAGCTGGCACTAGAGGAGGAGGAGGAATGGTGATTCCATTTGTTTTAACATTGGCCGTCGAACGTTTTGTCTACTTAAGACATTAAGGGACTGGGTCGGTAATGTGGATTACTGAATGCAATTCCACAGCTAATGCTGTTCTTCAGAAAACAGCAAGTACTTGTACAAATCAGTTTACCTTTCTGTTGAATAACTCATTCTTTTCTTGCTCTAACACCCATCACCTGCCATCATTTTTTTCAGTTTACTACCTGTGACAGGAAAGAAGGATGTTGAATTCCTGCCTCTCCCACAGGCTTCCTATGTGATTTTGGACAAGTCATTTAATCTCCCAGTGTATCAGTTCTCAAAATGGAAAAAGGATATCCACAATTCCTCATCTCACAGGTGTGTTGTGTTGATAAATGCATCAATATCTGTGAGATGCCACAATAATGGGGGACACTGTTATTTTTCTAGCTAGTTTGGAAAGGGGGAGGCAATTTTTTCCCATACTTGTACAGCTGCTCAGATAAATCTCTGAATCCTGCACAGATTCCGTTCAGTGCCTTAAACAAGAATTGATTCGTTGCACTGAAAGTAAAATCCACACAACTCTGTATCCTTCTACACTATCATTAGCTAGTGGGAAGTTCTGGACTCTTGCTTTATTGTGCAAAAATGGATGTTTTCCAAATGAAATGGGGAAAGAAGATTTTACAAAAGTTAAGCAACTCTTGTCCTCTTCAGGGATTCTGTTAGATGGACAGCCTCTGTACATAGCTTATTTGGAACAATTATAGGACAATGCCTTCCTTGCAGTTCTTGGTAATGAGCTCTATATTTATGTTTAAAGGTCAGTGCATTATGTCCCCTGCCTGCTTCATTCTGCACGCCCCAGAGAAATGAAGATGTAATTGAAGATTGTTTGTATTTGGATAATGGACAGAAGAGAAATCTGACCCAGTGGCCTAACATTACTGAAGGGAGATGTTCAGGCTTCTTGCCTGTGCTTGATTTTTTTGTTCCATAAGCTGACACAGCTGAAAAAATTGGGAACCTCGTCTGGTTAGAAGGGGAGGCAGTGAAGTGCCTCATCTTATTTCAGCTCACAGCTTCTGATGTTTGATTCAGGGGCAGAAGGATGAGATCTGAAGGGTGAGCTCTCGAGTTGTTGCACTGGAGGAAGCTCTGTCATGCAAAACTTTCTTAACAGGGAGGAAGGAGAGTAAGAGGTAGAGCGAGCACTGGCTCCTTTCAGTATATCCACTGAACTCCTGGAATTGCCCTGTTCTTGGAAACAAGCCACAGGATACAGCTGGAGCGTTGGGCTGATTTTACAAGGATAGAGGGAGGGTCAATAGAATCAATGACAAACTTAGCTAGTTACTTATAGAAGGTCCTGTGTATTGTATGTATCGGAGAAGTCAAAACGCAGTAGAAGGTCAAAATATATTTTTTCAAGCTGCTTTTCATGTCCAGTGGTTAACTTGCTGTAAATCATAGAAAAATGTCATCCATCGTTGCCATAAGCATTTGTCATTATCAGAACAGACCAATGGCTTACCTAGGCCGGTATCATATGTGTGATAGTGGCCAATGCTGGTTCTTTCAGAAAAAAGGCAATTTAATCATCTCCATCCCTGCCCAACACCCACTTCCTGTCCTCATAATACACATACAGTGGCCGTGCTTTTTTTGTGCCTTGGATATGTGCTTTCTTAATTTACTATTGATTATGAGAATATGTAGATTGCCTAGGGGTTGGTAAAAGGCCTAAAATCCTGAGGTTCCATGGGGCCCGGGTAGTGAAAGAAGCCATAATCTAAGGGGAGATGGTGGGTGGGAATCAGAATTCTTGATTGGTGCAGTGCCTGACTGAGTGTGGAGGAGGGGAAGGGGATAATATTGAAACATTAATTAAGCCAGATGTTAGTGGAGTGAAACTGGTGTTTATTTTTTTCTTCCATCAGCTGGTAGCTTTTCCTGGAACAATTGAACACACATGGGAGATTGCTCATCTTGACTGAGTCTTGGAAGGTGTCTGAAGTTCTTGTGATGGCAGCAAAAAGAATGGAGAGATGAAGAGGCCAGGTCTCCCTTCAAGAACTGAGGTATGTGGAACTGGGAAGGGACTCCTCTATTATAGAAAATAGCAACCCAAAGTCCCAAGGTCAGGCACATAGCCACTGGAATTCTATCTTCTATAAGGAAGCCCCTTAAATGGGACAATTTCAAACTGAACTGGCCCAAAGACTTGAGAATATACTGTAGAGGCCACTCCTGCACTGACCATGAGGGTTCGATTTAACAGAGCTTTTCCATCTTCGTGGTTTCTACAAGAGCAGGAAAATTGATACATGCAATAATTGACATGGACCAAATAAATTCCTGATGTAACTGTATGATTTTAGTGGAGTTAAACTAGGGATTAATTGGAACCCTGTGAATACAAAAGTAAAAAGCTGCATTAGAATAACTGGAAAGAATGAATGTGGCTCCTGCATGGATTACTGGAGAGAGTCCTTTGTTTCTGAATTGTCTCATTAGGGTGAGTCGGATGTAGCACTTTCCCGAAATGTCTGCCTTTACTGTGTCATAATGCCTCAGGCTCCCTTAGCTCTGTAAGTTCTAGACACTTTTCTTCCTGGTTTGAATTGCCCTGTTTCTTCACATAATGAATGTCTCACTGATTTCTACATCCGCAAATATTTCTCACCCTCTTCCATTCATGCTGTAGATGTGGGCCAATGCACATTTTTACTTGTGTTTTTGGGAACTTCTTAGACATAAAGGAGCAGATCCTCAGTAGGTATAAATCAGCATTGCACCATGAATTAATTCTGTGCAGATTTGCACCAGTTGAGGATCTGACACTGAGCTCCATGAATTTGTAGAGAACAAGAACTCCCTCAGGCATGGCTCATAGACACCTTTAGAGTGTGCCGTCTATGTGAATCACAAGGAATGTGAGATGCTGTAATCTTCAGTGGTTTTACATTGAAGCACTCATCCTGTTGCTGGATTGTGATGACTGCAAACAAAGGCTAGACTTTTGTCCCACTCTCCTCATATACTCTCCCCAGCAGTTGAGAATTAAATAATTTTATCTTGTTTTCAATGTTGTTTGAATTATCCTTGTCTGCATTTGGAGATGGGAAGATTCCCCTTCCTGTATACTAGGAATAGAGTTTCTTGGTGCAAGGTTTCCATTACCCATTGTTCAGATTGCTTGGTTCTTGCTCCCTGCTTCTGCCATCTAGCCATATCCCGCTTTTTCCTCCCTGTATTTTCTCCTTTAGAAAAGGTACATTGACCTGATTCTCCACTTGCCTTTCACCTTTTCCCATCATTTATACTTGAACAAAGGGGGACCTAAGACACCACAACTGGTGTGAGTGAAGACTTCTGATTTGTGTTACACCCACTTTGTACAGCTGTAAATGACACATAATGCAAGGCAGTGGAGAATCCGGCACTGTATATTGTCCTTGGCAATCTTCAGCTGAGAATATAGATCCTGATCCAAAGCCAAGTGAAGTAAATTCAGGTCTTCCCATTTACTTCAGTGGGCTTTGGGTCAGCCTCATAGAGAGTAGGGCTGGGAAACTACTGCAGGGCAATATTTGTGAACATTCCTATGAGTACAAAGCACAAACTCACTCTGTGTGTGTGTCCCCCAGCCCCCATTAGTGTAGCATGTAACTTTGCTGCTTTGCAATGCTCATCATCCTCCTTGCTGTGGACAGCTCAGAGATGAGATGAGAATGGTATCAGCCAGAGTGCTGCTGGCCCCATAACTTAAATCACAGCAGAATTAAACCGCTGATGTTTTGGCCCAGCAGTTTTCCTCTTCTAACAAGAGCCAAACAGCATCTTACTGCAAAACATATTGTAGCATTTCTATGGCAACTGCCTCATCAGCTGTGAAAAATCTTCCTGACTCTGAGTGGGGACTGCCAAGCAGCTTCTTTTCTCTGTTGTTCTGGAAAATGGATGGGTTTGCCAAGTGTTGTTCTCTTCTTCTCCCCCCTCACCCCCACCCCCCAAAACCACGCTGGACTATATACAAGGCTGATTAGCTGTTACTTATAAACCCATGACATCACTGGTACCATTGACAACCAGGCACTCTTACCTTTCCAGGGCTTGGTTCTGGTTCAGACAGGATAACTCATGGGGATGTGAAGCTGGGGAAAAGATGAAATGGCTTGATCATTTCAGTGGGGCAAATGGAAGTGCAGCTGATACTAACCATTGTTACCTTCGGGATAGAGGATGGACAGGGATGGAGGAGAAAGGGTCATCTGAAACGCAGATGAAGACAACCAGTGATTAATGTCACTTGGACAGTTTTGGGATCAGGTTCAGAGGGTATGTGTGAAAAGGTGTAAGTTGTGCATTGGTTACTTGGGTGTATGAGAACTATGGGAATCTAAAAGGATATAATCTCCATGACAAAGGTCTGGAAAAGAGGGGTCAAGAAGGAAAAACAAGTCACATAAGAGGGTAAGAAGGTCTAAGTTAGAGTAAGACCACTGCTTTGTTAAACAGCTTTGAAACCCTCTTGAATGTAATTTGCACCAATTCAGCCTTAGCAGGACTTCTTTGTACACTCTTATCAGTGATGAACTTCTAGCACCTTACATATACCCTCTGAATGTGTACCTTTTCCCCCCTTTAAGCTACATTGCATCTGTCAGTGGGTTCTGCTCTTTTGGGCCAGGCATTTTGTTTTAGCTCAGTATATTTCACCTATCATAAAAATAGGGTCTGGTGTTAAAATGTATGTAAATAGTAGTACATGCATAATAATGAAACTGCAGCTTGCTTATGGTAGATGAGACACAGTGAGGTTAGATCAGGAAATAGCATGAGCCCAGAATTCTAGGTTCTATTCCCAGTTCTGCCACTGACCAACCATGACATTGAGCAAGACACTCAACACCTCTGTGCCTTACCTTTATCCATCTGTAAAATAGGAATGGTGATATCTCACTGACCTTATAGAAGGGCTGTGCGGCTTAACGAGCTATGAGATCCTTGGATGAAAAGAATTAGCATGTAGTCGAGGGTAGAAAATACTTAAACACTCAAAAAAGGAAAGTGCACCAAGCATTTGAGTATCATCAATTCTACAATAAAACTGTGTATACTCCCTCCTCTCCAACACCCATAAAACACCATCAGATACTGAATGTTCGCGTGAGAATCTCTTACACAGCCTTCATTTTCACTGCACAGGCTGATTGGGGTCAGATCCAGTTACTAAAAGGTTATTTGTAATTTGCATGCAAGATCGGACAGCGTAACAAATATAAACACAGAGACAGATAAAACAAACTCAAAGCTCCAACTGCTACCAGTATGTATGAAGCCACAAGCAGTTATATGGTTAGGAAAGGCACCCGACCAAAAAGAGTGGAATCTTATTTCACATTAGGTCTTCACTTCTGCTGATCATACAGCACCCTCAGCTGGGTTTAAATAAAGATCTAGAGAAGTTAGGCTCCAGGTTTGGGTCCAAATTTTGGCAGCTTGGGCCAATCTCCAGTTACTAAAGTATGAA